>NC_140957.1:58677731-58692731 GCF_014529385.1 Adiantum capillus-veneris | reverse complement strand
ATTTGGATAACCAATCTACTGGCATGTTGGCAATAAAAATGAATTTTTAATTTCTCTCTCTCTCTCTCTCTCTCTCTCTCTCTCTCTCTCTCAAAAGAGGCTCATTCGTATTACTTGAAAACTCTGTGAGAGTGCCCAGATGATGATGAATCTGAGAGAACTAAAGCAACAAATTGGAACTGTGAGAACCAAGTACAACTAGCTACATGCGCAAATGAAAAACCAAAAACTACAAGAAAAGCCTCTCCTAAAGATAGTAAAATTCCATGGTAAGCTAAATGGAGAGAAGATGACAACAACCTTGAAAGATACGTCGTTCCACCAAAACCACACTCTGCCAAAACTCTCTCTTTGTCTCTTAAAATATTCCATACACACACACACACACACACACACACACACACACACACACACACACACACACACACACACACACACAATAACATGAGGTCTTTCATCAGACTCTTCTATTAAATGGGACAAAAAGAAGCAGGGCTGATAAGTATTTTGGGAGCCCCTCATCTACATCTCTATTAAACCGCCCATTACATGATCACACAAACATCTATCGTAGTAAAAGCAGGTGTTTGGACGCTTTGCTAAAGGCAAGATACGAGTCGCCAAGACTAACCCATACTGCCAGGTGCGTGGAGTACTGTTAAAATATCCTCTTAATAGATGACCATAACTACGATACAAAAAGATCTTATGAGGTGGAAGGAATTGGGCTAGCAGGTATAACCGCTCAGAAAACCCTGGCTTCAATGAATGTTTATGTAATAATACTGTGGCCCTAGGCATGGAGCCTCAGTTACCATCGCCAATCTGACATTGTTCCTAAAATGCTCGCGGCCCCAAAGGGTTACACGAGTCACTCGATTCTGATATAACCACCGTTTAGTCTGGGAAACAGAGGTTCCTAATTGCGGGAATAGATGAAGTTCATAACGTAGTAAAGTAGCTCTCCGAGTAGAGTCACCTGATTGATAAAGGTGTGCTCTTGCTATGGAAAAAACCAGTTCTTGATTGTAGGCCATTTTTTGGATTAACACACCTGAGGAGCAAATATACGGATATGTAAATTACTTGAGTACAGTTACTCCTTACTGTTACCTTGGACGTGTTTATGTATAAGTGTCATCTGGCTTTTATAGACCCACATTTTGACTTTGAGTCGGAATTGGAAGTAATAAGTAATCACAAAAAAGTGTTGTTGCTATGTAGTGTATCGCACACCGTTAAGATCATGGCTGTATACTGTACCCTAGTGGATGGCTGCATGACTTAAGCTGATTGTAAGGTTCTGTTGAATTGGTAACGGGGTGTGTGGGATCAACTTGAGCCAGGTACAAAAAGCTCATAAGGTGATTCGAACCGGGTATCGACCGCATTGGTTTTTTTTGGTTGGTAGGCATAATGTGACTTGGTATTATTGGACTTGACCTTGCTTTAAATTAAATAAAATCTCTCTCTCTCTCTCTCTCTCTCTCTCTCTCTCTATACACTCAGTAGCGTTGTTTTAAAGCTTCTCAGTTGTGTCGGGCTGCCTGCAACACGCCACTGCCTATGCTTGGGTTGAGTTGGCTGGTGAGTGTAGCAGCGAATGTTGGGGCGACTTGATCTAGATCAAACCCGATCTTCAGCTAGGATAATCCCGGAGTATCTGGCCCGTATGGACGCCCTCTAGTGCGGTAGCTGGTTCGAGTCAGTGGCGGATCTGCTCCCGATTTGCTTTAGCAAGTATAAATGCCTCTTAAAAAAGTGAGTACTCTTACTCACTTAGCATCGTGCTGTATTCACCTGTGTGCATTCTATACTGTGTGGGTTAGAAGATATTTTATACTGTGTGCTCAATCATGCCGAAAAAGAATGGGAAGGAGATTGTGGAAGCTTCGTCGTCTCCTAATCTACAGGTTAAACAAAATTTCTATCTTGCTCTAGAGAATTTCTATAAATACTGTGAAGCTTTGCTGAGACTGTTTTGAGAAAGCTTAAAAAAAACCAGTAAATTCTTTTCCGGATACTGACCTTTCTTGTGTATGGGTGTAAGATGAGCTGTAAAGATTGGCTTGCTTAGGGATTGATGCAAGTTATGGTTCTCTTTGACTTATGTTGTATGGGTCCGTGAAATCAGTGGAATGGGAAATAAAAAACTGGTTCTGTAGGCTATATTCTTTTTTGGAGGGGATTAGTCTGACCCTATCAGCTAAGAAATAATATGACTTAAGCATGTCTAATGGCATGATTGAGGATCGGACTGCATTATGTTGTATAAAGCAACAAATTGGAACTGTGAGAACCAAGTACAACTAGCTACATGCGCAAATGAAAAAAACCAAAAACTACAAGCAAAGCCTCTCCTAAAGATAGTAAAATTCCATGGTAAGCTAAATGGAGAGAAGATGACAACAACCTTGAAAGATATGTCGTTCCACCAAAACCACACTCTGCCAAAACTCTCTCTTTGTCTCTTAAAATATTCCATATACACACACACACACACATACACACACATATATCTATATCTCTATACACACACACACACACACACACACACACACACACACACACACACACACACATATATCTATATCTCTATACACACACACACACACACACACACACACATAAGTGAAGGGTAAGATTGCATGAATGAAAAGCAAATTGTATGAATGGAAAGCCTTTTGACAATGAAAAATAAAAAAACTTACTTTTTTTTTTCAACAAAAGACTTTCTACTCTACTACAGTAAATCATAGAAAAAAGATAAATTTGAGGGGGATTTTGCTTCTCGATGCAAATTTGGCTTTTGAAGATTTTTAAAAAAGGAATATTTGTCAAGACCAATATTGATATTATTTTTACAAATTGTGTTATTTCTTATATTAAAATAAAAAAATAATATTCTAAAGAGGCATTTCTATACTCTTTCTTAAAGTTCTTGAAAAATTGACACCTCCACGTGTCACGAGCAATTGTGCTACCCTCTCCTCTCCCCTCTCCCACTAAGTTGTTGATTGTTGCGATGAGTGTGTGTACGTATGTGTACATGAGACGTGCGTACATGAGAGAGAGACTGAGGAAAACTCAAAGGCTAAGTCTGTTTCTACAAATAGAGAGGGACTCGCTTGCTTATGGCAAAGTTAATCCGCCCACATACCAACTCCAAATGTAGTTCATGTTTGTCACGGGGAGGGGAGAGAGAGAGAGAGAGAGAGAGAGAGAGAGAGAGAGAGAGAGAGTTGGTAAAGAGAGAAGGTTTGTGGAAATCCCATTATCAGATTTGACAATAGTGCATTTGATTGTGTGAATCGTTTTCTAAGATCATGGCTAGGCCTTTGTCAACACACGGGCATGTGTATGTGTGTGTGTATTTGCACGCGCACGCACGCACGCACACGCGCGCACACACACACACACACACACACACACACACACACACACACACACACACACACACACACACACACACACATGTTTCCACTTTCGAAGAAGGCGAGGGAGGAGAGTGCCACAATTACTTCTTCACGATCACAACAATGCATAGGTCACATACTACTGTATATATGTACATGTTACCACCTTTGGGGGAAGGTGAGGGAGGAGAGTGTCACGATTGCTTCTTCTTAGCCGTAGCAACGCGCGGGTCACATACTAGTTCTAATAAATTCTATACGCACACGCACTTATATTAACCAATTCTTTTTATTTCACCTTTCATTTCACAATTTCACATGGCTTTACATTTCTTGCATTTTATAGCTTGATTACAGTCAATGTTAACGGAGAAAGTCTCTTTTGTTAAGCGGCTGTTGATCGAGTTTCCTCCTCACAAAGGAGAAAACCGAAAATACTAGCATAAACTTTGAGATTTAGAGAATTTTTGGACGACTTTTTCACATATTTCACCGGTTTTTCTTCGTTTACCATGGTTTGCAGCTAACTAGTCTCGATTTTCAATCAGCTCAAGACTAAGCTGAGGCAATCCTTTCCAAAACATTGATACCAGTTTAATTTAACCTAACAATTTTAGCATTTTCTTATTGTTTTTGAAAGCTGTCGTGACCCTTTCACTTGTTTTTTGAGTTGAAAGCCCTTTATTGGAGTTGAAAGCCCTTGGAGAAGTAAGGAGGGAGTGACATGTGGAGGGGCTCTTTGAGCTTGAAAAATTTAAGCTGCATTATAAAGAGTATAGATATTCGAGAAAGTATTTTTTATTAAGCGACCGTTGGCAGAATTTCCTCCTCATCACAAAGAAGCGAATCGGAAATACTAGCATAAATTTGCAAGATTTTTGAACTATTTTTCTCACATATTTCATCGCTTTTCTTCCCTTTACCATGGTTTGCAACCGGTTAGTCTCGATTTTTAACCGCCTCAAGGCTAAGCTGAGGCAATCCTTTCCCGAACACAATCCCAAGCTCAAGTGTTCGAAGAAAACCTAGACTTAGTATACTACTACCTAAATTTTATGAGAATTTACCTCTAAAATTTGAAGAGGTGTAGGTTTGAGAAAAAGTTTATTTCGAGCAATACTAGATATCAGCTGTTCTCTCTCTCTCTCTCTAATTTGCGATAGAATTATATATTTATCAGCCAAGTGTGTGTATAAGAGCAAGAAACCAGATTAACCTTTCTATCACGTGGCATAGATCTTTGAGGTCTCTTTTAGGATTGTTCCTAAGAAGCATCTTCTTCTTCTTTGTTTTTTGGTTCTAGTTCTAACGCTCTAGACCAAAGAGCAAGCGGGTAGTAGCTTGATTCTTTTCCTCTCTCTCTCTCTCTCTCTCTCTCTCTCTCTCTCTCTCTCTCTCTCTCTCTCTCTCTCTCTCTCGCTGTCTCTCTCTCTCTCTCACTCACACACATCCTCATTTGTTATCCCGTTTTCCTAGTGTGGGGTAACAGTTGATAGAAAATCAAAAAATAATGGCATTAGTTAGAAATGAAAAAGGAGAGGGTTTATATCGTAAGGAAAAAGGGAATAAGAAGATGTGGAAATACCTCCCTTTCTTTCCATTTTTGTCTCTCTCTCTCTCTCTCTCTCTCTCTCTCTCAGTGAGGGTCGCATCTCTCTGAAGCTTGCCTCCACCCTTGTCGTCCCTACTCTCAAGGTTCCTTCTCTTCCTTGCCAGCCCCGCAATCTGTAGTGCTTCTCGCGTGAAGCTGATGGCGACCCCTACAACTATTGCATGAGAGAGAGAGAGAGAGAGAGAGAGAGAGAGAGAGAGAGAGAGAGAGAGAGAGAGAGGGGCGCTTGCACGACCACAAAAAAAAAAAGTATTATGTCGCTCCTCTGCCATAGTCTCGAGTGTTGTCCACATATGATCTTGCTCTTTCTCTCCATCTTCCTTACTATGATTTAGGCTTCAACAAAGCTGAGGTGGGGAGGTTAGAAGTAGGCGAGGTAGGGAAGCCAAGCACAGAAGAGAGGAAGGCGGGAAGGTGGGGGAAGGGGAAGCATAGGCCCTAAGGGAGCGAAACATCAAAAAGAGAATCTTTTAAGTATTGTATTTTTTAAATGTGGAGCCCGTAAGAGCGAGTATAATTAGAGGTACGCCCGCTAAACAAGTTTTCCGCTCTCTTTTCTGTTCAATGAAATGGTCAAGCAACGTGCGGCGCAAGCAAGGTCGCCACGTTTAAATAGTGAGTCAAGGCCCGAGTGGCGCCCGTCTTCCTTCTTTCTCTTCTTCGTCAGATCAGGAAAAGAATGCAGCTCTTTGAAGTGCTAGCACTCAGCGCCTCCAATTTACCCAACGTGAGGAGGCTGTCCAAGGGCAAGACAAGGGCGCTAGCGCTGTTGGAAGGGCCCTTGACAGAGCCATACTGCACCGAGGAGGATACAAAAGGGGGTTTGAACCCCACGTGGGAAACGCCCTTCATAGTGTCTCTGTACAGAAAGGTGCGGCTGACGCTTGCGGTGCTGATCAAGAGGAGGGCACGCAGGAACAAGCCCATAGCGAGGGCCGAGGTCTCTCTGAACGATTTTGCGATCCCGGGCGGAGGCTCACACCAGTACTCGCTGGTGCTCTGCGGTGCGAAAGCTGGTGCGCAGCCCTCCATTTTGAGGATGAGTGCTCGCCTCCTTGGCGGAGGCGGCCAACTGCAGCGCCACGAAACGCCTTACCCTTCTGCTGCCATCAGCGGCAGCTTCAATGGCTCCAGCTCTGACGTCGACTCCGACGATGAAGAAAGGTTAGCGACTTAGTCTGACTTTTTTGGCTAAGTCGCTGACGCACCGTATATGCCCCTTAGGGCCTGTTCACACAGAAGATGGTATTGCAATCTAGGCCCTTAGGGCGTATTCACACAGAGGACTGGCATTGGCTCCCTTCAAAGTATTCCACAACAATTTAGAAGCCATTTCGTTTTACGTTGCACTCATTTACCACAATACGAGGTCAGGTTCTTAACTCTCATGAACCTTTCAAAGGTATAAGTGTAGAGGTTGTCTTGCCATATGGCTTGGACATGGTGTGAATGAGCAAACTTGAAGGGGGTGTCAGTATGCTTTCTCCACCACCACCTTCATTGATTACCCCTCTTTCTAATCTTGCTTGTAGCTATGCACACAATATGGCCTTTAGTGTTCTTGTAACTTTTGTACACATTCTCATCCTCGTTATTATTACATGCCTATTGGTGTTTCATGAAGATGGTGATAATTTTTTCTTTGATTGCTCGATTAATTTTTTTACATGCTTTCAAGTGGAACTTTGTTTTAGGGAACCTACAAGGCAACGACTACATATGGTCCTTGTCCTTACCTTGAAGCAAATGAGGAAATATGCATCCCAACAATCATCATAGGTCACATTTTCTTAGACTAGGGAATTAGATTCGATGCTTATAAGAATCTCGTTAGGATTTTTCCTTTGTTTGTGTCATAGATTTTACGTATGTGGGTCATGTATGAATTGGGGAATGTGTCTATTGTAGGTTTTAAATCATAGTAAAACTAGGGTGCTTTGTTACCTACAAGTGAGACTCCAGTTGCCGCAGATGGTGGTGCCACCTATGGCAACGAAGAAAAGGAAGGGAGAGAGAGAGAGAGAGAGAGAGAGAGAGAGAGAGAGAGAGAGAGAGAGAGCACCATCCCCTCCACCCATTCCCACTAAAATGTGTCCCATTTGTTTCTCTCTCTCTCTCTCTCTCTCATATGGTAACACACAAAATGTTTCTCAAAGTGGGAGATGAGAGACAATGATAGCATGCTTGGTGTGACCGGACACTCACCTTCTTCTTTTATTGACTTGTATCCCACAATATCATTGAAAGTTAGCGTGAATCAGACCGATGTCAAGTATTTACACACACAAACACAGGCAAAGCAACATATGCTATGTATGCCAAAGGGAGAGTGCTTCTGCCACACATGCGCCATCATTAACAATAGCTATGCAATGACAGGCCTTTGCATGTGGCCAAGTCCCATCGAGGGCTGAGGCCTTGATGAACCATACACATATGCATGCCTTAGATGCTCTTTAGTTGGCTTGAAGATACCTAAATAGGTTCCTTGCATTGCAAATACTTTGTCCCAATTTTTCGTGCGTCTACAAACATAGTGTTGTCAATAACAACCTCAGAGAAGTAGTGATGAAGATGAAAAGTAAGGATATCAAAAGGTCTAGGGAATGAGAAAATTAAAAAGTAACAAAAAGGCTTGTGCCATATCTATCTAAAGGATAGCAAGGAGCGCGGAAAACACTCCACAATGGCCAGATACACTTGTCAAGTTTACTTTGTGCCCACTTCGTCTGAATCTAATACATGAAGGATGGAAGCCTTTCCTGCACACGTCAAGGTCGCGAGTCGGGGGACAGCGACTCTGAATCTCTCATTTGTAGCTCATTTTGGCCTAGAATTTTTGTTGCAATCGTTAGATGCACAACACGTCAGCATACAGAATCCAAGCCGTGCGTCTCCAATGGGGTGACAACAAGTCAGCACGAGGAACGTGATGCAGTGTCACCTTAGCTTCCATAACGGCAATCGTGCAGCCAATCAATGGCGTTGTAATCAATAGCAAGCTCCGAGCAAATGTGTGCTGAATTGTGCAGCTCACCACCTTATAATCATTGGTACCCCTCCTCTTGACCATTGACGATCAGGAATGGTTGCCTATTGACCATTCCCGTAATCAAGGCTCTCGGCGTCCACTAATTAATGGGAATGGTCAGTAGGCGACCATTCCCTACACCTTAAAGTAGTGCTTCAAGAAAAAAGCTTCACGCAAGCTACAACTATCTTGTACAAACAAGAGTCGTCTATTAGGTCTCCCTAATCCTATTGGACTACTGGCTCTACTTTTATTTTTCATTACATAGAATCTCCCCAAGATGCTTGAGCATCTCCAATTACCATGTCCATGCAGGTCACCATTTAAAGCCAATCTTAATGAGTAGGATTTGAACTCAGCACGTACATAGTATGAAACTCAACCTTAACCACTAGGCTATATGCCTGCGCTGGTCTCTGAGGTCCCTTTAAGCCATAAAAAAAAACAATACCCCCCCCCCCCCCCCACCCCCCCCCCCCCCATCCCTATCCCCTCCCTTTCTCCTTTCCCTTTTTTCCCCCCACTCTCCTTTCCCTTTTTTCCTCCCACCCTTCCCTTTTCCTTTCTTCCCTCCCCTAAACTAATTAATGCGTTTCAGAAAAAGCCGTTTTGGCTACCTACTAGGTCTCCCTAATCTCACTAATCTCAGAAAAATAAACATTCTTTCAAAACATATTAAGTGCATAAGTGAAGGGTGAGTTTAGGAAATGAAAAGTAGAAATGAAAAGTAGAAAGTCAAGAGACGAATGAAGATGAAAAGTCAAAAGTTCTTTTGTGTCCATAGGATAAGGGGCCCAGTATTGGACAGGGTAAGGCGTAGAGACCGTCGCGAGCTCGTTTCTGGGTGGATTTTGCCAGCAAGAAGCGCAAAAGGTGCGTGTTCACTATTTCTCTTCACTGATATCGATAGCTCCTTCAACAACGCAACACATCTCTCTTCCTATAGAGAGGCGCAAAATCCAATGCAAAAGCGAGGCTTTGAAGTATTGGAGACGAGCGCACTTCAATAATAGTCCGATTTTCAACAAATCGCAAGAGGACACGTCAACAAAATTCACAGCATATTCCTTTTTTCCGTCTCTGAATTGGGGATGGGTTCGTCTTTCTTCTGAGGGCCGTCTCCTCACTGGCCCTTTTACCCTATAAATAGGTGTTTCTCTACTCTTTCATTTTTTCTTCTAAGTTCTTTTTAACGTCTCTATGTCTCTCTCTCTCTCCCCCTCAATGTTGTATTAATCTTTCTTAAGTAATATTGTTGCAAATTTATGTGCTTCGTCATTGCATGCTATAAATTAACGAAATCTTTGAATTAAGAGCACTTTTTTATTTTTTTTAAAGCCATTAAAAACACCTTGTATTTTTCATGTGTGAGTCATCTAATATGTTTTGCAATTATTTTTATGATATCATGTGTGAGTCTATTGTTAGATAACCAGATAAAGCTAAAATAAAAACATGTTGGTAGGTATCGATACAAGTCGTGTGCAATTTGAATGAAATGTGTGCTATGTGCATACTATCAAGGCATCGTGTGATATGACATCACCCATTGCTAGACTAATACAAATACCAACCAACAAACAACAATAAGAAAATTAAGAACACGTGACAAATAAGGCATCATGTGATATGACACCACCCATAACTAAACTAATAAAAATACCAAACAAGAATAAGAAAATTAAGAACAAGCGACAAATAATGAACAAGACAAAAAAAAAACCAAGTGACGATTTGACTATCAACAACAACGACATGACAACAATAAAGAAAAACAATAAGTTACAAATTTGTGTGGAAGTTGGCTCAAAATTGTAGGGCACCCTTACCCATCATAGAGAAGGAAAATTTTGCAGAGTGTCCTTCCATAAGAAGGGTTGTGTGTCATTTCTACCTTCAAAAAGAAGTGCCCTTCTCATCAAATCTTTACCAAAATCAAGTTTTTTAATGATTGCATTCTAACTAGCCAACAAAGCCTAGCACAATTTTCAAAAAGAAGTGCCCTTCTCATCAAATCTTTACCAAAATCAAGTTTTTTAATGATTGCATTCTAACTAGCCAACAAAGCCTCGCACTTAGAAAAAATAAAAAAATTGTGCTCTTTCAACCTCATACTATTTGCAAGTCGCGACTAAAAGATCAATATCCATGCGAAGAACCATCACCACTTCCTTTACAGAGCATCAACAAAATATTTGTGACTAAAATCCAAAATTTGTTATCAAATGGTGACAGTAGGGCAGTTGGAGCCTAGTATAACCCCTATGAGTGTTGCATTAGACTCAAAAGCAACGACATGAGCTTTGTATTGCACCATCAATGAAATTAATTGAAGAAATGAGTTTTCTATTCATATATCATTGAAATGAGTTATCATCTAAACCTACGGCTACAAAAGTAAGAGACCCTGTACAAAACAAGTACCAATGACATTAAGCTGCTCTCCACCATAACTGATCACAACACTATTTTTTTTTTGGCAAAAATCATATCCAGCACCTATGGGTAGAAAAGTAAGAGACCTTGTACAAAACAATCACGAACTCACATGGCTGACGAGTCACAACAGATGCCCTGCCAGCACCCATCGGCTCTGGAGTGTGGACTTCGACTATCGACAATCAACTATGGGAGTTGGAATCTAGATTCTCCCTTTCTGGGATTTGGACTCTAGAGTCGCCTGCAAGTGCGATTCAATCGAACAATATGAAACGATAAGTTTCAACCCGAAAGTTTGAAGTTCAGGTTCAAGGCATGTTCGAAGTTCGAACTTTGGAATATGCAAGCTATTGAGTGGCAGTGCCGCGTGCATTCAAAACTATAAATTTAAACACTTTAGTTTAAGAGTGCATGCCCACTATCAATAACCACACTCAAGCTCGTTAAAAACTGACCTTATTTACAACTTTTAAGGTGCACACTACAAGCTTGAACAGCCTTGAGCCTTGGGGCCTCTCAAACTTTGTGGCACGTGCTCTAGCCTCTATGTACAATTCGGCTCAATCTCTACAGGGCATTTTCAAGCTTTTTCCCTTCCTTAGGAAGGCTTTGAAAAAGTGAGCCCTTGAGGCAGGGCCAGTTGAGTGACCTGCCCATCCTTAGGAAGGGCTACTATAAATTTGCCCGGCATATGCAGGGCTAGCAACAAAGGAAAGGCGAGAAGGCTTGCAATTTTCGGCCCTCTGTGGAAGAGACACAATTCCTCAAATTCAACAATAAAAATAATCATGTGCATGTTTGTAAACCACTCTATGTGACCAACCCTCTTTGTGTAGGTGATGAGTGTGTTTGTCAACCCTAATTGTGTGTAGGGGAGGATCCTTGTGTTTTAAGGGAACACTCGTGTATTGCGTGCCTCACCCTTTTTGTCTTTTGATGGAAATATTGTGTAGTGCTTGCAACAAAACTCAAAGGACAAGGGAGACTAATTCACCTATTCTCCTCCAAACCATCTCCTCTTATAGATCCCTCTAGCTTCTACTTTTAAGAGACCCTAAGCTAGAGCGTTTTGGCCTTGCATAGGAACCATGTCCCTACCCTTGTCTTGACATAACTCCCCCCCTTGAAGGAGAGTTTTTGTCCCCCAAAACATCACTAAAAAATCTATTCCTAAAAGCACTAATTTTTCCCTAATCCAAACCTATATCGTGTCTATTGGTCCACTAATACCAAATCAAGTATTTATATATGAAATTATTTGCTCATAGAAAGAGTGAACATTGTACAATTGGATGAATACAATCAAAATAACTTCTAGCAAGACTTTCCATTCGACCAAAAAGAACCTTTGCCTGGATCTCAAATAAAGAGAAGAGCTTAACTCAAACGAGATGCTCTAATTGAGAAAATGTTTTTTGCTTTTATACAAAAGCCATTCCTTTCAAAAACTAGAATTCTTTCATATTAATGAAGATCAATTGCATTTGGACTTTCTTGTGATACATAAAAAAGTTGGCATCATGTGTCAAAGTCCACGGGTACATTTACTCTCCACATATGGAATAAAACCCAAAATTGGAATTGTTCTCCATAAAACAAGGAGAGCATGGTGTGGGTTGTCTCTAGTGAATTGAAGAGGATCCCTTGATTTTTAGCTTCACTCTATCATGCTTAGTTCTACATGCTCATACATGTCTACATAAACTCTTGTCCATATATATGTACAAATCCATCTAAGCCGAGTTGCCAAAAATGATCCTATATATGAACAAGGCTTAACTTCAAACTCATAGAATCCACAAAATCTTGAATATCCTATGCAATGCTTCTATAGATATGAGGACCACTTTGTTAAAATCATTATGGCTATATTGACGGACTCCTCAGTGCTTTGAAAAATCCTATAAAATAAACACTCTCAAACCCCTACCTCGGTAATCAACTCGCACTTAAAAAACACATCTAAAAAACTTGGTTTTCTCCATCTATTGGTTGGAAAATTTGAGACAACCTTGCCTTGCTCTTACTATCTGAGCTATGCTGGCTGTGCTCGCCAAAATTGTGTGATCTTCAATAGAAAAATTGAGAAGAACTTACCATTTTTCGATGATCTTGATAAAAGACCTTAACAACCTCACCATACTAAACTAATGATCTTTACCCGATTGAAGATAGTAGAGCCAAAAAAAATTACAAAAGAATAAACAGATATTATATAAATATGACATTGTAGTTTTCTCTAACTCGATTTTTCTTTGCTGGTTTTGGCTTCAAATGTCTAAATGGCACTCTATTTTTGTTAAAAACCGCTAATCCAAACGGCATTATGGTCATTTTCGTAGATAATAAAAAGGCTTGGACACATAATACAAATGTAATTTTTATATTTTTAAGAACTAAAACTTGGATGAGCATTGGATGTCATGGTGCTTGAAGACACAAAAATTGCTACTAAAGGTAATAAAAACTAGACCATTAATAATGGAACATAAATTAGAGATGTTTTCTACATTACCCTCCATTTTTTCAAATGTTTAGTTGATGCTTTTTCCCTCTTGTTACTCGTGTTTTCATAGTTTCAATGGATTCTTGTTCTTGCCCTTTTAATAGCATAATTTCTTGTGTTTTCCATCATATGAGAGAAGATGGACTTTTGAAACCGATTTATTTTTGTGTAAATGATTGGGTAACCATGATTCTATCTTGTTTATGTACAAGCACAGTGAAGAGGACAAAAACACTAGAAAGGCCATATCCTTGCATTCAAATTCATAGACATTATTTGGTTGGCCATATTACAACATGTTTACTTAGCCAAGAACATGGTGCTGAGCTTAGGTTAGTATCCACATTCACAATATTTTTGTAAGTGAAACATTAGTGCTTTCATATTGTGTCCAATGCACAATAATGGGTTTAAAATTATATTTTTTCTTCTATCCACAGTTGTGGAGTGGCAACCTCTAGAAAGCTTGAGTGAAACATTTAAAGAAATTCATAAAGGAATTATAGGTATTAAGTATGCATACGAGCCATCTCCACCTTAAAAAAAAATTGGTTTGTTTGTGTATCTTCAAGAATATAAGGTTTGAACCAGATAAGGTGCACATGGAGAACTGCAAGACTAACCAGTTCCAACTTCAAGATCACTAGATTGGAAATCCTTGATACATGTGTCATAGATACTCTATAGATAGATTCCAAGCTAAACTCAAAGATGATATAGATAGATAAATAACACTAGGAAGGATTTCAAGGAGGATCATTCAATGGTTTATGCCATTCCATGTCTTTGTGGCATGTTTTAAATCTATGGATTTACAAAGGACAAAGACTATATGGTTGAATAGAAGACTACTAATAGTCAAAGTGGACAATGTGCTTGGAGACTACTAGTAGTCAAAGTGGACAATGTCCTAAAAGAGGGCTAGAGTTCTAGAGAGACTTTGCACATTGGTGACACTATTAAGTGTAGGATAAGTCGAAATTCTATGTCTATTTCCTATGAAATTTTTTTATCAATCCCCAATCTTAGGATATGATTATAGAAGATGGAGAGGAAAGCTCAACAATTGGATTCATCTTTATTCTCAAGAAAATTGTCAAAAGTTTGAGCTTCAAATGAAGTTCAAGCCATTCAATAACCTTAGGAAGCTAATTGTCACTACAATTTGGAAATTAGAAGATGTAAGACACTCACTTGAGTTTTTTTAATAAAAAAATTCTCAGGTGAGCTTGAATTGTATTTACTTAACAAAATACATCAAACCCTGACATATCCTTCGTATATGGGTCATCCAATGTGTACAGAGAGGTCATTGCAGCTTTGAAAATTTGGTAAATTCCATTCCAACCATGGCTACCATCATATTGTCATAGATGGATCTTCCCTTGATAAAGCAGTGATGATGGAGGGAGATGGCTGCCGCAAAGATAGGAGACATTATTTTAGCTATCATTTTTGCCAACATCAACATGGTGATAGGTATCCAATGTTTAAGTTGAGAATAGGCCGTTTGTTTAGGGACAGGTTTGATTAGTCCCTTCTTCACACTAGATTCAATCTTGCCATAGATGAAAGCCTTGTTGATCATGGTCAAGAACGACGTTCCCAAATCCTCCCAAATTCTAGACAAAATTCAATAGTTATCCCATCCCATCTAGGCAATTTTTCTTTGCCCATTCTCATATGGAAAGATGATGACAGTTACTTCCAGCATAGCACAGTGGAGAAACCAACTCTCAAAGGTGCCAGATGGACTGTTCTTCTGTCTAATAATCATTGACATTTGTGGATCAAGAAGAAACACCTCCGTGTGGGTGTGCATTGGAAGTTGACTTTTGAAAAGCATAGATAATTGTGTCTGAGATCTGAGCATCTAGATTCATCAATAAATTAATGTCCACTTTTTCCAGTGCCAGCTTTCTAGCTCCATCTATAAATGGTATCTCTGCAAGCAAACCATCCTTCATTGAAAGTAGAGCTTCTTTATTGCTTGCCT
>NC_140957.1:58220231-58675231 GCF_014529385.1 Adiantum capillus-veneris | reverse complement strand
GTAGGCAAAATAGGCTAAAACCAGACCCAGAGCTTGTGCCAGGATTCCAGCCTTTGCAGGCTCAGTTGCTTAATGTTTCTGCCAAAATAATTGTTGACTTTTGTCAGGACATTGATAAAGAAGAGTCAATTGGTGAAGATGAGTCAGAGAGGTTACCAGGCCAAGAGGATCCCTCACCCTACAAGGGTACCTCACCCTCTACAGTACTTGTCAAGAAAAATACAAGAAAGAGGAATATAGACTTCTCAGATGATGCAGATCTCCCAGAAAGCAGTCCCTGTGCAAGTAAAGGTAAAGCCAAAGAGGATGTGCCTTCTCTGGAAGACCCAACTGCTGCAACTAATGAGAGGTTGTTCGATTTTGCAGCATCTTGTGGTACTGGGGACAAATATGATCTAGTTCATTCTATGTTTAACCCAAAATTTGATATTGAAGACCTTTTAGCTCAGCACAGTGAATTCCTGCAGTCCTAAAGAGATAAATTTGAAGTGATGGTGCAGGTAGGGAGGGTTGTTCTGCCCAGTATGACTGTTGTGCATTTAAATGATTGCGGTGGAAAGGGATAGGGACTGAAGAAGTATAGGGAATTACCACCTGCTTGCCGACATTCAGCCTGCCCTTTGCACCAAAAAGAGTGCAAACTTATTCAGGAATCCTTTGGCTTTATGATTTACCTGAACATCTTGTTTGGATTTCTCATGTTGAATCCTGATGAGGTGTTAGAGGAGCAGGATGCAGCACCGGATGAAGAATGCGAGGAGACAACACATATACAAGAAGTCGAGGAGGTTGAAGATACAGTCGTGAGGCAATTGAAGTACAAAGAAGTAAGATGCTCTCTATGAAAACCACAGAAATAAAACTACCTTTGGATGTCAATAACTTCACTGAGAAGCATGCTCAGATGATGCTGCCTGCTGTGCCTGACTTCAGGATTGGAGACAGGACCTATATCTTTTTACATTATATGCAAAGCATCTTTTATTTAAGGGAGCACTTCTCCCTGGCTATCATTTCCAGAGTCCAAGAGGAGAGGAGTGGATTTGTGTCAGAGGATAGTAGTGATGATGAGGCAATGGAAACATCGAGCAATCCAATGGAATGCCTCCGAAGATGCTTTGAGAAAGCTGAAAAATACAAGGAGACACTACCTGATGAAGCCACCTTCCAAGCAATAAGACAAAGCCTAAGACCATCGAAAAGTAACAAAGAAGTGGAGGATTGGTTTAACCATTCAGGTCAGGGGTCAACTACATCTGTAGACCTGTGGCAGGAAAACCTCTTTCTGCAGGATGAGAGCTTCATGGTAACTCTCTCTCTCTCTCTCTCTCTCTCTGTCTCTCTCTATGTGTGTCACTTACTGAGACATGATATGTGCAGTCTTGGATTGTGACAAGGATGACTTCCTTCGACGGCGGACTCGAGAGTATCGTGGAAGGGATGCGGCCCTAGCGCAGTACCTTTCATAGCTTTGCGAGTCGCCAATATTATTTTTTCACAATTCCATGTCACAAGAGGGTTCAATAGCAACTTACACATTAAAGACACTATCACGCTTCTTGGGTGGACTCGTGCTGCCCAAAAGTGCAGATAAAGTCATTCTTGTGGACAAAGTGTTTGCCAGGGATTGTTTTGGTTACTGCCTGGGCTATACAGGTGGTTGGGTAGCGTATTACTACACATACATAGCAATGGCACTAACTCTTGGTAGAAAAAACCCAGGTGAACTTTTAGAGTATGGCAAACATCTCATGATTCGTTACAAGGGTGATGTGCCAAAAAACAAAATTGAACCTTCAAAATCTTGATACACTTCAAGTAGCAATTGTATAAGATCATGTATTATAGAAATTTTGTACAATGTCATCCACTCAGAGTATCTTTCTCCACTTGTGGTTCACATACACCATTGTCTCTCTCCACCTTCGTTGACTTTCATGAGCACCGGAGTTGTTGTATGCCATTGATCTTTTAACTTTCTGTTGTTGTAAATGTCTGATGGCTTGTGCTGTTGCTGAAGAGGACAAGAATTCTTTTTCCTGCATTCGATGAATGATTCTACGATAGAACCATTCAAATAGTTCTCTCAAACTGTTAGCCTTGATTCGAGAGGCACCATGTCGTGTGTGACTGAAATAAACATTTCTCGCCATGTAATAAGACTTTTCCATCCCTTGGGTATTCCATATTGCCGGGTTCCCATACTTTTGTATAAAATATGGTAAATTATTGAAAATGATATCCTGGATATGAAAACAGATTAGTTAGAATGTTTTACACTCACATAGTTGCACATAAAAGAGAATCAAATACACCATAATACCATGTAGTGAGTAATCTGGGTGTCTCTGTCCACGTTGTCTTGAATGATTTTTTGAGAAGGTTGAGATTCTCCTTGAACTTGTTCATATCACCTTGTGACCAGTCATCTTTGTCTCACATCAAAAATAGGATGTCTATTGATCGCCAAACCTCAGCCTTCGCGTTACGAGTAGTTGGTTCTTGGTCTTTGACTGCAATATGTAGCTTTTTCCATCTTTGATACTCTACCTTGCTAACATAAGATGTGTTATATATTTTTCCATGTTTTGTTAGCTTCGGATCTCGTATTCCTTGGGGTTTAGATAAAAACCTCCGTGCCTTCACCCCACCGATGGATGGTTTGCATGGGACATCCTTCTCAACAGTTGATCTCTTTTCATCCCGCTGGATTTTCACATTGCCACCATGAAGGCCTATATCCAACAGTACCAATTCTAAGCACTGTAGGGCTACTTGTCACTTTGCTGAGTTCTTAATTTTCCAAGCAAACCCAATATATAAGTAGACCAATTTCTCCACAATTCTACAAAGGGCATGCATTGTACAGATGTGGACATTCACAAGTGGTATTTTCAAAACCGATCGAAAAGCAGGGTCCTCAATGTGACGTGTTGGAGCTTTTCTCCACCACTTTGGGTCCATGACCTTTGCAGGCTCCATGCGGAACAAACACGGTGACTTTGCCATTGCACCCATTCCACAATTATACATGCACTTTAATGTTTTGAGGTCACCTGCAAGATGCCATTGAACTTGAAAGTCTCCCCTTCCATCTAGACGTAGTACCTCTCCCTGGTTAGTCTGTCGATCAATTACCTCCGGAATATTAGTTTGATGGAACACCCAATATAGAATCTCATGATCTTCTTTCTTTACCTGCAACACAAAATAAATGTGACTTAAGTAGATGTGAACATTTTAGCTTATCTAAGAATCTCGCTTACCTCAAACGCACCAAGCCATCATATGTTAGATTCCGATTGAACGCTAAAATACAAAGGATCATCACTGGGACACTTTGAGAGGGCTCTATTCATTAAAGTAATAGTAACACGCTCTAGCTTTTTCTCTTTAACAAGCTCACACTCATCCAGTTTTAACACAAAATGTAATAACCCACGCGACTCTTCAAATGTGATGTTGTAAAACTCCACCGTTCTCTTCTGTAACATCTCGAGGTCCATAAAAATATTATTGAACTCATCATATGCCATGTTTGCTCCATGGCCACTGTAAGTTGCTTTAATATGAAAGGGCTGTCCAAGATAGTCTCCCTGTGCCTCGTTAAGCTGAAGCCTCTCTTTCCAAACACTTGAGGCTGATGGTAAAAGTTTGGATTTTATACCCTTCTTAACAAAGATGGTTGAGACAGATTTTTGTATAGCCAAATATCCTCTTTTGCTTACACCAAGTGAATCAAGTGTGCCTTGTATCTCTTTTGCAGGAATTGAGTTCTCTGAAATAAAGCGGTCCACTACATTTCCTTGTAGGACCTTAAACTTCTTGTCATGTACTATATCTGCTGCCAGGCTTCTGCAAGTGGCTTCAATCTCTTTCCTATATTGGCTTTGGGGTCAATGTTTTCCTTGTCAGGATAGATTGAATCTCTACATGAAGACAGTGCATAAGTAAATAACAGAAAATTACTTCACTAACACTATTTAGGCACATGAAAACAATGCATAACAAGAAAAAACAAAAAGATTACTTAACTAAGACAATGTAGCCAACCAAGAAGCATCACCTTAATGCTCAGATTCTTTTCTTGAGACCTCCGGATGCAACCTGCAATGTTTCAAGATTGCACAATTTCTTCTTTCGGATACGACCACCCAAGATGGTGTCCTTCATTTGACAACTTCGTACCTTTCCTTTCAGTTACTGTACCTCTATTTTGTGTTGCAAAATGGTAACCTGATCTGTAGAATGTAAATGTGAAAGACAAACAATCTCACCTTGTTGAGCTTGGAGAATGCCCTTATAAGTTCATCTTCCCTTGTAAGAGATTTACAATAACCCAGAAGGCCCTTTTCTCCATCACCAGCAAAGGTCAATAAGCTTGTAGGATTGACAAATGGTGGAGATGCATTAGTCATTGGATTCTTAGGATAGAGAGAGCCTCTCGTCCAGATATCTATGTGTTTAGATCCCTGAGCTCTGAGCGTATCTATGGATGCGGGAGGTATATGTGCGTTTGCTTTACTATGCTTAATCAATGGTTGGTACTCATTGTCCAAATCAATGTGAAGGTGATATTTGGCTCATTTTTGTGTAACATTTGTGCCATTTGAGGACTGCGCTATTAGCCAAATGTGCAGGTTTAATGGAAAGTGAATAGGCGGCTGCGCCTTCGTCTCTCCATGTTAGCCTCATTCCCTCCATATTGACGAGGTGCATTCAATGAAACTGAAAAGAATATTATCCCTCAATCATTACGAACGAATGTTCAGAAGAGTAAGGAATCTACTTAAAGTACACCCACCTCTATTATTCGCCATATTTTCTAGAGAGAGAGTGCAAAAAATACATTTTCTTAGAAGGCCCTCCAAATGACCTCCGAAATTTCCTAATGAATATAGTAGATCAACCAACATTTTTAGATTTCAGCCCATCATGAGAGAGAGAGAGAGAGAGAGAGAGAGAGAGAGAGAGAGAGAGAGAGACTAACACTAGATGGGGTCCCAAACCCCCTCCAAGGGCCCTCTCTCTATTGCTAGAGAGGCATTTTCTTTAGATTGCACAAATATTGATACAATGGTCCCAAGTACTGAGATGTTGATGGAATCTTGCTACAGATGCTTGGTTCTATAAATCTAAGGGATGAAAATGCAAAAGCTAGGTTGACCTAGCTTGGGGCTACAATATGATGATGAGGCTAGTATTGAAATCTAAAAATGCTGGCTAAGTTGAGGGTTGAATTTGAGATGATGGGCTGATCTGCTGTCTTGGGATGAAAAGTAAAAACGTTAGTACGACGAGAGAGTGGATGTGTTTGCCTCCCAATCAACTTGGGGCTTAAGCTCACGAAGTCATTTAATAACACTAGACTAGTAACAGGACACTTTTATATCCCATGACACTTTTGTGTCCTGTTAAGTGACCATTTCGCTTGAATTATCTGAAGAGCATGAAAATGAATTTCTAGGTGCCATATATCCACAAATTTGCTTTATGATATGAAAAGAACTTGACGTTTTTTTTTGGAATATCAATCTCACCATTAACCTTACTCTTGCACAACATTTTTGAACCTAAACTGTGTGAAAAAATGAGTCCTGCTTTTGGCTTTTTCAAAGTTTTACAACTATATCACTCTAAACTTCATGTTTGTGAGGTTTATATTGCTAGAGGATAAGCCTTCATAGTTTTCAACATGTTCTGATGTTTCCGGGAAGGAGTAAGTGTTAAAATTGAAAGTTATGACCAACTTACAAGAATTGCATAATCCTGCTTTTTGGCCAAAATTAGCAATTTTGATTGTGTAAGTGGCATGTATAACATAAAGCTAATCTTCCTTGATTTTTGGGGGACCTAATACGCTATATAGCATAGTATATGAAGATGGTTGAGTTTTTTGATTGTTGAAGAACAGGAGACATTTTAGCGTTTCAAGTATAGCTTTCTCAATATTGTTAGTTTTAGCATTTTAGCATATCAAGTATAGCTTTCTTAATATTGTTAGTTTTAGCATCTTAATATAGCATAGTATATGAAGATGGTTGAGTTTTTTGATTGTTGAAGAGCAGGAGACATTTTAGCGTATCAAGTATAGCTTTCTCAATATTGTTAGTTTTTTAGACCTACAAAAATCCCCTCTCTTATTTATATGCAATCAACCGTAAGGAATGTTTGTTTTGGGAAAAATGCAACGTTCCATCAACTTTGGAGGCTTATCGTGACCAAGAGATGAGAAATTTATCAGGTTTCTCATTTTTCCCTATATGTAGTGGTCCTTGAACTATAAGCTCATGAAAGGAATTTTCAAAATGAGTGGATCTACTATGGTTTTGGATTTTTTTCCAAAACCCTAAAAGGACACTTTTATGTCCTATTAGGTTACTAGACTAGTGTTAATGCCAAAAATCATATCACATCTAGAGAGGGGAGTAACGACCAACTTACAATGAGAACCTATATAGGTCTTGAATTGAGATTGTTACTTTAGGATATTCATGCGTGATTGAAGAGTACATGCCAAGCTAAAATCTAAAAATCACTATAGGGTCCACTAAGATAGCACTTAAATGTGCATTCTTTATAAGATAATTGCTAATTACATCATTCATACTCCCAAGATCAAAGAAGACCACAATGCACTGACTATTCACATGACTATAACGCTTGAGACTCATCTAGATGATGATTAGAAACTTGGAGACTCATATAGATGATCATTAGAAACTTGGGGGACATTAGTTTTCTCAGTTACAACACCAACAAAAGACTAGGTTATGTGGGTTCTTTCTTAAGACAATCTCTTTTCATGCCCGGGGAACTGCGACCTGGCAGGAAAGACATGCAAGGGGGTTCAAAAGACATGGAAGATTGGGTTCTACAAGAATGATCTCTTCTTGGGTGGGAAGGTGCTAATGAGCCAACCACTAGTAACTAGTACACAAATCGTCAGGTTTTGTTACTTTAAAGACGTCTGGAAGGCCAAGAACTATCGGCTATTTAAGAGCGTCATTGAAACAACCAGATTCATGGAGATAATCCAAAAATCAAGGAAGCGATTATAGCCATTGGGAAACGAAGGAACTCTAAAGAGTGAAACAAGGTGGTGGCTGCAGTAATATCGGAACCACATGTGTAAGTGCTTTATAGCTGCCTTCGGTGGCCCCCTTGTTAGCGATGTATTGATGGTTGTTGGAAGATGTCATGGATCGACCCAAGCATGACTAGCTATTGTAATTCTTTTGGTTTGTTAATATAATTTACTCACGAGTTTTTACCCCCCCCCCCCCCCCCCCCCCCCCCCAAAAAAAAAAAAAAAAACTTCATGTGATGTCATAATAACTAATATCTGATTCTCGTAAATGATTTTTTCATGTTAAAATGATCATTTAATATAGGGAAGTTCCAGGGGAGAAAAAGCTAGAATATTGGTTAAGCTGGCAGATCGGCCACAGTAGGGATCCAAAGGAGGGGAAATAGGGATCCAAAGGGGGGGCCATATGCAAAAGAGCAATGTGAAACAATGGGCTTTAAAGATCCTAAGGTTTAATCCATTAAGACTCCAAAATGCTAAGGTTCCAAAACTCAAAGGTTGTGTCCAATGGTTAAGCTTATAAAGATTGGATGCTTTGTGTGTGTACATAAAAGTCTTCATGACTCCTACATAGGAGGGGGAGAGCCATGTAAGTAGGGGATGAGAGAGAGAAACACACACACACACACACACACACACACACACACACATTCAGAAGCTCCCTTTACACAAAGGGAATGAGGGACACATGTCAGCTCCCTAGCCCAGATGCCCACCATTAGGAAATTTTGGAGGTCATTTGGAGGGCCATATGAAGAGAGAGAAAAATAGAGCGCGTCCAATGAGCATGAAGGCTACGTTACGTAGGAAAGTACCTGGAAAGACTCAAAAAATAGGAAAATAGCATAAAACTTTCACGAAACTAGGATTGTAGCATAGTAATTTCCTTCCTTTTACCGAGCTTTTAGGTGCTTGCGTGTGGTCCCACTTCTGATATTCTCTCATGGTCATTAACGTACTGGAGGGTGACCATTAAGCCCGCACAAGATATTGGAATTTTAAAACACTTTCCCTCCATTAGAATGCTTTCAAAGTGAATCTCCCTCCACTAAAGCTTTTCTCTGAGAGTTATGGCATCCACGTCTTCTCGCCCAAGAGCCTCAAGGTGTTTACTGTCTCTCACACCAACAAACAACAACGGCACTTTGCCTAGAAGGCCAAGTAGTAGCATATCCTCAATTACAATACCAGCTTCAATAAGTGCAGACAACCAATGGGTTGGACAAAGGATAAACAAAGGTTCATGGGTCCTCATGCAACCAAGAAGACCCAAGAGGTCTAGTGGTATCAACGTTTACCGCTCAGCATGGAAGGCCAGGGTGTTGGATTTCAAAGTTGAGATCGGCAAAAGATCTGTAAAGGAAGTTCTTGTTCAGCATGTGTTTACCCATCCAGAGGTGATAGCAAACGGTGGAAATGTATCAAATATACATCAACCACGTTGCAATTGTAAGTACTCTTGACATGTGAACTTACTGATACTCTCATTATAACTTTTCTTATATATTTTGCAATGTTTCTCCCGCTTGTTATGAGTAATGTCTCTACTCTTCACAACTCAATTACATTAGATTTGTCATTTGTACTTATTGATACTCTTAGTTTAACTCTTCTTATATATATTGCAGATGTTTATCCCTCTTCTTATGAGCAATGGGAGCCTGTGGAGTGCATAATAGGCCTCTTCCATGTTGTACATGCCCATATTGGTTCTCTACAGTACTCAGAGAGGAGCAGCAAAAGGTTGGCTGATGAGGGAATCTTTTTTTATGACCACTTTTACCAACTCAGCTCAGGGAATAAGAATGGCATGTTGGTGAAACTGCCTCTACCGACCGATTGGAACACTGTGGACTGGCCAGTTCCCGAGGAAACAATGGTGGAGGCAATGCGAAGTAAGCTCTACAAGGATATACAAAGGTCTCTACGTAGCTCTATTCCTACCAAACTGGTTAGAATTGCAAACTTTTGTCCTGTTGCACTCTTCATAGAGCTGTTTCATAGCTACAACATCAGAGTTACAAAAACTATGTTCATGTGCAAGTCATTTCAGCAGTCATCCTGTGACAAACTTCTTGACAAAGGATGGTATGCAAAGGAAGAGATTGGTTTACGGTGCGAGGTCGCGCTTGATACTCTAGTTGTCAAGTACATGATTGCAAGCCAATCACTATTACTCTCATTTTGGTATATGCGATCACAAATGCTAAACGGTAAGTACATTCCTATGGACCAAGTTTCTGCAGGTTTGGAAGATAATCCTACTGTGGATGTGGAAGTGATTGATAAAGAGAATGGCCTACTATTGGTGGTTACAATAAGGGAGCTATGCAGTCTTCAGCATTTGCGAAATGACATCATTGAAGAGTCAATGGACAAGGAACTATCAGATTTTTCCTTTTTCTTAGCTGGCCGTAAGGTGATGCGGCGAAGAGAAAAAGATATTTTGTGCAAAGAGTTGGATGGTCGGGTTGAAGTAGTGTCAATGTAACAGATATTCTTGTAAACCCAAGTGTATACAAATGACTTTCAAGACATGAAGTTTATTGATCTCATTTTTCAATTGTGCCCTGTGAAAAAGTGTGCTTGAAATACATTTCTTTACCACGTCAAATCTCTCTCTGTCTCTCTCTCTCTCTCTCTCTCTCTCTCTCTATATATATATATATATATATATATATATATATATATATATATATATATATATATATATATATATATGTTAGACAAGACAAAGACAGATAGAAGAATCATCTTAATTCATTAGAAAGTACAAACTCGTCCGTGAACAATGGACTGAGATACAATTTCTGTAAGTATGGAATCAGAATGTCTTCAAGGTAAAAATCGAAGGAATGCCCCTCGAAAGTAGGTGGTGAGATAGTTGTTCCCGGCGGATTTAGTTCTCCCTTTTCGGGAGTATCATCAATTAGTAGTGTATTAGTTGCATCAAAGGGTACAACGATTTGGCTAAACGGTTTGTACAAAAGAGGTAATCCTGGTTTTTTAGGGTGGTAGTGGCCCTCAACGGTAACGCATTTTCTTTGATCATACAAAAAGGCAAAATCTGACGTGTGAGCTTGGCATACACTGCAAACTATTGCAACTAGTGGCGATAAGTTTTGCCTTTGCATTGAAGACCATATGCCAACTCTGAAGCGCGGAAGAAGAAACTCAATAAACTCCTTGGTTCCTGGACGAACCACGACTCGACAAGTTCCCATCCGAAACGTTTGCAAATCCTCAAAGGGTCCTCTGTCACCGAGAGGCACCCGCATCAGCAGCAATCCATTGACGTCCAAGATAATCAACCTCTGTAAAAGTTGACAAGTACATATAAGTAGTTAGAAGCTGAACATATTTTGCCATACTTGAATAGACATTACCGGAACAACCGTATCTACAGGTAGCAAGGGTCCATACTGGGTCTCTGTAGTGTTCATGTCGTTGTTGCTCTCCTCCGCTTTATCTTCATAGTCATCATTCAAATCTTCATCAGGGGTCTCCCCCATGGCCCTTTCTGCCTGATTCAAGGTTGATCGGCTTGCCTCATACATCCTTCCCTGATCCATATCATTTTGCTCATCCCTAGGCCTGCTTTCCTCATCCATATCCTTTTGCTCATCTATAGGCCTGCTTTCCTCATCTTGGGTTTCAGCCATAGGCTCTTTTGGCTGTTCCACTGGCTGACTTGGCTCTTTCATTGTCTCCTCCGGTTGAACCTTAGCAGCTTCCATATGCTCATTTGTCCTTTCCTCATCCTCGACTCTTTGATCTTCTGCTGATATGACACCCTCGGCCCGATGCGATTCCACTGTATCGGATGTAGGGGTTTGTCGTGGTGGCACGTCATGTTTTGTAAGATCAATAGTGCGCTCATCCAAGCCGCTATCTTCAAGCTCTCTAGGGCTAGACATAGTAAGCAGGTGTTGTATTAAACTTACCCGGTATCTTTGCAAATAATCATATGTGTAGTTTTTTAAAGCACTCTGCAAAATTGAAAGACCACATGATGAGAATTCTTTTATAGACTAAACCAAAACTAACTGAATGCATTGCCAAATGGGTACCTTAGTCATGAAAGGTTTTAATGCAAAGTAGCTTTGCAGGACATATTCTGCATGGAGAAGACATCTCCAGCCGCAAGAATTCCCATCGGTTTGATTTGGGACAGGTACTTCTTTGATTGGGGCCTTGTATACTTCATACCTTCCACATAGCTTGCCATAGGCAAGCAACAACCTCTTTATACAACTGCACAAAGCAATGTCAAGATGTTAGCATGAGGCTTCAAATTTACATGGATATCTATAATAAACACTTTCTGACACAAAACACTTACAGCCTAATTTCAGGGTGGGTTCCTTTTATTGAATTGAACACCCACACTGCTGGTTGGTCAACATCAAGGCATATGAGACTCCAGTGATGGTTATTCTCATATGGGAAGATGATCACAGTAACTTCCAGCATAGCACAGTGGCAAAACCAGCTCTCAAAGGTCCCAGATGGACTATTCTTTTGTCTAATAATTACAGACATTTGTGGATCAAGGAGAAACACCTCTGTGTGAGTGTGCAATGGGAGTTGACTTTTGATCAGGCTGCAGAGACTCTACCTGAGTTAGCAAACCTATTATCTGAGTTTTCAAAGCTAGCAAGATAGTAACACTCACTTAAGACAAGCATAGATAATTGTGTCTGAAATCTGAGCATCTGGATTCTGCAATAAATCAATGTCCACCTTTTCCAGAGCTAGCTTTCTGGTTCCATCTACAAATGGTATCTCTGCAAGCAAACCATTCTTCATTGAAAGTAGAGTTTCTTGATTCATTGCCTCTATAGACAGGGTCACATTGCACTCTGTTTGTTTCTGGGACTCCACTGCTACTTTTGCTTTCTCGTGAAGCTCTGCTTCCCTCATTTCCTCTGTTTGGCAAGCAATAGTCTCTGCCCTTGCCCTTGTATTCACATCATGTGTGACATCTACAACTGTGAGCTGTGGCACTAGCTCCGGGGGGTATAACAAAATTTCCCTCATTTTCTTATCCTTGCAGACATTGGGGACCAGCAGTTTGTCATACCTCCACCTTATTCTTTTCAATGTCTCACTATCTTTGTCCATTATAGTAACCCTGTGGGCATGGGCTGCAACAATGGTCATGTCACTGAAGTACTCCAGTAGGAAGTCCTCAGCTGCTTCCTGTAGAGCCATTAATGCCACCACCTTCCACCTTTTGGTGCCCCAGGTAGCTTCATCACATATGGACCTCACCATCCTCTGGAAGGGCAGCTTTGGTATGCATAAATCTACACATTTCTGTGCCTTTCTGATTTCTCTGAAAAGTCCCATGCAGGTTTGGAGCTTCTTCATCCTTGGCCCTTTCAGAATTTTATTTGGTTTTCCAAGTCTTTTCTTTGGGGTTGCTGATCTACCACTTGCTTTCGATGCTAATCCTGGACCCTTGCCTGCCTTCCTTGCAGTGGCTTTTGTTCTAGCCATCTTACTGTACACCAAAAGAAGAGTCTCAATCCCCTTCTCTCTCTCTCTCTCTCTCTCTCTTACTCTCTCTCTCTCTCTCTCTCTCTCTCTCTCCTTTCTATAGCTTAGCATATATAACTAGAGAGAGAGAGAGAGAGAGAGAGAGACAGAGAGAGAATCCACATTACTAAAGGCGCGCACAGACCCCTTTTTAACCTCAACAAGCACGTCCGCGCGCCGTTAGTATAGGGTAAAATAACACACCCATACTCTCTCTCTCTCTCTCTCTCTCTACTCAATGGACAGTACTAACGGCGCGCATAGACACATGCACTACCGGTATGGCTCTCTACGCGCGCCTTTGGTATAGAGAGAGAGAGAGAGAGAGAGAGAGAGAGAGAGAGAGAGAGAGAGAGAGAGAGAGAGAGAGAGAGAGAGAGAATGTGTGTGTGTGTGTGTGTATTTTTGAGATGTGTGTCTGTGTGTAAGTGTGTGTGTTTGTCAGTGTGTGTGTGTGTGTGTGTGTGTTTGTGAGTGTGTGTGTGTGTGTGTGTCTGTGTTTGTGAGTGTGTGGGTGTGTATGTGTGTGTCTGTGTGTGTGTGTGTGTGTTTGTATTTTAAAGATGTAAGTCTGTGTGTTTGTGTGTGGGTGACAGAAACAGAGATAGAGAGATTTAGGCAAAGGCAGAGGGAGAAGCAGACCTTCTTGTTATGTCGCTGCGTGGCCTTGCTGTCGGAGACGCAGGCGATGCTCTTGCACACTCTCTCTCTCACTCTCTCACTCACTCACTCTCTTTCACGAGGTGTGTTTTTTCTCTCTCTTGACCGCTTTATATGGCGTACAAAAAGTATACGGTTTCAATAATGACTACACGTGCGACAACATGCAAATATATTTTAATTTATAGTGACATGTGGGGCGCCGCCGTGTGTATCCGTTATAAGTGTGATTTTGAGAGAGAGAAAGAGAGAGAACAATAGAGAGAGAGAGAGAGAGAGAGAGAGAGAGAGAGAGAGAGAGAGAGAGAGAGAGAGAGAGAGAGAGAGAGAGAGAGAGAGAGAGAGAGAGAGAGAGAGAGAGAGAGTCTTAGAGAGACAGAGAGAGAGAGAGTGATCAGATTGTCACACAGAGAGAGAGAGAGAGAGAGAGAGAGAGAGAGAGAGTCTCAGAGAGACAGAGAGAGAGAAAGCGTGATCAGATTGTCACAGAGATAGGGAGAGGGAGAGACACAGATTGAGAGAGAGATAGAAAGAGGGAGTCCTTACTCTCAGAGAGAGAGAGAGAGAGAGAGAGAGAGAGAGAGAGAGAGAGAGAGAGAGAGAGAGAGAGAGAGAGAGAGAGGGAGGGAGAAAGACCGAGTCCGCTTGACACAGAGAAAAGCAATGGAGGAGACACCTCTCTTTGAGTTCCTGCACACCCCACCAAAAAAAGGTGATCTCTCACTCTTTCTCTCTGTATTTCCAGCAGTTGGTACAAATTGTGTGTGTGTGTGTGTGTGTTGAACAACACACACACACCTCAATACCCATAGTTCCATAGACAGAGACACAGACACAGCCTCTCTCTCTCTCTCTCTCTCTCTCTCTCTCTCTCTCTCTTTGCATTTGTCTATTGGACTAAAGGCGCGCGAGGAAGGGAAAGTGCCTTTTGCAACTCTCTCCGCGCGCCGTTAGTATTGTTATTGCTCTCTCAGTTGTACTTAAGGCGCGCGGAGAGGTTTGCAAAAGGCACTTTTCCTTCCTCGCGCGCCTTTAGTCCAATAGACAAATGCAAAGAGAGAGAGAGAGATAGAGAGAGAGAGACTAGGTGTGTTTCTGTTTGTGCTTTGGTGAGAGACAGGTATATATCTATATATCTATATATATATATATATATTATATATATATTATATATATATATATATATATATATATATTTATTTATATTTATAGATATATTTATATCTATCAGGAGAGAGAGAGAGAGATCATGATGGATTGGTTTTGGCAGAATTATCATGTTTCCTCATGGTTTTGACTTGTTATGTTTCTTGATGAATAGGATTAAGGTCCAGTAGGCAGAAGAGGCTGAAACCAGATCCAGAGCTTGTGCCAGGATTTCAAACCTTGCAGGCTCAGTTGCTTAATGTATCTGCCAAAAGAACTGTTGACTTTTGTCAGGACATATCTGAGGAAAAGTCGCTTGGTGAAGATCAATCAGAGAGGTCACCAGGGCAAGAAGATCCCTCACCCTACAAGGGTGTGGTGCCCTGTAAAGTACTTCTCAAGAAAAATACAAGAAAGAGAAATATAGACTTCTCAGATGATGCAGATGTGCTAGAAAGTACAAAATGTAAAGAAAAGGAGGATGTGTCTTCTGTGGAAGACCCAGCTGCAACTGATGAGAGGCTGTTTGATTTTGCAGCATCTTGTGGTGCTGGGGACAAGTATGATCTAGTTCATTCTATGTTTAATCCAAAGTTTGACATTGAAGACCTGTTAGCTCAGCACAGTAATTTCTTGCAGTCCTACAGAGATAAGTTTGAAGTGATGGTGCAGGTAGGAAGGGTTGTTCTGCCTACTATGACACTTGTGCATTTAAATGACTGTGGTGGAAAGGGACAGGGAGTGAAGAAGTATAGGGAATTACCACCCTCTTGCCGACATTCAGTCTGCCCTTTGCACCAAAAAGAATGCAAACTCATTCAGGAAGCCTTTGGCTTTATGATTTACCTCAACAGCCTGTTTGGATTCCTCATGCAGAATCCTGATGAGGTGTTAGAGGAGCAGGATGCAGCACCAGATGAGGAATGCGAGGAGACAACTCATATGCAAGAAGTCGAGGAGGTTGAAGACACAGTCGACCTTGAGGTTGAGGCAATTGAAGTACAAAGAAGTAAGATGCTCTCTGTGAAAACCACAGAAATCAAACTTCCATTGGATGTCAGTAACTTCACTGAGAAGCATGCTCAGATGATGTTGCCAGCTGTGCCTGACTTCAGGATTGGAGACAGGACCTATATCTTCTTACATGATGTGCAAAGTGTGTTTTATTTAAGGGAGGATTTCTCCCTAGCTATTATTTCCAGAGTCCAAGAGGAGAGAAGTGGATTTGTTTCAGAGGATAGTAGTGATGATGAGGCAATGGAAACATCCAGCAATCCAATGGAATGCCTTCGAAGATGCTTTGAGAAAGCTGAAAAATACAAGGAGACACTACCTGATGAAGCCACCTTCCAAGCAATAAGACAAAGCCTAAGACCATCGAAAAGTAACAAAGAAGTGGAGGATTGGTTTAACCATTCAGGTCAGGGGTCAACTACATCTGTAGACCTGTGGCAAGAAAACCTCTTTCTGCAGGATGAGAGCTTCATGGTAACTCTCTCTCTCTCTCTCTCTCTCTCTCTCTCTCTCTCTCTCTCTCTCTCTCTCTCTCTCTCTCTCTCTCTCTCTCTCTCTCTCTCTCTCTCTGTTTGTGTCATTTCTGACATTGTATGTGCAGTCTTGGATTGCTGACAAGGATGACTTCCTTCGACGCCGGACAAGAGAGTATCGAGGAAGGGATGCGGCCCTAGCACAGTACCTTTCAAAGCTCTGCGAGTCGCCGATAGTAGTTTTTCACAATTCCATGTCACAAGAGGGTTCAATAGCAACTTACACATTCAAGACACTATCACGCTTCTTGGGTGGACCGGTGCTGCCCAAAAGTGTAGATAAAGTCATTCTTGTGGACAAAGTGTTTGCTAGAGATTGTTTTGGTTACTGCCCAGGCTATACAGGTGGTCGGGCAGCGTATTACTACACCTACACAGCAATGGCACTAGCTCTTGGTAGACAAAACCCAGATGAACTTTTAGAGTATGGCAAACATCTCATAATTCGTTACAAGGGTGACGTGCCAAAAAACAAAATTGAACCTGCAAAATCTTGATACACTTCAAGTACCAATTGTATAAGATCATGTATTACATAAATTTTGTACAATGTCATCCACTCAGAGTATCTTTCTCCACTTGTGATTCACATACACCATTGTCTCTCTCCACCTTCGTTGAATTTCACGAGCTCCGGAGTTGTTGTATGCCATTGATCTTTTAGCTTTTTGTTGTTGTAAATGTCTGATGGCTTCTGCTGTTGCTGAATTTGCCAAGACTTCTTTTGCCTGCATTCGATGAATGATTCTACGATAGAACCATTCAAATAGTTCTCTCAAACTGTTAGCCTTGATTCGAGAGCCACCATGTCGTGTGTGCCTGAAATAAGCATTTCTCGCCATGTAATGAGACTTTTCCATCCCTTGGGTATTCCATATTGCCGGGTTCCCATACTTCTGTATAAAATATGGCAAATGATTGAAGATGATGTGCTGGATATGAAAACAAATTAGTTAGAATGTTTTACAGTCACATATTTGCACATAAGAGAGAAAGAATACATTATAATACCATGTAGTGAGTAATCTGGGTGTCTGTCCATGCTGTCTTGAATGATTTTTTCAGAAGGTTGAGATTTTCCTTGAACTTGTTCATATCACCTTGTGACCAGTCATCTTTGTCGCACATCAAAAATAGGATGTCTATTGATCGCCAAACCTCAGCCTTCGCGTTACGAGTAGTTGGTTCGTGGTCTTTGACTGCAATATGTAGCTTTTTCCAGCTCTGATACTCTACCTTGCTAACATAAGATGTGTTATATATTTTTCCATGTTTTGTTAGCTTTGGATCTCTTGTACCTTGGGGCTTAGATAAAAACCTCCGTGCCTTCACCCCACCGATGGATGGTTTGCATGGGACATCCTTCTCAGCAGTTGATCTCTTTTCATCCCGCTGGATTTTCACATTGCCACCATGAAGCCCCATATCCGACAGTACCATTTCTAAGCACTGCAAGGCTACTTGTCGTTCTGCAGAGTTCTTAATCTTCCAAGCAAACCCGATGTATAAGTAGACCAATTTCTCTACAATTCTACAAAGGGCATGCATTGTACAAATGTGGACATTCACAAGTGGTATTTTCAAAACTGGTCGAAAAGCAGGATCCTCAATGTGACGTGTTGGAGCTTTTCTCCACCACTTTGGGTCCATGACCTTTGCAGGCTCCATGCAGAACAAACACGGTGACTTTGCCATTGCACCCATTCCACAATTATACATGCACTTTAATGTTTTAAGGTCACCTGCAAGATGCCACTGAACTTGAAAGTCTCCCCTTCCATCTAGACGTAGTACCTCTCCCTGGTTAGTCTGTCGATCAATCAGCTCCGGAATATTAGTTCGATGGAACACCCAATATAGAATCTCATGATCTTCTTTCTTTACCTGCAACACAAAATAAATGTGACTTAAGTAGATGTGAACATTTTAGCTTATCTAAGAATCTCGCTTACCTCAAACGCACCAAGCCATCATATGTTAGATTCCGATTGAACGCTAAAATACAAAGGATCATCACTGGGACACTTTGAGCGGGCTCTATTCATTAAAGTAATAGTAACACGCTCTAGCTTTTTCTCTTTAACAAGCTCACACTCATCCAGTTTTAACACAAAATGTAATAGTCCACGTGACTCTTCAAATGTGATGTTGTAAAACTCCACCATTCTCTTCTGTAGTATCCGCAGGTCCATAAAAATATTGTTGAACTCATCATATGCCATGTTCGCTCCATGGCCACTATAAGTTGCTTTAATATGAAAGGGCTGTCCAAGATAGTCTCCCTGTGCCTCGTTAAGCTGAAGCCTCTCTTTCCAAACACTTGAGGCTGATGGTAGAAGTTTGGATTTTATACCCCTCCTAACAAAGATGGATGAGACAGACTTTTGGATAGCCGAATATCCTCTTTTGCTTACACCAAGTGAATCAAGTGTGCCTTGTATCTCTTTTGCAGGCACTGAGTTCTCTGAAATAAAGAGGTCCACTACATTTCTTTGTAGAACCTTAAACTTCTTGTCATGTACTATATCTACTGCCAGGCTTCTACTTATAAGTGGCTTCAATCTCTTTCCTATATTGGCTTTGGGGTCAATGTTTTCCTTGTCAGGATAGATTGAGTCTCTACATGAAGACAATGCATAAGTAAATAACAGAAAATTTGCTTCACTAACACTATTTAGGCACATGAAAACAATGCATAACAAGAAAAAACAAAGAGATTACTTAACTAAGACAATGTAGCCAACCAAGAAGCATCACCTTAATGCTCGGATTCTTTTCTTGAGACCTCCTGATGCAACCTGCAATGTTTCAAGATTGCGCAATTTCTTCTTTCGGATACGACCACCCAAGATGGTGTCCTTCATTTGACAACTTCGCACCTTTCCTTTCAGTTCTTGTACCTCTGTTTTATGTTGCAAAATGGTAACCTGATCTGTAGAATGTAAATGTGAAAGGCGAACAATCTCACATTGTTGAGCTTGGAGAATGCTCTTGTAAGTTCCAGCTTCTCTTGTAAGTGATTTACAATAACCCAGAAGGCCGTTTTCTCCATCACCAGCAAAGGTCAATAAGCTTGTAGGATTGACAAACGGTGGAGACGCATTAGTTATTGGATTCTTAGGGTAGAGAGAGCCTCTCGTCCAGATATCTATGTGTTTAGCTCCTTGAGCTCTGAGCGTGTCTATGGAGGTGGGAGGTATATGTGTGTTTGTTTTACTGCGCTTAATCAATGGTTGGTACTCATTGTCCAAATCAATGTGAAGGTGATATTTGGCTCGTTTGTGGGTAACAATTGTGCCATTTGAGGAGTGCGCCATTAGCCAAATGTGCAGGTTTAATGGAAAGTGAATAGCGGCTGCGGATTCGTCCCTCCATGTTAGCCTCATTCCCTCCGTATTGACGTTGTTCATTCGATGCAACTAAAAAGAGGATTATCCCTCAATCACTACGAACGAATGTTCAGAGGAGTAAGGAATCTACTTAAAGTACACTTTTTGAAGTTTTACTATGAAAGACCCAGCTCTTTTATTTGCCATTTTTTCTAGAGAGAGAGTGCAAAAAATACATTTTCTTAGAAGGCCCTCCAAATGACCTCCGAAATTTCCTAATGCAGGTGCACTCAAATCCTATTGGATGGCCATGGAGGTGGACCAATGAGAATTAGGCTAGAGTAAATCTAGTTTAATTCATTTAAAAACACTTAATAAAATAACCAATAACAATTTAGCTCTCTAGAAGACTATTGGACAGTCTCTCAAGGAGTCCAATGAGCATTCGACAGCCCAAAGGCTTGCCTGCTTCCTATTGGCCAGAAGACAAAGGGGTCCAATGAGAGTTTAGTTGCATTATTTAATTACCTAAAGCTCTCACAAAAGGGGAAAGGGGACACATGTTACAAGACTATCACTTATGCTTCTTAAATCCTATTGGCTAAGCCTGGAGGGGTTCAATGGGAAGCCAACAAGAGGAATTAGCAAGAGGGTTGACCAAGGGAGAGAGGGGGCTGATTTTTCAAAGGCATTATTCCACACACACACTCACACTAGCTCATGTGTGAAGCAAGAAAACTCTCTCTCTCCTTCTCAAGCTTTAATGGAAAGCTTATCACCTACTCTAATCTTGTGAGAAGGGATGCCTACACCAACAACTCTTGGCTTTGTGATGCAAATTCAACCAAGAGCCAAGCTTCAATGCATGCTCATATCCTTGAACATGCTAATTACTAAGCTATGCTATGCTAATATGAGTGATTATGTGAGGAGATTTACTTCTTTGTCATAAGAGTACTCCTTCTTCCTCTCAATCTACTCTCATACCCCGCTAGCTCTCACCATCTTTGAAGGCGGGTGAGGTCTTGGGTCTGAGACCGTGAGGGAATTGATGTTGTGTTTTATAAGCGTTTTGCTTAGTGCTTGAAGCTTCCATCTTCATTGCACTAGCTAGTTATTGAAGGAACACAAAGAATTGTATTGTAAGATATCTCCCTTGATGGGGGCAACCTATAATACAAAGCCTTTTGGAGGGGGGACCGGCTCCATGTAAATCCGGTCCTCAACTGTTGTCAATAGATTAATTTATCTCTCTTTTGAAGTATTGTTCATGCCTATCTAACTAGGTGTTATGCTTTTTGTTGCTCTCTCCACCCAAGCACTCTTGTTATTCGCATTAGGAATCTATTCTAATGAAACGCTCACTATGTTCACGTTATTTTCCTATACACACAAGTTACTAGGCCATTAAATGTTACATTGGTATCAGAGCACAACGTTTCTCTTTTCTTGCTCAAGAAGGGAAGTCCTCAATCTATCTATAAATGGTTGGCATTATTAATTGAATTGAGTAAGTAGAATAGGGATTTTTCAGCCTTGCAGTGCGCCTGCCTTCGTGCAGATAATGGGGCATCACTACCAAGATCTATGGTCTTAATAGTGGAGTCCTACGGGCTTGCCTACGACTTAACCACTACTGAGCTATTAGAAGCTTGACAGGAGCCGGTGCTATTTTGGTGTTGAAAGACCCTCTCTTTTCTTCCTTGAAATTAATGGTATTCAAGCCACGGGTACAGTAGCTTGAGTGCTTTTCTAAAAGGGGTAAAGAGGAGTAGAAACTAGGGCTTGAAGTGCCAAAGTACACCTAAAAACGTTTACACCTAAAATTTGTTAATGATGTCCCTATGCTTGTCAACTACCTTGTTTCTAGGCTTCAACAAGCCATGGGCAATCCATCCCTCCAAAGTGAAGTGCAACGGTAGCTTCGTGCTCATGGGATTCTCCAAGCTCCCCACATTGACGAGAGAGCACCTAGGAAGCCTCCTTGTGAGACTTCCAAAAGAGGCCTCTCTTTGATTCGGGAAGAAGAAGAAGATCCATACGAAGGGCTCAAAAATTTTCTTCTTGATGACGCATCTCCTTCCCAAAGGAGAATTCAAGAGCCCCCACTAAAGAAACGAGAAAGAAGTGAGTCTCCTGCCACCTCGACAGAGATCGCTCCAGGAAGATGGCGGGCATAACACTCTCAATCACGTCCTAAACAAAGAAGACCATCACACACTTCTCCACACCATAATTCAAAGAGGGATGATAAAAAGCAAGAGAAGAAAAAGGCACGCAGATGGTGCTTTCAAGGGGCAAGAAGCTTCAGTCACTCCCTTAATCGGGAAATTGAAGATTCATGTCCAAAGCTATGTAGACAAAGAGGACTTCTATATCTCTCCTCTCAAGCACAAGGATGTAATCCAAGGGGAACCATGGTTTGATTGCATGGCTGCCAATGTTAAATTCCCTAAAAGGAAAATTTATTTTAAATATAGGGAAAAGACATGTACATAGATGCTAAGGAAACGGGTAACACCATACCCATTGTACATATGCAAGATTTTAATAAGTCAATAAAGAGCTCTATTTTCGTGTACATGGTTTTTGTTAAAGATTCTCAAAATGAACCTAATGCTTTAGCAAAAGAAAATATAAACAATCACAAGGAATTAGAGTTATCCAACTTTCTCAAGGGGTTTCAAGATGTCTTTATTGACGACATCCCATGTAAACTACCTCCTAAATGAGTCAATGATGACCATGCAATTGAACTTCTTCCAGGAAGTTCACCGCCTAATAAACCTCCTTCTAGAGTTTCTCAAGCTCAATAAGAGGAGATTATGCGGCAAGTGCATGAGTTAGTTGAGAAGGGCATGGTTAGGCCTAGCTCATCTTTATTTTGCTCACCCGTGTTATTAGTGCAAAAGAAAGACGGCACATATCGTATGTGTGTCGACTATAGAGCACTAAATAGGATCACTATCAAGAACAGGTTTCCCGTTCCATGGGTAGAATACCTATTTGATAAGCTACAAGGGTCCACCTACTTCAGTAGGATTGACCTAAAAAGTGGCTACCATCAAATAAGGATAGTTGATCAAGACATTGTAAAGACCGTATCTCGTACTACGTTTGGTCTTTACAAATACATTGTCATGCCTTTTGGCTTGACCAATGCACCAACCACATTCAAGCGCTTGTTAGAGAAGCTATTCAAGCCTCATCAAACCTTTAGCGGAGTGTTGTTTGATAATATCTTCATCTACTCTAATTCACTAGATGGACACAAGCAACACCTCCAGGTAATATTTCAAGTTCTAAGAGAGAATAAACTTTATGTTAATCGAAAGAAAAGTGAGTTTTTCTTACAAGAGATTCAGTATTTAGGTTACATTATCTCTCAAAATTGTAGACATGTAGTAGTGTTAGTGTGTATACGCGCTTCACCAGGGGCACTTTTCTCCCACTGGGTTTTTCCCCCTGGACATCCGGTGTGAAAGGACACCTTATCTCTTAGGGTTTCATATAAGCTTTGTAGCTCTGAGTTTGTATACATTATTATTCCAATACAGAGAGAGAGACTACAGAGATCTCGTACACAAGCTCTGTGTCTTCTCCTTCTCCATCTTCTTCCTACTCTGAGTTGCTGTCTTCCTTCTGTTTCCTGTTTCATCATCTTCAACAATTGGTATCAGAGCAAGGTGATTTCCAGAGCCTCTACTTGCGTTTTCGCGTCCGCGCGCGCAATCGCAGTTTTCAGGGAGTTTTCGGAAAATTTGCTCGTGGGAGCATCCTCGACGTTCCGGGAGTATTCTGAGTAGGTGACCTGAGGTTTTACCCCCCTTTCGAAGCCGTTCGAGCCCTCAGAATTTTGTTCTGAGCAGTGTAGCAGAAGTTACTTTTCGGAGGCGTTTAGATCAAGAGGGTGTGGTTTTTGAAAGAATTTCTTCAGGTAAACAGTTCTTTTGGGAAGCAGCTTGTTTTAGCTTTGTGCTGAGATTTTGTGTAGAGTTTTGCTTGGATTGGAGAGGAGATTTGTGAATCTCTTGGAGGTTCTTTTGCTCTCTTGTGTGCATCTACAGTATGGCTCAATCTACGGAGAAAGAGATTTTTGGTGCGTTTACATCCGAAGACAAATTGGATGGTACCAACTATTCTCTTTGGTCTTTTATGGCCAAAAATGTTTTGGTTGGTAAAGGATTGTGGGATTATGTATCTGGAGATGAAGTTCGTCCAGGTAGCATTGCACCTGCCACGCCTGGTCGTGGTGCAGCTGTTGGTGCAGGACCCTCACAAGTCACTCCAGAGCAAAAGAGATGGGATACTAAAGATGCACAGGCTATGGCTGTGATTGCCTTAACCATAAAGAGGACAATCACACCACATATCAGATCTTGCAGAACTTCTGAGGATGCTTGGAACACTCTGCAAGCTATGTTTGGAGGAAGAAACGCTGCCAGAATAGAGTTTTTGAAGAAACAACTTGACAAAATACAGATGGACGAAGGTGACGATATTGTCGAGCATCTTACAAAAATCAGGGATCTTAAAGAGCAATTGCTTAGCATTGATGAAGTGATTCCAGAGAAGGACTTGGTTTCCAAAACACTCAATTCACTACCACCATCTTATTTGACTTTTCAGACTTCTTTGACTCTGTCTTTGCGAGCTAATCCTGACCCTCTTCATTTTGAAGAGTTAGTGGCTTTGCTATTGCAGGAGGATCAATCACGTAAGAACAAGTCTTTACAGGTGGATGGTATAGATCATGCTCTTGTTGTACAAAACAAAAACAGGGGTAAAGAGAGTGCTCATCACTCCAAGTCTGGTGCAGGACAGTCTTCAGAGAAGCCTAAAGGTGATTCCGACAAGTCCAAGAAGAAAGGTAAATGTCACTACTGCAAGAAACCTGGTCACTACATTAGTGACTGTAAAAAGCGAATTGCTAAAGAAAAGAAGAAAGAGTCAAGTTTGGTTGTTTCAGCTTCTGGTGATTCTTCTACAGCTAAAGAAGAGTCTGCAAACTTTGTGCAGGATTCTTATGCTTTTGTAGTATATGCGGATTTTTCTGCTTACAGTGTTGACAAGACACAAATGATTTGGTGCTTTGATAGTGGTGCATCTAGGCATATTACTTCAAGGAAGGATTTGTTTTGTTCATTGGATGTAGCTCCAGCAGGAAAGAAGGTGACATGTGCAAATAATGCTTCTTATCCAATCAAAGGCGTTGGTAAGATTTTGATTACCATTTCAAATGGTTCAGATTTATGCTTTCCAGATGTCTTATATGTTCCAGGGATCAAGAAGAATTTGTTGTCTGTATCCTCTCTTGCAAAAAATGGTCTTCGGGTCATTTTTGAGGATGACAGATATGTTGTACGAGATCGAGAGAATGGTTATTCTCTTATCACTACAGGTACGCTGGACAATGGACTATTTGTGCTAGATCGTTATGAAAAGCAGATTCAGGTATGTATTGCAGAAACAAAGACTCAGGCCATGCAGGATGCTGAGTTGTGGCATGCTAGATTTGGGCATGTTGGTTATGGCAGTTTGATGACTTTACAACGTCATAATATGGTGCATGATTTGTCTTTATTGGAGATGCCACTAAGACATGTATGTGAAGGTTGCGTTCTTGGAAAGATGCACAGATTTGCATTTTCGCAGGATGGTTCAGTTAGAGCGACACGAAAGTTGCAGCTTGTACACAGTGATGTATGTGGTCCTATGAGGACGCCATCTATAGGAAACAGCCTTTATTTTGTGACCTTCATTGATGAATTTTCCAGGTTTTGTTGGGTGTATCCACTCAAAGCAAAGTCAGACGTGTTTGCAGTTTTTCAACATTATGTCGCCATGGTTGAAAATGAAACAGGTTGCAAAGTACAGACTCTTCGTACCGATCGAGGAGGTGAATACATGTCAGGTGCATTTAAGGATTTTTTGGGAAAGAAAGGCATTAAACACCAATGCACTATGCCATACACACCACAACAGAATGGTGTTGAAGAAAGGAAGAACAGGTCTTTAATGGAGACGGCTAGATGTATGCTCAAGGCTAAGAGTTTGCCTCATAAGCTATGGATGGAGGCAGTTGCTTGTGCAGCACATGTTTTGAACAGGTGTCCTACTCGTGCCTTGAAGACCATTACTCCATATGAAGCTTGGTATGACAGAAAACCTTCAGTCAGTTATCTTCGTGTTTTTGGTTGTCTTGCTTATGCTCACATCCCTCAGCAATTACGTGGGAAGCTTGATGATAAGGCAATAAAATGTATATTTGTGGGGTACAGTAGTGGAAGTAAAGGTTATAGACTTTTCAATCCTGCTACAAACAAGATTTTTGAAAGTTGTGATGTAATTTTTGCAGAAACTACTGCTCAACCTATGGTTGCTTTTGATGTACCTCATATGCAGACACATGATGTATTTGAAGGTTTGCTTCCTTCTTTTGTGGAGAATCAAGAAACACAACAGGTTGATAATCTTGATCAATCTTTTGATCAGCATGTGACACCTCATGATGTAGAGGAAATTGTGTGTGAAGAGCAAGAAGTTCTCAGGGAAGAAAGAATCTTGCCTAAATGGGTTCAAAAAACTTTGCAGGATAGCAAGTTGGATGCACCGTTGCCACGAAAAACACGTGCTGGTACTACTTTTGGCAGAGAGCAAGTAGATTTGGCTTGCTTTAGTACTCTTTGTGATGCAGATGAGCCTGATTCATTTGAACAAGCTTTAGAGTGTGTTCAGTGGAAAGATGCTATGAAGCAAGAAATTGATTCTATTCATAAGAATCATACATGGGATCTAGTGGACTTGCCTACAGGTAAAAAGCCTATTGGTACAAAGTGGGTTTTTAAGGTAAAAAGGAAACAAGATGGTACTGTTGACAGGTACAAAGCAAGGCTTGTGGCAAAAGGCTATGCGCAACAAAAAGGCATAGATTATGATGAAACCTTTGCTCCTACTTCTCGTGCGTCCACAGTTAGATCACTAGTTGCAATTGCTGCTCATCATGGTTGGAAAGTGCATCAGTTGGATATCAAAACTGCTTTTTTGAATGGTGATTTGCAGGAAGAAGTTTATGTAAGTCAACCAAGTGGTTTTGTTGTAAAAGGTCAAGAGCAAAAGGTATGTAGATTGCGTAAAGCTTTGTATGGTCTCAAACAGGCTCCAAGAGCATGGTATGAGAAGATACATACTTATTTGATTGGCCAAGGATTTCAGAATAGTCCAACAGAAATTACTTTGTATGTCAAAAAGAGAGATGGAGTTCTCATTATGCTAACACTTTATGTGGATGATATGCTTCTTACAGGCAATACTGCAGATGAAATTGAAGCGTTTAAAGATGCTTTGAGAAAAACCTTTGAGATGTCTGATCTTGGTTTGCTACATTATTACTTGGGTATTCAGTTTGTGCAATCAGAGGATGGCATATACATGTTGCAGGAAAAATATTTGCATAAAATTTTGGACAAGTTTGGTATGCAAAATTGTAAGACAATCTCTACACCCGTAGAAACTGGATCAAAGTTGAGCATGCACGATGCTGGAGAACCTTTTGATGTACATACTTATGCAGCAGCGGTTGGTTGCTTGATATATTTGGCAGACAACACTCGTCCAGACATTCAATTTGGGGTTTCACAAGCAAGCAGATTTATGCACAACCCAGGTATGCATCATTGGCAGGCTGTGAAGCGCATACTTTGTTACCTTTCAGGTACCCCTAATCTTGCCATGTTCTTTCCAAGGGGGGATATGTATGGAAAGCACAGTTCTATGCAGCTTCTTGGTTACAGCGATTCAGATTGGGCTGGTGATTTTGACACACGACATTCCACAAGTGGCAATTGTTTTTTCTTGGGAAATGCATGTATATCTTGGCTAAGCAAGAAGCAACCCACAGTGGCTACATCAACTTGTGAAGCTGAGTACAGGGCAGATTTCACGGCAACAGTTGATTGTGTATGGATACGCAGGTTATTGGCAGATCTTTGTGAGTGTCAACAGGCTCCCACTACCATTTTCACTGACAGTCAGAGTGCTATGGCAGTTGCAAGGAATCCAGTATTTCATGCAAGAACAAAGCACATAGAGGTTCACTACCACTATGTCAGGGAAAGGCTACATGCAGGGGAGATCACACTAACTTACTGTCCTACACAGGATAACATTGCAGATCTATTTACGAAGGCGTTATCACGAGAAAAGTTTGAAGCTTTCCGAAAAGCTTTGGGCTTACTCTCATACACATGATGATCTGCTACCTTGTACGGATTCACACTATCACTACAGGGGGGATTTGTAGACATGTAGTAGTGCTAGTGTGTATACGCGCTTCACCAGGGGCACTTTTCTCCCACTAGGTTTTTCCCCCTGGACATCCGGTGTGAAAGGACACCTTATCTCTTAGGGTTTCATATAAGCTTTGTAGCTCTGAGTTTGTATACATTATTATTCCAATATAGAGAGAGAGACTACAGAGATCTCGTACACAAGCTCTGTGTCTTCTCCTTCTCCATCTTCTTCCTACTCTGAGTTGCTGTCTTCCTTCTGTTTCCTGTTTCATCATCTTCAACAAAAATGGCATCCAAATGGATCCATCAAAGCTAGAGGTAATAGAAGGATGGCCTAAACCAAGGAATCTTCATGAACTAAGAAGCTTTATAGGTATGTGTGCATACTATAGACGCTTCATAGAAAAGTTCTCACAAATTGCGGGACCATTCCATGAACTTACAAAGAAAAACCTTAGGTATACATGGTCTGCCAAGGAGAACAATGCTTTTGAAAAGCTTATCTCTCAACCTGTGCTTACACTGTCGGATCTCTCAAAGCCATTTGAGGTCCAATGTGACGCTTTGATGATTATCTTGGAGCTGTTTTGCTCCAAGAAGGGCACGCCATAGCCTATGAAAGTCAAAGGCTCGACCCTGTTGAGCAAGCTCTAGGCATATATGAAAAGGAACTCCTCGCAGTTGTACATGACTTAGACTCATGGAAGCACTATTTATTGGGGACTCCTTTCATTCTGCGGACGGATCACCAAAGCCTTAAGTACTTCGTGATGTAGACCAAGCTCTCCGACAAACAAATGAGGTGGGCAAATTTCCTTTCTCAATTTCATCTTCATATTGCTCACATTGTTGGCAAGAATAATCAAGTAGCCGATGCACTCTCAAGATGACCGAGAGTGAATGCGGTTTCCATAGCAACTCACAACAATGATCTATCTTCTATGATAGATGAGTATGCTATTGATCCCGATTTTAGAGATGTGATTTCAGCACTTGCACTAAGGAAGAAAGAGGAACCATTTACTTTACAAGATGGTTATCTTATCTATGGAAATAGACCATGTGTTACTAACTCACTATGTGAGAAAGTTATGTATATCTCATGCTCCTCCTTATGCTGGGCATAGAGGGATTTAGTCTACCCTAAAAGGGATTGAAACATATTTCTATTTGTCTACCATGAAAGAAAACATACAAGAGTATGTTTCTAAATGTGTGGTATGTCAAAAGACGAAATTTGATAGAGGGAAGCAACCTAGATTGCTTCAACCTTTGCCAATCCCTAATTCACCATGGTCTCAAGAGCATACCCATGGATCTTTGGATTGCCTAAGTCTCTATCCATGGGAATACGGAAATATGGATGATAGTAGACAGGTTCAACAAACAAACTCATTTTATACATGTCAAAAAGACTATCAAAGCCCATCAAATGGAAACCCTCTTCATATCACAAATGTTTAAGTACGATGGCTTGTAGAGGTAATGTCATAATAACTAATATCTGATTCTCCTAAATAATTTTCTCATGTTAAAATGATCATTTAATATGGGTAAGTGCCAAGGGAGACAAAGCTAGAATACTGGTTAAGCTGGCAGACTAGCCACAGTAGGGATCCAAAGGAGGGAAAATAGGGATCCAAAGGGGGGGCCATCTGCAAAAGAGCAATGTGAAACAATGGGCTTTAAAGACCCTAAGGTTCAGCCCATTAAGACTTCCAAAATGCTAAGGTTCCAAAATTCAAAGGTTGTGTCCAATGGTTAAGCTTATAAAAATTGGATGCTTTGTGTGTGTACAAAAAAGTCTTCATGACTCCTACATAGGAGGGGGGGCGAGCCCTGTAAGTAGGGGATGAGAGAGAAACACACACACACACACACACACACACACACACACACACACACACACACACTCTCTCTCTCTCTCTCTCTCTCTCTCTCTCTCTCTCTCTCTCTCTCTCTCTCTCTCTCTCTCTCTCTCTCTCATAGGCTCCCTTTACACAAAGGGAATGAGGGACATATGTCAGCTCCCTAGCCCATATGCCCACAAGGTGCACTCAAAATCTATTGGATGGCCATGGAGGTGGACCAATGAGAATTAGGCTAGAGTAAATCTAGTTTAATTCATTTACAAACACTTAATAAAATAAACAATAAGAACTAAGCTCTCTAGAAGACTATTGGATAGTCTCCCAAGGGGTCCAATGAGCATTCATCAGCCCAATGGCTTGCCTGCTTCCTATTGGCCAGAAGACAAAGGGTTCCAATGAGAGTTTAGTTGCATTATTTAATTACCTAAATATCTCACAAAAGGGGAAAGAGGGATACATGTCACAAGACTATCACTTATGCTTCTTAAATCCTATTAGCTAAGCCTGGAGGGGTCCAATGTGAAGCCAGCAAGAGGAATTAGCAAGAGGGGCCGACCAAGAGAGAGAGAGGGCTGATTTTTCAAAGGCATTATTTGACACACACTCACACTAGATCATGTGTGAAGCAAGAAGACTCTCTCTCTCTCTCCTTCTCAAGCTTTAATGGAAAGCTTATCACCTACTCCAAGCTTGTGAGAAGGGAGGCCTACGCCAACAACTCTTGGCTTTGTGATGCAAATCCAACCAAGATCCAAGCTTCAATGCATGCTCATCTCCTCTACCATGCTAATTACTAAGCTATGCTATTCTAATATGAGTGATTATGTGAGGAGATGTACTTCTTTCTCGTAAGACTACTCCTTCCTCTCAATCTACTCTCATACCCCGCTAGCTCTCACCATCTTTGAAGGTGTGTGAGGTCTTGGGTCTGAGACTGTGAGGGAATTGATGTTGTGTTTTATAAGTGTTTTGCTTAGTGCTTGAAGCTTCCATCTCCATTGCACTAGCTAGTTATTGAAGGACACAAAGAATTGTATTGTAAAATGTCTCCCTTGATGAGAGAAACCTATAATACAAAGCATTTTGGAGGGGGGACCGCCGGATCCATGTAAATCCGGTCTGCAACTATTGTCAATAGCTTAATTTCTCTCTTTTGAAGTATTGTTCATGCCTATCTAACTAGGGGTTATGCTTTTTGTTGCTCTCTCCACCCAATCGCTCTTGTTATGCTCATTAGGAATCTATTCTAATGAAATGCTCACTATGCTCATGTTATTTTGTGCTACACACAAGTTACTAGGCCATTAAATGTTACACGTGACCTTTAATATGTCACTTAAAACATCTTCCTTATTTTCCATACTCGGTTCTTTCTTCAAGACCTAACCAACCTCCTACTATTCCTTGTGCATATTTTTCATTACGTGCCAACTTAGGGTTTTCCTGCGTTTTAGTCTTTCCTTTACCATCCCTATTAGGTGAAGAATTATGTGCTCTAGGTGTAGTAGAAAATTGATAAGGAGTGGTATTGTGGTTCTCACCATTGTTCTTACCATTCTATAGATTTTGTTAGTTATGAGGGTCACTAGACTTGTTCTCCTACGGCTAACCTTTTTTGTGCTTTATTTTCTACATGAGAGTGATTCTGACAGTGTCATTGCAGTCCTTTGGGTTGAAGACTTGCACATCATATTTGATGTACTTGTCCAAATCAAAGACGAAAGCCTCGTTGTGGTCCTCATCTAACTTATGCAAATGAACACTAATCTGCAAAATACGATTATAAAAAGACATAATGGGAGTCCCATTTTGCTTCAGATCTCGCCAGTCCTCCTTCAACAAATTAAGGTACTATGGTAGCGTAAAAGGAACCTTGAGCTTGCCTTGGAAGTCAACCCAATTGAAGGACAATGTGTCACCATTCATGGCACGATCAAGGTGCTCAGCCATTTGTGGCTCTTACCAGGTTTCATACCAATTAATGGCAAGAGTCAAAACCTTATTGTTACTGTTTTTCTTGTTAATATACTACATGCCATCAAAACACTGGCAATGCATCATAAGATATCCTACCAAAAGATAGAGATTGAGATCTTAATGCAAGCCACATGATTTGTGAATTGACGGCGCATGTGTTTGACCCCTGATGCCTAAGATGTGTCATGTCCATAGCGAGCAATTGCAAGGAAACTATGCTCATAAGGCTTTACAAGGCTAGTGGCCACAATTTGACAATTGGGCAAGTAATAAGAGAGGCCAGATGTAGGTGGGCATCATGAGCCATATGCCCTAAGGGAATCAGAGTGGTGATAGCTAGAAGCATCCCCTGCAGACACGATTCCAGATCCTCTACTTCTTTAGCAATTGAGCAAGTAATAGAAATGGCTATATGTAGGCAGGGATCACATGCACTGTAACTGACTATAGTGCGCCGTAACTGATTGCTTCTAGCTAGAGAAAAATCTACCTACCATCTACGTAGACTCGGTAGGAACGAAAGCACAAAATAAACCCGCCTGCAAATAGCACCTTGGAGCACTCTCTCTTGAAACTCCTCAAACCAGTTCACGGTAGCGCAGACTGGTTTGAGGGGTTTTTGGAATGCTTAAATCATAACAAATCTTAGAGCTTAGTCACACCCAATGTCATTGGCAAGAACCAACTAAAGAAATCCCATGTTTTTGTCGAGGTTTGTGCATGCCACGAAACAAAAAGAATATCGATACTACATTGAATGGAAAGCATAATACAAATTTCACCATAGATCTTAACATCCTACCAATGGAGGTTGAAGGTGAGCATGGATAATATCTCCTAAGCTCGGAAGATGGTCTCATTTCATGAAGAGTTTACTCCAACAGAAAGCATCCAATATAGCTGGATTATCTCCACCTTCTTGCATTTTTAATCACTACCTGTTGGCATCCTCCTCCCCACTCCCCCTGCTTGCACATGGTGCAACTTGGCACAAATAAGAGTAAAGTGACACAAGTAGAAGTCTATTTGTTTGTGTCAAAATTTTGAAGGGTGCATCAATTTTTCTAATTTAATGCCTACAAATCTATTAGGTTTTTTGTCAAGACAAGCTTGAAATGTCACATATAGAATTTTCAAAAATACACCAAAGGTAGGCATTTTTGTGATTGTTGTGTGTGTGTGTGTGTGTAGAGAGAGAGAGAGAGAGAGAGAGAGAGAGAGAGAGAGAGAGAGAGAGAGAGAGAGAGAGAGAGAGAGAGAGAGAGAGAGAGAGAGAGAGAGAGAGAGAGAGAGAGAGGCCTCATTGGGTTGGTGCCAATTTTTAAAAGCCAATTTTCTTTTATGAAATCTAGTTTGGCTTTTAAACTTTAAGCTATGTCTGAGAATATCTTAAAGATTATTTTTTCAAAAAGCTCTAGTATACAGCATATGAGACACAAAAAAGAGAATACTTAAATTTCTTATATTTTCTCTATTGATTTTCTTTAAGGCAAGCTTAAAATCTAGCACAAAATTTGGATTTTAAGTTAGTCAACATATCCTAAAGACTGTTGTCTTGTAAGCACTAAACACAACATTGGAGATAAAACAACACTGTCACACTAAGATGTCATACAGAATTTGATGAAGAGATCCTAGCCACAAGTAAAGTAATGTGAGCAACCAATAGCGTTGATGTTGTGGGAGATATGTGAAAATTGCATATTGGATAAGCATTAGATTCATGTTAGTCATGTATGAGATAGGGGATGTTGCCTAGATTTTTTTTTTTTGTTAGGCTCATCTACATGGTTAGTGCATTGAGGGTTGAATGACCTACACAGCTAACACATCGGGGGTCTTACCTTGCCGTTGATTGAACACTTGGTGGATACTGAAGATACATGGCACCAAAGAGCTATGGTTGGTGTTGATTTCCTACCACCTATTGGTATTTGGCATCCTTTTTGAGCTCAAGTTCATGGAGGGAGGCAAAGCCGCCTTGGCTTATTGTTTAGCTCAAGTAAGTTGGAGGTATTCTAGCTCGCTCCCTCCAAAGTGAAATTCTCATGTCTGTAGTAGGAGCGAAAGTGGATGGTGTTGGGTTTGCTGGCCTATGTCCGACCGACCGACTAACTAACGTCACTAACTCGCCTACAATTTCTTTTATTCAACTGTATAGATAATACATTATGATCCATACACACTATCTTGATATAGTGTGTGTTGTGTAGGAGTGCAAGGCTCACCCTTACCTGTGTTTGTGTACTCTCACACTCTCTTCCCGCTCCTGCACTTGATCCAACAATTGGTATTAGAGCTTTGGCTTTGACAGATGAAGTGCTATGGAGAAGTGAGCTTTCGGCTATGGTGAGCTCGTTTTTGGTGGAAGCTTGAGATCTGTGAGCAACCAACCAGATTTGTGCTCATGGAAGCTTGAGGGAAATTTCCAAGCTTGAGAGGAGGGTGTATTGCAAGTTTGTATGCTTTTTTGCAGCCATACTTGCAAGAAGAATAAAGATTTTCATTTCCGCAAGTCATTTTTCGGGCTCCGAAACAATGTTTTTTGTGTAACGTTTGCATGCGGAATGCGGTTTATGCAAGGTTAGGGTGTAACCTGGGGTTTTGACATGCTCTGGACGCAATGGCTTTGTCCATTTGGAATGATTTTGACCTCTAAAATTTTTGCAACAGTAGCTGTTTATTGTGTGTCGAGGATTCCACACATGGTTTGCTCTCGGATGTGAGAGTAGTATTTGCTACAAGTTTGATCACAGGTGAGAGGATACAATCTATGATTTGTGTGGTCAGATGATCAGAGAGTTGGTAGCACTTCTTTTTTGAGGTCCACTTGCGGCCATATACAGGAGATGTGGTAGATATCTTGCGGTTGCCGATTTGTCTTTCCGTTATGCGAGACACTTGCAGGATACTTTGACACCTTTGTGAGCTGAATATTTAGCCAATTGGATTTCTATTTGGGATGCTATTTTCATGCATACAGAGAGCTGAAATTCTCAGCCATATATAGCTTTACAGGTGCCATATTTTTGGCAGGTTGCATCTCACATTTTGGTCGTTTATGCATCCGTTTTTGGCATAGTTTTCTTGACATCTGACATGATACACATGTTATCTTCTATGAAAATTTTGATAGTGATTTTGGAGCTTTATGCACACAGGTTTCATGCATTGAGAGCTTGCATGGTTGATGTGTCTAGGTGTTTTAGCAGGCTTGCTTGACTAGACTATTTTATGCACAATTGATTCTAGAGTTGGGATTTGATGATTTTTTTTCTGATCTTCCATATGCTATGGATGTTATGTACATTACTGCTATGCTCTTTTGAGAGTGTTTCTTCGGAGGATTTGACCACGATTTTGGTCTACCCCCCAAAGTTCTCATCGGGTGGGAGTTTTTTAGCATATTGCTTGCACTTTTTATGGCATCTGTTTGTGCGTATATCCTGTGATTAGCAGTGAGGACTATATGTTATCTGTGGATATTACCACTGTATGCTTTTATGGAGCTATATTTGGCTTGTACGGTTGTCTTGGCCCGTTAACCCTCACGCACATTCCTATCACCTCAGACAAACACCGTATTATTTATTTGGTAGAGTCAGGTACCAAGCTTGTCGGTCCAATAGGAAAAGGGTAAGAGTGATCGCCGATGAGAGGTGCACTCTAACTGGAACATTCAAGGGATTAGTTGGCTAAGCATGGGCACCCAAGTGTGAATGGGGCGAGCTCATATAAAAGTCAACTAAACCTAAAATTCACTCATTCTCTCATTTGTGCAATTGAAGAGTGCTCTTTCTCCATCTCCATCTTCTTCTTCTTTATCTCCTTGTGTGTGTGTGTGTATGAGAGAGAGAGAGAGAGAGAGAGAGAGAGAGAGAGAGAGAGAGAGAGAGAGAGAGAGAGAGAGAGAGAGAGAGAGTGCGATCGAGCATTGCGACGACGGCACGGTGGCGGTGAAGCGGTTGAGCGCGGCGTAACGGCGGCTCCTTCTTCTTTGCGGCGAGGAATCCTCCACGACAGCAAGCGTAGAGCGATGAGTGACACACCATCGCCATCTTTGAGCTTACTAGTTTAGGCTAGTTGAGTGCTTGGAGCCATTTGTGGATCGCACACAGTGTATCGGCAAGTTCCTTGCATTGACACGTGCGACATACGTGCACATTTTTGTTGCCGTTGCCGGGGAATGCCATACACTAAGCTTGAATGGTACTCTGTGCTTCTTTTGTGGTGCAATTTCAATTGTAGAAAAGGTAGGGAAGGAAGGTGTGTGTGTTCAGAAGAAGGATTTTGTTTTTGGTACTATGTATTTCTTTGTTAATGAAGTTTTGAAAGGTACTGTGTTTTCTCTGTGATAAGGTGTTAGTATTAAGGTTGTTAGTTCTGTGTCATGTAAAGTACAATAAGTAGGAAGTAGATCTGTTAGAGCTAATTAAGTGTGTTAGTGTGTAAAAATAGGTGTATTAGTTGGAAGTAGGTAGGTAGAGTGTGTGTGTGCTTGCGCGCAGGCCGCGACGACCTTATCCCCCAAAAAAATAAAAATAAATAAAATATTAAAGGTAGGATCAAGATCGAGAATATCTCCTAGATCCAAACCCAGACTCAGGCCCAAGCTCACGCTCAGGCTCAGGCCTTAGTCGCCCTTTAAAATTACGTATTTTAGCTTCACACGTAGGTAAAAATCGACTTTTTGAGGACCAATGGAACTTCAGGTGACCGAACGTTGTGCTGTAAAGCACATCGCGACCCTCTGAGTGATACGCTCGTTTCGAGCTATCACACACTTTAATTAAAAAAACCGATCATGAAAAAATATTTTTTAAAAAAGAGTGAAAACGGACGCTTATAAAAGTAAGCGGTTAACCTTCGAGGTTATTCGTCGACGCTTGTAGGGTGTCAAAGGCACATGCATCTGCGCTTTGGTCGTGTGCTAGAGACGGAGAAACTAGAGAGAATTAGGACTTACGCGAGTTCTCATTATCCACCTACCTTAGGTTGTGGGCCCTCGGCGGGGACCCAAGGTAGTACAAACCAAGACTTGAACATAGCGGCTAGTGACTCTTCATCTGACTACGACATCATGGAAGGTTTCCCAATGCCTAATCCTGGTAGCTGAAGCCAAAACATGCATGCCATGGATCCATGGTCTGGGCCAAGCATGCTTAGCCGCTTGAAAGAAACCTTTAGTAGAGCCACTCGCTCCGAACATGGAGCTAATGATGTAAATGAGGGGGGTGGGGAAGTAAACTCGCCATTCATGACCAACATAAATCCTATGCCCTTAGAGAATGTGCACGTGAATAATTCATTCACTGCACCCTCTGACTCTTCAGAACTATTCCCCTATGAGGTCATATTACCTGATGGTAGAAGCCGTGCCGAAGTGCAAGAGGTTGAGCGACATATCATTGCGGCTAGGGGAAAGGAAGTCGAGAGCTTACGCAAGGTGGAGCAACGAAGAGAGTTAAAAACGAAAGCCCCTATGTCAATATCCTTGCTAGGAGAGCAATTGAGTGATCTTGACTTAGCAACCGCTAAGGGCCAACCCCTAGAAAGCAACATTGCATCTAGCTCAAACGACACCCCTAACACCTCAATCCTAGATGGAGTGTTCTTAAATGAGAACTGGGAGTACGATCTACAAACGGAAACTCTAACCGACCTATACACAGGTCACACCTATCACGTGGGTTGGTTAGGTGTCCTACTATCCACAATGGGTGCTACTAGTGTGGAGGATCAACAACAAAGAGTTTGTGAGGTCATCCATAGGGTCATTGAGTTAGAGAGACAGAACAAGGGGATCCACATGCCTTGAACAGGTCTCATGAGATTCTTGGATACAGGGAAGGCTAAACAACCGACCTTATCGCAAATGGAGACTCCCTTGATAATTCCGATGGATCCTCCATATGTTGTTTTGCCAGGGGTCTCAGTGAAATCTGAGCCCACAAGTGATAGCTTTACCTTTCCAAGTCTAGCTCATCTTTCTCTTGATGACACCATGGCTACCATGCCTACTACAATGATAGGCATGCCAAGAAACACGCCATGGAGCTCATTTGTTAGTAAAGCACTGCTACATGGTAGCTAAATGCTTGCAACAGTACCTACAAGTGTGTACCAATCGTACGCACCTATGGGTCATCACACTCATGTAGTCCCTACCCCTCCCATTGTTTCAACTATCTATGCTCCACAACCACAACACCCAAGCTCTTATTTCCATGGGACCATACCAGCTAGCATTAGCATGTCACATCCAATGTCTGCTATGCCTAGGGCCACACATATGAACTTTGGGCCACCACATGGTACAACACCGTACCAAACATGAAACCCAAAGGCTTCCTATGCGCCAAGCCCAATGCCAATACCTACTCCACATGTAGTCTCTGGAGCGCCTTCACCCACGGTGCCTGCTCACTTAGGTGACTTGGCAACATTTGCTCAAGCTATTGGTCGATCTATTGCTGAGAATATGTGTAACACGCCTGATAGAGAGCCTAGAAGTAAGGTAGTACAAATAGCCAAGCTCACACAAAAATTTAGTGAAGACGGAACTGTGAGAAAGCATATCGAAGTGTTTGAACAAATATGCGATTCTCTAGGAGAACACAATGACCTCCATAAGAGTAATGCTTTAAGCCTAACCTTAAGTGGGAAGGCTGGGGATTGGTATAGAACCCTACATTAGGGCCAAAAGGGCCTCAAAAAGGGCTGTGTAAGGAATTGGTTAGCTTGCTATTAGTGGAGCATTTGACGATCAAAACGGCTCCAAATTTGACCGTTTTGGGTATTCAAAGCATACCTTGAGCATTTAAAGAGTATCCCGGTACAGATCTTTCAATATGAACAAAAGATGTCATTTTCACACTACTTTCTCCCATACTGGACCTATTTTGTTGGCTTGGCAGCAAATACAAAATTTTCACTTTTGAATGATGGTTTTCCTCACTACTCTTTCTCTCAAGCCATTTCATTAGGCTCTCTTCACCCTCACAAGCTTTCAAGATGTCTCTACCTTCGCAAGAGGACCTCCATTTCTGGTCTAGCTAGAAGGACCACTGTGGTTTTTCTCTCTTCACCATTGCAAGAGAACCACCATTTTGTTCTCGTCACCCTCACAAGCTTTTCAAATTTTCTCACTAGTTTTGCTCGGCTACAAGCTCGCTTCAACCTCACAAGTTTTCCCATCATTTCTAATCTGCATGGAAACCATTTTTCTCTTGTCACCCTCACAAGATTTCCAAATTTTCTCACTAATCTTGCTCTTCCTAGAAGCTCAGTTTAGTCTCACAAGTTTTCCAAACTCACTAGTTTTGCTCTGGTTAGAAGCTCCCTTCAGCCTCACAAGCTTTTTCACCATTTACACTCTGCCTAGAAACTCATTAAGTTGTTCCATATGAAAATCAAGCTCAACCAAGTGTAAGAAACTGCGAGGGTTGTGTATCAAAGGTTGCAGGAGTCCCAGCTCAAGCATTACAAAACCAATGGAGCAAGCAAATGGATATGGACAGAAGTCAACTTGTATCCTGTTGATCCACGAATTGGAAGGTAAATAGAAAAATTGAAGCCTTACTCTCATAAATATATTTCCATGGTGGCCATCTGCATTTGGAGAAGGATCCAACTATTTCTAAAAGTACAGGAAATGTTTTGCAGGATTCTTCAACAGGAGGTTTGAAAGCTAAAAGATTCACTTAGTTTTCTCAGAAGTCACATTATCAAGCACAAACTTCATTTTTCATATCAACAAGAAAGGGAGGATGGCAAAGAAGAAGCAATGCACTAAAATAACTAAGTCTATACCAAGGGAGGCAATTATAGAGGATGAGATCAAAGAGCCAACAACAACCACCTTGCTGTGAACATCAAAATCATTCCAAGGAGGAGACTATTTAGATGCAAAGTTACAATATCATTCCTTGCAAAAGACTATCATTTTAACAATATAATTACTTGTAAATTTACTTTAAATCTCCTTGTAAATTTACTTTCAATCTCCTTGCAAAACATTCATTTTCACAATATAATACCTTGTAAAGTTACAACATATGTTCCTCTAACATTGAAGCGTCAGGATTAACACTTTATCTCCCATTTGCCACACAATGATTTTACTCATCTATAACTCCTAAGACAAGTTTCCTTTTAACTATTCTAACATTTGTGTGAGATCAAACTTGAGCTTGAAATTTTTTCACTCTTCTATGTAGACTTCCATGTGACCATGATCCTATAACATGACATCTAGAAACCACTGGCATGGACCATCATTATCACCCTCCAGAGTCCCTTTGCCTTTAAGCCATGTTAATAAAACTTTGTTGCTTCAGCTCTTTTGACTCAACTTATAATTAAAACTTTCAATAGAGAAAAATGAACAAATTTTAACATCACAGATGAGTCTGAAATGCCCAAAAACCTCGAAAACGACTTGCTATATGCCTCGTTCTGACACCCGGAGAGGTTGGTATGGAAAAAAAAGGCCTCCGGAGGCACTATCCCGTACGGTGCAAGGAGAAGGGTAGCTAGAGTTTGCCTACCCCTCTCCTCGCACCGTACGGGAAAGTGCCCCCGGAGGCCTTTTTTGGCCATACCGACCTCTTCGGGTATCAGAACGAGGCATATAGCCAGTCGTTTCGGGGTTTTTGTGCATTTCGAACTCATCCGTGATTTCAAAAGTTTCCAATAATATAGCTTTAAAAATTTACAAGTGTTATATATTGTAAAAATTTTGTGACTATGCTTGGGTCCAATATGCTTAATAGATCTATATATAAAAAGACATCTATATTAGGCAGGAAAGGTGAATCTGTGAATGCAAATAACCCACATGTCATGATTGGGGTAATGAGATTCTAAAACTAACCCCCTATCCTGTTGTGCAAGTAAGGCATAGTGTCGCACCAAATTGGTGTTCCAAAAATGACCCACAGAACATGAGGGGGTAGTGAGATTCTAAAAATACCCCCTATCCCGTTGTGCAAGCAAGGCATAGTGTGGCACCAAATAGGCCTTTTGCTAATATCTTGTACATATGAGAAAAACCAATGGAATCCAAATAATAAGGTCACTCAATATTTTTTTGCATGGTGTGTACATGCAGCCAAAACGACGTGATGAGGGGGGGAGTGACAAGCTGTATGATGCCCTCTTCGCGCGGTCTGGGTAGGAGCACAAATGATGCAACATGGCGAGTCTCAAAGTCTTTGAGCGCTTTTGCACATGGTTTAGAAAAATAAGTCCAAATAATAAGGTCACTCAAGATTTTTTTGCATGGTGTTTGCATGGAACTAGAACGACGCAATGAGGGGGGTAGTGACAACATGTATGATGCCCTCTTCATGCAGTGTGGGTAGGAGCTAAAATGATGAAACATGGGGAGTGTCAAGTCTCTGAGCGCTTTTGCACATGATTTAAAAAAATAGTCCAAATAATAAGGTCACTCAAAATTTTTGTGCATGGTGTGTGCATGGAGCCAGAACGACGCGATGAGGGGGGGAGTGACAAGCTGTATGATGCCCTCTTCGTGCGGTGTGGACATGACATAAAATGATGCAACATGGGGAGTGTCAAAGTCTCTAAGTGCTTTTGTACGTTGTCGGGCTGTGACACGTACATAGTGGGAACGCATGCTACAAGATCTATCTTGTATTTTTTTAGATACATAATTATATTTCCTATAGTGTACATATGCATATTTAAGTATAATAATAAGCCTTCTATCTCATCCTATTATTTTTCTCAAGGGTAACATATCCTTACTTTACCATCAGAAAATACTATGGGAAAAGCATCAATAGCTCTGCCTCTTTAACTTGGGGCAAAAAGCATTGATTCTTTATTTCTACTATTTCATTATCATCTCACACCCTAGCTAGATCCTATATCTAGGGTAAACTCCAATATATATATATTCTATGTATTTTTTATACTTTTCTTATATTTCTTTTTAAATAGCTACTAGGAGAGAATCAAATCCTAGTGGGACACTAGGTGGCATGATTTCAAAGATACACTTATTTTAATGCATTATTGCAAGCATGATTACAAAACTTTATCAAGGAGCAATGTCATGCTTTCATATGGCATGAGGTGTCCTTTGGAATTAAATGAAAGTCTAGGCTAAGGAGACCACATGAAGACTTTTGCTCCCATAAATGGACCCTATTTTGATGAATTTTTTACACAAGGTTCTAATCCGAATTGGAAAACGATTTTAAAATGAAAATCAAAGCTAATGAGCTGAAGTTTTTGTCCATATTTTTACTTTTTTATTTGGAGCCACGGTTGAGGAGATATGATCAAAATACTGGACCCCAGTCTGCCCACATCATGCAAGGGCAGCTCATTTCCGACTTTTCCAATTCCTGTTCACACTGGCTCCTCTCTTCTTGTGTAAACCCTTGGGGGTTCCCTTCACCTATAAAAGGGGACCTCTTCTTCCTTGGAAGGAACTCAAGCATTCAAGCCATTGATGAGAGGAATTCTCGAGGGAGTGAGTAGTAATGCCTAATTGTACTTAGCCATTAACATAAGCCCAAGCCTACACTTTCTCCTAGAGGGAGACTAGCCATTCTTGCAACAAGCTAACCTTGGAAGATCAAATCTAATCAAAGAAGGTCTTGCACTTGGTGTATCAATCAAAGTGGAATTATCCACTCTTCTTCTCTCTCCCATCAATAATGGTGCCGAAGGGTTTCAAGTAAGATGTGTTCTACATTGATGTTTTCTTGATTTCTTGTTGTTTTCATTTTCATCTCTAATCCAACATATATATATATATATATATATAAATATATGTATGTATCTAATCTCATCTCCTTAACCAAACCTATCTCTCTCATTCTTAGTAATTCATCCTCTCTAGGTTCTCTTGCTACAGGTACATCTCTCCCCGCAGTATCCTTATTGCCTACGGACAAGAATAGGGCTTGGGAGGGAAACTTCTCATCTCTTCACTTCTCTCATATCTACATTTCTCACATACTATCCTAGATGAATAACCCACATGATGATCATTTCTATCGCTTTCACTCTGTACGATCTATTAGAATTAACGTATGGATTAGCCATAAAATACACTTTCAACAACGTATAGTGTTTCTCTTCGGCCCTGAAAGGCTCAATGAAATACTTCTGTCACCGGATCCCATCATAATACCTCTCATAGACTATACTTTTTTTTTTTGATGTAAGCGTAGTTATCTTGCTATGAACCAAGAGGATTTGTACACACAATTAATCCCAATCACTAGACAAAATATATATATTATGGTAAGCACAAAACTACAATTCCAAAGAACAATTCGTAGCCTATTTGGTCAGCCAAGATTGAATGCCATTAACTCATCCATTAACCCTTTCATATTACCCATGATACGATATGACCATAGCCTTGATGTTTTCATCTTCGTATTGTTTTGACATTCTCTTTTGCGTTCTTTCTTTGTGTGTGTGAGTGCAAGAGAGAAAGAGTGAGTCTTCTTTGATTGCACTTCTTTCCAAACCCTAGTCTTCATGGCATCTATGGTTTAACTCCTTCATATAGTTTTTGTTGAGTTCTCTCACAAACTCTCACAGCCATAAGCCCGGTGCTTTCCTGGCAAGACCGCAAATTTCTTGACATATTTTTGGTGAACCCGACGCGAATCTGTTAGGGTGAGAGTTTGTGGGTAACCATGGGTGATCATGTTGAGCAATAGGGTATGCATTTTGACCCAGCAACAATGCAAATGTTTCAAGCATTTGCAATGTTCATGCAACAACAACATGCTACTGAAAGAAGGGAGATTTCAGCAACGAAGGCCATACAAGCGGTCGTCAACAGAATGGATCAGTTCAATGGAAAAGATGTAACCAAGTACTTACGCGAGTATGTGAAGGAGATGGAGCTGCATCGCGTGGCAGAAGGTGAGATGATTCAAAGCTTTGAGCTAGTTGTTGCTCCAGAAATTAGGGAGCATGTTACGGCAATTAAAGATGGGCATGGGAGAAATTGGGAAGTCAAAGTAGCTTTAAAGGAGGAATATTTCATGGAGGACTCGGAGAGAGTGACCAAAAGGACATTCTTAGAATGGGTAGTCAAGCCAAAGCAAGGACTATCAATAACAGAGCTACTGAGAGAATTTGAGCGGCGCTATGCACAATTCAGTAGGACAGAAAGGGCCACACTAGATGCAGAGAAGAAAGATCTTTTCTTACAAGCTGCAGGTAAAGAGTTTCAAGAAAATTTGGAGCTTCTTCTTGAAGATAAAGATGTTGAGCAAGGACTAAAGACCGACTGGAATGAGGTTGAAGGTGCTGTCTCACTGCTTGCCAAACGACAAAGAAGAAGGGACAAGATGGTAGTAAACACAAGTCCTTCCACCTCAACTTCTGACAAAATGGTAAAGCCTACTTTTATCGCTCCTAAGTTTGATGAGTCCATGCTAGATGAGCTTGTGAAGGGAATGCGTGACTTGAAGGTGAAGTTTGCAAAGCTTGAAGAAAAAGGCCAACCATCAGGGCCACTTCTTAGGCAAAGACAACAGCCCAAAGAAGGGTTTGTTAATAGATGTATTTGGTGTGATAGTACAGACCATGTAAGAAGGGATTGTGATGATTTTAGTGATGCTTTGTCAAAAGATGTTGTCTTTTTTAAGGATGGTAAAATCCACTTAAGAGAGACAGGTCTACCCTTGAGAACTAACTTTGGGAAGGGGGGAATGCAAACCTTAGTTGAAGATATGGCAACCAAGCATGCCACCTCTTCAGTTGAGGCAACTACTTATGGAGTAAAAATTGAACATTTTTGTGATGAAGAGGTGAGTGACCATCATGGTCAAATTTGGCCAAATGTCATGCAATTAGCTAAAAAGGGAAAGCTTACAAAAGAGATTCTACATGAAGCAGGTGATTGCATACGTCTAGAAACAGGATGGAATGATCCAGTGGACTCATTGTCAGTGCATGCCTACATTACAAAATGCCAACAAAATGAGGCAATTGTAGAAGAGAAGCGCAGACTTGAGAATGCTGATGAAGGACCACCAAAAAGAGCTTCTAGAAGTGGGGGAAGAAGCGACTCAATGCCTTCTCAAACACCCTCAACACAAGGAGCATCTCCACCTGAAGTACTCATGGAGGAGTCTACAACACGAAAGAAGAAAGAGCCAACAAAAGGTAAGACAAAAGGCCCAACTTATAAACTACAATCTGATATTGAGATTGCTACAGATTTAAAGAAAGTCTTGGAGGAAAGGATCTTGAATAGCAAGATTGAGTTTACTCTGGGAGAAGTTCTTGGCATTGCAAAGCGTGAATTCCATGAGGAGATCATTGACATCATCAAGAGAAAGAGGCAAACCCTTGCTGAAGTTTCTCGTCCACAGGTTGAAGGGGAAACCTCAAAGACACAAGGGATGCAACTGCAAAATAAGGAGAATGATGGAGCTGTGGTAGGATGCTACCAATCTAGTGGGAGAGTGAAGCAAGTGTATTTCTCAAATGATGATGAAGAAGTTGAAGATATTCCTAGGAGTTACTATTCACGAAGTCATTGGGCAAGGGCTACTACAGAAACTTTGGTCAAGGTAGGTGATCTTGAAGAGCCATTTGTTGCCTTGATTGACCATGGTTCAGAAATAAACATAATGTCAAAGAGTCTCTACAACAAGTGCAAATGGCCGATGGACACAGATCATGGCTGGATGGTAAAAGTGGCAAACAATTCATCCGGTGAATTGTATGCAGCATGTCCAGGTGTGAAGGTAACAATAGGTGATGTAAAGATTGACCAAAACTTCTTTGTACAGGATACATCTTCATATCATCTCATCCTTGGACAACCCTACATTGTGGGAGTTCGAATGGAAACAAAGGTAATGGACGATGGTTCAGCATATGCTAGAATACGTAGCAAAGATGGTAAACGAGTTGTCCAATTTCTCACAGTCTGTGTAAACCATGAAAGAAATCGTGACAACCTCAGAGAACATCCTCTACCAAAGGTAAGCAAAGAGTTTCATGATCATAGAGAAATGATGGGTTTTGGCCAAGTACCATTGTAAAGCGGGATTGCAGTGGTACAGAAAGAAAAAGGGTCTCGCTTGATCCAAAAATAGGTGAAACTTTCTCGATGAGCTCCTTGGTAACAAGGAATGGATCAGTATGTTTTACAAAACTTGAAGATTTGAAGAGATATGAGAGGCAATATGTGCATAATGTACAAATAGGCATGAAAAAGAGTGGGTTGCTAAAGCCTACTGAAAATGTTTTGGGTTTGTGTGAACAAGTTTCTTTTGTAGATACTATGGGTGAGGCTTGATGCTATAATGAGGTCTAGTTTGCATCTTGAAAATGAAGTTGTGGAAGTTTGCTCTATGGAAATGTATCAAGTAATAGAAGCCTTTAAAGAAAGCCAAACAGTTGGCCCAGAAGTCCATTGTTGAAACTAAATACAAGAGTGTAGCAAAGAAGGTGAAACCAGTAGCTTCACCCTTACCACCCAACAACAAGGAAAAGATTGAACAGGCTTCTTTACAACCAAGTTTGCGGAATCCTAAAAAGATCGGGCATACCTTCACAAAGGAGTCCTTTCAAGAGTTGCAGATTGGCTGCGAGGAGTTTCTAACACAGGAGGAGACAAAGTGCTTCAAAGAAATGCTTTCAAAGCATGGTAAGGCTTTTGCATTTGAGCCACATGAGATAGGATGTGTTGATCCTTATATTGTAGCTCCTATGGTAATTTTCACAATACCTCATGTGCCTTGGAATCTGTGGCCTATTCCGGTTCCAAAGGCTCATTTGCCAAAGTTAGTAGAGCTACTGAATGAGAAAATCAAAATGGGAATCTTGGAGCCTTCTTGTGCTCCATACTCAAACAGGTGGTTCACAGTTCCAAAGAAGAATGGTTCTCTACGCTTCATCCAAGATATGCAACCAGTGAACAAGGTGACAATTAGAAATGTAGGTACAGCTCCAATTGTGGATGAATTTGCAGAGGCGTTTGCAGGGAGGGCAATCTACTCAATGGGGAATCTCTACTCAGGGTATGATCAATTTCAGCTTGCAATCGAAAGCAGAGACTTGACAACCATGAGGACACCTTTGGGTTTGGTAAGGATGTGTACCTTGCCACAGGGAGCAACCAACTCGGTTGCACATATGATGAATGGGATGAATAAGGTCTTACGTGACTTTATTCCTCAAATCACAATGCCTTTCATTGATGATTTGCCTATCAAAGGATGTGAAGAAAGTGACAAAGATGAAGCTTTGGATCTCAACGGATGTTGCAGGTTTGTGGTAAATCACATAAATGATTGTGATAAAATTTTGTCTAGGTTGGAAGAAGTGAATCTTACATTGTCAAGGAAAAAGTCTATGTTTGGTGTCAAAGAAGTGCTCATTGTGGGGCACATGTGCGGGCCATATGGTAGGAAACCTTGTTCATCAAAGGTAGATGCCATCCAAAGAATGAAAGAAACATGCACTAGCATCATTGAGGTTAGAAGATTTCTGGGAGCATGTGTCTTCTATGTTATTTGGATTCCACATTATGTACATGTAGCTGATCCTCTTTATCAGCTGCTTAGAAAGAATCAAAAGTTTAAATGGACAGAAGCACATGTAAAATCCATGAAAAAGCTAAAGGAGTTACTCCAGTCAGCAACGACTTTGAGAAAGGTAGACTATGAGTGTCAAAGGCCAGTGATTGTGACAGTAGATACCAGTCCTACAGGGATTGGATGGGCAATAGGGCAAGATGACAAAGAAGGACACAGGTATGTGGTAAGATTTGGAGCAAAGGTACTAAGTGCTCGCCAAAAAAATTATCCACAGATAAAGAGAGAGTTATGGGGTATGGTTACAGCCTTGAAAAGTGGGAAAGAGTACCTAATTGTTGCATGTGTGGTTGTAGAAACAGATTGTCTACCACTTCTTGGGATGATTACAAGCTGCTCAACACCAGACATTGCTATGTTGTGGTGGATTGCCTACATTAAGTCCTTAAATCCCGAGTTTAAGCACATTGCAGGTAAAGACAATACAGTGGCAGATATGCTATCAAGGGCAAGGTATGAAGATGAGTCACAAATGATTGATGAGGGAGATGATGTAGGCACAAAATTCTATTCTATCTCTCATGTCAAAGGTAACAATGTCTGCATGACTAATTCACTTGAATTGTTCTTGAAAGATCTTTATGAAGGTGATTGACTTTCTATTGGAAGGTACTTGAGTACTCTAACAAAACAGGATGATTGGTCTGAACAAGAATTCAAGAGGATACGCAGGAAAGCATATGGGTACTTTTTAAGGGATGGTTACTTGTGGAAGCATCCTAAACAAAAGGGTGCTACACCACAACGGGTTATATGTAAAAAAGAGACTGAAGAAAAGCTCATGCAAGAGTTTCATGAGAGTCTATGGGCTGGACACAGGGGTGTGTGGGCAACCTTCTCCAAGTTGAAAGAAAAATACTGGTGGAAGGGTATGTATAAAGATGTATCTCAGTTTGTAGAGTCATGTGTAACTTGTCAAATGTATTCAAATGTTCGACATCGTGATGGATTGCACCCTACATATCCACTATCCATGCACTATAAATGGGTTGTGGATCTAGTCACGATGCCTTTAGGACTCTGGCAGATGAGATACTTGGTTCTTGCACGAGAGGACCTAACTAACCAGGTTGAAGGAAGAGCATTAAGAGCTAAGACCACAGAAGCTGTGTGCAAATTCCTTCTTGATGAGGTGATTTGCCGTTATGGTTGTGTGGGAAAAATCACTGCAGATCGAGGTGAACTGGATGCCGAAGAAGCAAGGGAGTTCTTTTCTAGATTAGGGATCAAGCTTTCTCTTACTACAGCTTACAACCCTGAAGGCAATGGAAAGAGTGAAAGAAGGCATCCTCCTATCATCAAAGCTTTGGCCAAGGCTTGCGAAGGAAGAGTTGGTGAGTGGCCAAAATTGTTACCATATGCTTTATGGGCTGATCGTACAACACATAGCTCAGTAACTGGCTACATGCCTGCGGAGCTAATGCATGGTCAAAAGCCAGTGATGCCGATTGAGGATACAATTCCCACATGGAATGTACTACCTTGGCAAGAGGGGCTTAGTAGGGAAGATCTCCTTGCACTGCGTATAAGGCAGCTAGAGAGAAGACCTGGAGACATTGAAGCTGCAAAAGAACGACTCAAAAATGCAAGGTTGAAAAACAAGGACTATTTTGATAAGCGACATCGACTCAGGAGCAAAGCAATTGACAAAGGTGACTGGGTTTTAGTGTATGATAGTAGCCTTGATAACCAGCACACAGTCATGCGTAAGTTCTCAAAAAGATGGTTTGGACCGTATGTTGTAAAGCATGTGCATGAAAATGCTACTTACAGCTTGTCTAAACTAGATGGTACAGAAGTAAAGATTCCCATTGCAGGAAAAAGGATTAAAATGTTTAAGAGAAGAGGAGACAATGATCTAGAAGATATGGATGAGGAAGAAGAGAAAAACACAGGTGAAGATCAAAGTGAACATGAAGCTCTGGAATCATCCAGTGAAGAAGAAGACAAGGAAGATGTACAAGAGGTCTAATCTTACAAAGAGACAATGTGGCACATACCGGAGGATGTGCAGGTTTAGAGGGGGTGGATGTTGTGTTGTGACACGTACATAGTGGGAACGCATGCTACAAGATCTATCTTGTATTTTTTTAGATACATAATTATATTTCCTATAGTGTACATATGCATATTTAAGTATAATAATAAGCCTTCTATCTCATCCTATTATTTTTCTCAAGGGTAACATATCCTTACTTTACCATCAGAAAATACTATGGGAAAAGCATCAATAGCTCTGCCTCTTTAACTTGGGGCAAAAAGCATTGATTCTTTATTTCTACTATTTCATTATCATCTCACATCCTAGCTAGATCCTATATCTAGGGTAAACTCCAATATATATATATTCTATGTATTTTTTATACTTTTCTTATATTTCTTTTTAAATAGCTACTAGGAGAGAATCAAATCCTAGTGGGACACTAGGTGGCATGATTTCAAAGATACACTTATTTTAATGCATTATTGCAAGCATAATTACAAAAATTTGTCAAGGAGCAATGTCATGCTTTCATATGGCATGAGGTGTCCTTTGGAATTAAATGAAAGTCTAGGCTAAGGAGACCACATGAAGACTTTTGCTGCCATAAATGGACCCTATTTTGATGAATTTTTTACACAAGGTTCCAATCCGAATTGGAAAACGATTTTAAAATGAAAATCATAGCTAATGAGCTGAAGTTTTTGCCCATATTTTTAATTTTTTATTTGGAGACACGGTTGAGGAGATATGATCAAAATACTGGACCCCAGTCTGCCCACATCATGCAGGGGCAGCTCATTTCCAACTTTTCCAATTCCTGTTCACACTGGCTCCTCTCTTTTTGTGTAAACCCTTGGGGGTTCCTTTCACCTATAAAAGGGGACCTCTTCTTCCTTGGAAGGAAATCAAGCATTCAAGCCATTGATGAGAGGAATTCTCGAGGGAGTGAGTAGTAATGCCTAATTGTACTTAGCCATTAACATAAGCCCAAGCCTACACTTTCTCCTAGAGGGAGACTAGCCATTCTTGCAACAAGCTAACCTTGGAAGATCAAATCTAATCAAAGAAGGTCTTGCACTTGGTGTATCAATCAAAGTGGAATTATCCACTCTTCTTCTCTCTCCCATCAATAATGGTGCCGAAGGGTTTCAAGTAAGATGTGTTCTACATTGATGTTTTCTTGATTTCTTGTTGTTTTCATTTTCATCTCTAATCCAACATATATATATATATATATATATATATATATAAATATATGTATGTATCTAATCTCATCTCCTTAACCAAACCTATCTCTCTCATTCTTAGTAATTCATCCTCTCTAGGTTCTCTTGCTACAGGTACATCTCTCCCCGCAGTATCCTTATTGCCTACGGGCAAGAACAGGGCTTGGGAGGGAAACTTCTCATCTCTTCACTTCTCTCATATCTACATTTCTCACATACTATCCTAGATGAATAACCCACATGATGATCATTTCTATCGCTTTCACTCTGTACGATCTATTAGAATTAACGTATGGATTAGCAGTAAAATACACTTTCAACAACGTATAGTGTTTCTCTTCGGCCCTGAAAGGCTCAATGAAATACTTCTGTCACCGGATCCCATCATACTACCTCTCATAGACTATAATTTTTCTTTTGATGTAAGCGTAGTTATCTTGCTATGAATCAAGAGGATTTGTACACACAATTAATCCCAATCACTAGACAAAATATATATATTATGGTAAGCACAAAACTACAATTCCAAAGAACAATTCGTAACCTATTTGGTCAGCCAAGATTGAATGCCATTAACTCATCCATTAACCCTTTCATATTACCCATGATACGATATGACCATAGCCTTGATGTTTTCATCTTCGTATTGTTTTGACATTCTCTTTTGCGTTCTTTCTTTGTGTGTGTGAGTGCAAGAGAGAAAGAGTGAGTCTTCTTTGATTGCACTTCTTTCCAAACCCTAGTCTTCATGGCATCTATGGTTTAACTCCTTCATATAGTTTTTGTTGAGTTCTCTCACAAACTCTCACAGCCATAAGCCCGGTGCTTTCTTGGCAAGACCGCAAATTTCTCGACAACGTGATTTAGAAAAACCTTAGGAATCCAATTAACAAGGTGATTCAAGGTTCTTATGTGGTTTGGCCGCCGCAGAGCTAGAACAATATGATAGGAGGGTGACAAGCTCACACATGACAAGAGCACTGTGGGCAAGAGCTGGACTGGTGCGATGGGGGGAGGAGTGAAAAATTCATTGAGTCCTTTTGCGCACGATGTGGGTACACTAACGAAACGGGGTGAGTGGGGGTAGAGTGACTAGATCAATTAAGCCACAATCGCACAGTGTGGTCATTGATTCAAAACAATGTGAGAAAGGATGTCTTCAGGTGTGGTCCCATGTTGATGTAGATATTATGTACGCACGTGATGAGTGCAAGCTCTTGATGTAGTGCTTAGAAGTAGAGGCTAAGTGAAAAGTAGACATTAAAAAAAATACGGATTAGTCATTAATAGGTGTCATCATCACTGTTTGAAAAGAAAGATTTTGTATCTTCTAGCTTAATATTGTACAATATTAAATAGAAAAGAGCACTTGTACATCAGGCCCAGAATATGATGTTATATGTCAAAAATAACAGCAACGCCATCAAATATAGGCAATTTAGCCAAATGAAAGTGACATTTAGACGTTTTCCGCTAAAGTGGAAGCACAAAAGCTCAAGCTAGAGGAGACAAGAATGTCATACTTTTGTATACATGTCAAGTGAGTATTGACCTATTTTTTAATCCGTGGATTACCAAACAACCCTTTTTTAGACGTTTTTGGCCCTAATGAAGGGTGGAAGAAAAAACGGTTTACCCTACTTAGGAGACTGTTCTTGAAAGAATACATACAAGAGGGAGTACTTTGGGGTGTAGCCTCTCAGCTCCAGAAAGCCCAACAAGAGGAAGGAGATTCGGTGAGAGACTTTATTAGTCGACTGAAGCATTTGAATTCTCGTTGTAATCCAAATGAGCGCTTCAATAATAATAAATTTCTTGATATATTCATTAGGGGATTACGACATGAGGATATCTACAATGGCCTACTCATTAGAGGTATCACCACTTGGGAAGCAGTCACCACCAATGCAATCCAATTGGAGGATAATTTAATGATTCAAGGAGAAAGAGTGTCTGTTGAGCCTAAATCTATTAACTCGCAAGCATCAGGGCATCAGCCAATGACCCTAAAGCCTATTGCTAAGGAGCCAAAGATATCTGAGATGACTTTAGCAGATCTCACCAAGGCTATTCAAGAGAGTCTTAGAGAAAATTGTGCTCCGCAAAACAATCATATGTATCCAAGAAGGGAGCAACAATGGTGCTCAATATGCTATGGACCGCATAGTACCAGTGAATGCCCTATGTTTAGAGTAGAATTCAATGGGAATTTCAATGCCTGTGGGAGGTATGGTCATCAACTTAAAGATTGCATAGTATTTAAGCGCGCGATGGCCAATAGAACAACCTGAGCATGGACAAACACACCTCGAGTGCCTGCATTGATGCGGCTCCACCTCTTGAACAAATAGCACAACACATGGTCCCTAGGGTCCAAAATGTTGTTCAAACAACACCCTTACGCTTGTTTGGAAGGCTGTTAGGAAGATATAGATCCTAATATTGCCTATGGGATGGATGTGCTTGAAGAAAGTCCACAATACTACATGGAGGACTATTGGGGACAAGTCAAACCTACATATCAAGTAGCTGCTCTTGCGGCAAGAGGCCAAAATATCAATTACACTGCTAAGAGACGACCTCTTCAATGCTATGAGTGTGGAGGTCCACATCGTGTAGCCGAGTGTCCTATTATGCTACAAAAGAACGCCACACTAATGCAAACCAATCAAGCGAGCACGTCTACAATGCCGATACTCATGTGTAATCGATATGGCATAGATCATTTGATTGCCCAATGTCCAAATAATCCAAATGCATCGAAGATCATGCCATTAAACTTGATTGAAGTTACCAAGGAGCCATCACAAAGTACACCTGTGGTACCAGTAAACGTACTCACACAATCGATGCTCCAAAAACAAAATTATATTCTTGAGGAAAGAGACACGACATCAATTGCCCAATCTCAAAAAAAGAAGAAAACACGAAGGAAGAGATCGCAAAAAGCAGCGAAGTTAGACCCCAGTTCAAAGACCAACATAGGGACTGGTGATGACCCTGTATATATGAACGATGCTGAAGAGGATTCTGATTCAGGTGAAACCATGGAGACCAAAACGACCACTAAGATAGAAACCAACAAGGAAGATCTTCATGAGCCACAATGGCCAGGATCCAAGAAGAAGATAGGAACTTCTCCAAACCCTACGGAGGAAATTGAGCGAGTCAAGCAATTAAGGAGTTTGGTAGAAGATACCCAAAGGGATCTAGAACTAGCACCTAGGCAGATCCAAATTACAGACACCATGTTCCCTACGTAACAACAACCTCACCAAATACATAGACCCTTAGCCATACCTAGTGTCATGCAAGAAGAAAGTGACTTAAAGTCATGGGAAAGTGGGCGTACTCACTTCTTGATGGAAAGAATGTTTACAAAGGGACTACCTGATCCTATCGAAGAAATGGAGATCCCATCTTCCCCACGTCAAGGGACTGAAGTCCAAAAGGTGCCATTAAACATTTCCAAATTGATGGATTTCATGTCTTCAGAAGTTAGAACCACCATCATGTCCAAACTATATAAAGACCCTGAGCTAGTCTCTGCTCTTCGAGCCTTCCTCAATGGAGAACTAAAGTTTGGGCTACCACAATTTGCACAGATGGATGGAGCTGGGGAGATGTCAATAGAGGAGGAAGAGTTAGATCCACAACCCAACCTAGATGAGAACCTTGTTGTAGAAATACCTGTTAACAAGTTGGGGACAATACTTTGAGGGTGATGAATCCAATGCGACCATACTAATCACATGGATTAACTGTGAAGGGAATCCTTGATGGTGGTGCTGGGGTTAACATTGTGACTAAAAATTGATGGGAAACTATGGGAAGACCTCACCTTGCGACCACAACCATAGTAGTGAAGATCGCCAATGGGTCTATTGTTAAACCTATTGGGATGCTAGAAGATCTCAAGATCAAGGTATTTGGACATAAAATAAGGATTACCTTCCTTGTTATGGATTTCTCCAAACATCAGAGATGATCTTAGGACGTCCTTTCATGAGGGAAGCAAAAATGGTGCATGACTGGTCTAAAAACCATGTCTATTTGCAGTTCCAAGATTCTGTCATTCGAGTGGATCTTGTGACTGGTTGAGAACATCCTCTAGGAAATAGGTTTATAATTGATCATAGATTTGACACCACAGTTCACTCGGCGCCATTGCAGTATTGTTACACGTGTACATCGGACACTAATGTTGGGGAAGATTCTCCTTATATGGATGTACTGCTTGGGATGACTGAGTCAGACAATGTGGATTGGGTCCACCTAGCAGCAACCATAGACACTTGGGGAATTAGGGGGATGACCTGGGTAACACCTGAGGGGGATGAAATGCCTGTACCCTTAAATATGTTACAAGCAATGCATATAGATTCTGACAAGACTCATCCTAATATAACAAAGAAAACATACAAGTGGGTCCCTAAAGCTTCTTTAGCGACCATAACTACTGCTAAAAAACACAAGCCTTGTAAGAAACGACCCACTCGCTTCAAGAAATGTAAGGAAACATGGCATTGGATTCCTAAACGACTATTGGAAGCCCAAGACTACTATCAAGGAAATGATCAAATGTGGGTGCCAAAATGTAGATTGTGTTCTTACCTGTCACCCTTACCTATCACCCGACCCAGGTGCACCCAATCGTATAGCTTCAAAATGTTGACGATCATGGAAAGAAAAAAATTATAGAATGCTACACACCCGCTCCAAAGCTAGTTTGGGTACCGAAGAAAGAACAATTTGTTCCACCTAGCTCAGGAAGGGGGGAGTCCCATGAAGCTTCTAGCTCCTCATGTAATGCATCCATAGAGGTAAAAGCTTCTCCACAGCCTCCATCTACTATAGTGGACCTCCATGAAGCTACAAAGGAATCCACACCTCCCAGTGTTCAAGAATCACCTGATGCACCACTTCAATTTCGATCTTGGGAGAGTACCTTACCACCTTTGCAACCCAACGAGGCACCTTAGGTAATAAAAAACTACTGGCAAAAATCCTCACCTATTACCAACTGGAAAAATTGGTTTCAAAAGGTGACGACATCTTTTCAAAAAGTATGATCTACCCAAGGAAGGGGGGAGTGTTTGCTTACAGACATCATTCACTCACTCCCCTCTCAACCTTCCTCCCTGACCTCTCAATCTCCCAATCTTAGGGAATGTATATATAAAGCCTTATACTCATAAAAAAGAAAAAAAAAAGAGCAAGAGAAATTAGCGAATAAGTATGCACAATAAAAGTCAAAACATTGACCCAGACCTACACATTCACATCCGGTACACTGAAACAGAAACCTATGTCATAAAACACCTTTGATCCTCATCACTCAAGTGATGGAGGGTAGGTAGGATTAGTATGATAGGAGTTTTTGTTTTAGAGTTTAGTGATTAGCAAAGTTCTTTCTTCCCACTGATGTGCCTCCTAGAGGTATTCTTTGTGTTTCATAGTGTGTATAGGAACAATTGTTGTTGTTAGGATTTGGACCTTCATGGACATTAACATTGCCCCTTATCTTTTTGCATCCATGTTTGTCTGCTTTAATTGTGATTGGTAGCATAATATCCAGCACATTTGCTTAGTATCAAACATTAAATTCAATGTAATTTTTTGTCATAATCACTTGTCTAGGTTTAAAAATCAAGCAGTCCGACTAAGCTAGTTTGACCAAGCAAGGCGTCTTAATACCATGGGGAATCCCTTCCTAATAATCAATGGTTACTTAGGTTCTTAATCCGATTTAGGCAGCATTGTGTGAAATGTACTAGGGCTTTCTAGTGGGCTTAGTCCCTATTGACCTTTAGCTTAAGTATTATAAAGGGAGTTTACTAGTGTGATGAGCATGAGGCGGGTAATAGTGTTATATGACCCCCCAAAGTTACAAAATTAAAATGCTGAAAACGAACAAACAAAAAATCAAAGTGCCACAATGTAAAATCTTAAGCTGGAAGAGAAACCTCAGCTTGATTTGGTACTCCACTCACATGTATCGCCTATGGTACTAGAGCCCTAGAGGTTCCCAGGGTGGGCGCTTTTCCTTGAAAAGCAAAAAACCTAAGGCATACAAAATAAGCTCACACATCAAAATTGAATCACTGTGAAAAGACTTTGGGGGGTCAAAGAAAAGGTAATGAGTCAGGCAATGATTTCATGAGAAATTCCTTTTATCGTAGCTTAACTACAAGGTCTTCTAGGTATAGCCTCTAGTCAGCCCTCGGACATGAAATACTTGGCTCTCGTGATTAAACAACTTAATTGACCGGAGAAAATTGAGAAGCTTGCCCATGGTATTAATATTGAGAAGCTTGCCCATGGTATTAATAGTCGATATTTAGTACCTTTTGACTGTTAAATTAGCGACCCCATACTTGCTTAAAATTTTTTACAACTGTTTATGCGTTTGATTATATTGCAATTTAATGTTTATTGCTGACAAATGGTTTAAAATTTTGTTACCAATCAAATTGTCTGCCTACAACTGCATTTACTTTTTAATTGTATATGGAGAATGCAATTACTGTGCCAATGTTGTTTGATTTTGCATTGACTGAAGAAGGCTAAGGACATTCATCTCAAAATGCTCTTCCACCTCGACCAACGAGCTTCAACTCAATAGCTTTCGAGGACGGAATCTACATCAGGAAGGGGGGCATGTTAACCCTCATGCACATTCCTATCACCTAAGAGGGACGCCGTATTATTTATTTGATAGAGTCAGGTACTAAGCTCGTCGGTCCAATAGGAAAAGGGTAAGAGTGATCACCGATGAGAGGCGCACTCTAACTGGAACATTCAAGGGAATAGTTGGCTAAGAATGGGCACCCAAGTGTGAATGGGGCGAGCTCATATAAAAGTTAACTAAACCTAAAATTCACTCATTCTCTGATTTGTGCAATTGAAGAGTGCTCTTGCTCCATCTCCATATTCTTCTTCTTCATCTCCTTGTGTGTGTGTGTGTATGAGAGAGAGAGAGAGAGAGAGAGAGAGAGAGAGAGAGAGAGAGAGAGAGAGAGAGAGAGAGAGAGAGAGAGAGAGAGAGAGAGAGAGAGAGTGCCATCGAGCATTGCGATGACGGCACGGCACGGCGGCGAAGCGGTTGAGTGTGGCGCAGCGGCGGCTCCTTCTTCTTCGCGTCGAGGAATCGTCCACGACAGCAAGTGTAGAGCGGTGAGTGACACACCATTGGCATCTTTGAGCTTACTAGTTTAGGCTAGTTGAGTGCTTGGAGCCATTTGTGGCTCGGACACAGTGTATCGGCAAGTTCCTTGCATTGACATGTGCAACATACGCACACATGGCCGTTTTTGAGACTTGGTCCGAAAGATAGCCATTTCTGAGACTTGGCTATACGTTTGTTGCATATCCTACATTGAGAGGGTTGTGGTGATTTTTTCTTGCGCTGGGGTATTCTCAAATGTGGAGATACTTTTGGTGATACAGGTAGGTAGAGATCCCCCTTCGTGGCCTTGCCATAGGATATGTATAGAGAGGACTAGGTGCTCGTTAGCCATGATGGCTTTTGGTATGTCAGTTTGATAGTTTATGCATAGCTAGTACTCTCAGGCGTTCTTGCTATTCGGTTAGAGATACCTTTTATGCGTTTGGTTTTCTTGGCACTTTTGGTCTCTATTTTGGTTGAGATTTGCTCCCAAAAACAAAGGAGACTTTGTCAAAATTTTGTCAAAAATTTTGGGCTTATAGTTTTCCAAGATGTCGCTTAAAGAGCGTGATGCCTATGACATAAAGAAGTTTGATGGCACAAACGTTGCTCTTTGAAAAAACCAAATGCAAGATGTTCTTGCTCGAAAGAAGCAAAAGTTGCCTATCATGTACAAGGAAAGAACTGAGCATATGAACATGACTTAGTTTCAGTGAGATGAGCTGGATGAACTATGCAAGTCTACTATTAGATTGCATCTTGCCAAATCTATTTACTTTTCCGTGTTGGAATGTGAGTCTGCTTACACAATATGGAAAAAGCTATGCAATACCTATGAAAAGGATACGGCTAGCAATAAAGTTTTCTTTATGCGAAAACTGTTCAACCTTTGTATGCAGGAGTCTGCTAGTGTTTCCAGCCATATCAATGATTTTGACTCTTTGTTTGTTCAGATACGTGTGTAGTGCATGAATATGGATGATGAGATGAAAGCTATCTTTTTTCTTTGCTCATTACCTCCATCATGGGATATATTTTTCACTGTGATAAGTAACTCTGCACCTAATGGTACACTAGTGTATAATGATGTCACTAGTTCTCTTTTGTCTGAGGAAATGCGACGAAAGTCTATGGGTAGCTTGCATCATGGCAAAGCTCACTATGTGCAAGAAGATGGGAAGCAAAGAAAGGGTCATGCTAAGTAGTGTGATGCAAGTAAAGATGGCAAGAGGGACTCATACTGTGATAGGTCAAAGTCTTGTGGATGTTATAAAAATATTCAATGCCATTATTGTGAGAACTATGGTCACATGAAAAACGATTTTCATGCTTCGAAGACTGATAAGGGAAAAGGCAAAAGTAAAGATAATGATGGTAAAGAGGAGAAGTCAAAGAGCTCAGTGAGAATTGAAGAAATCAATGTGGTTCAGATGACTGTGATGCACAGGATATCAATATGCTGGAAAAGATTGATGATGTGTTCTTTGATGCACATAAATCTCTATCATTGTAGAGTTCATTGCCAGCTGAATTGCTTGTCAGCGGCGGTGAGGTGTCACACACCTGGAGACTTGATTCAGGTGCTTCTTTGCCACATGTTACGTTGCATAGAGAGTGGTTTAACACCTATGAGGAGACTATTGGATCTGTCACAATAGGAGATAGCTATGCATTTGTCATCGTGGGTGTTGGTGACATTGCTATGGTTATGGAAAATGGCGTACGTTTTGTGATCCACAATGTGCATCATGTCCAAGCTTTGACACGCAATTTGATTTCAGTTAGTTGCCTTGATGACTTGGGTTACAAAGTCACTTTCTTTCAGTAGTCTTGGCGTATTGCAAAGGGAAACTTGATGTTTGCACAAGGTTTGAAAGTGGGCTCCCTTTATCCTCTTTATGTGTCAGCCAAAAAAAATCTTCTATCTATAACCAAGCTGCCAACCGTTGCATTGTGGCATAGCCAATTAGGACAAATGTCCAAGAAAGGAATGGAGACTCTTTCTTGTTTGGGTTACTTGCCTTCTCTTTCATTTTTTGAATTTCCTTTCTGTGAGCACTCTCAATATGGAAAGCAAACAGGTGCTTCTCGTAATGGTTCATTTGAGAAAGAGCGTAAACCTTTAGAGCTTGTGCATAGTGATGTGTGTGGCCCAATGCCCACTAGATCTCTTGGTGGAGCGTCTTATTTTGTCCCGTTTATAGCCGATGCAACACATAAATTATGGGCTTATGCTATGAAGTCCAAAGATGAGATCATTTTATTGTTTCAAGAAATTCTTATCTAGTGTAGTGACTCAGTCTGACCAAAAGTTAAAATCTTTGCAATTAGACAATGGTGAAGAGTACATTTCCAAGGAGTTTCATATTTTGGTCAGGAGGGGGATTAAGTATGAGTTCATAGCTCCCTAGACCCCTGCACAGAATGGTGTTGCTGAGAGGATGAATAGACCATCTAGGAGAGGATTATGTCTATGGTTTCACAAGCTAATTTGACCCAAGGTTTTTGGACTGAAGCACTTTATACGGTGGTTTACTTGATCAATAGATTGCCACATTCTTCTTTACAGTTTAGTGTGCCTGAGGAATTATGGTCATGACATAAATTGTCTTATGACAAGCTCAAGATGTTTGGTTGTGAGGCTTATGCACATGTGCCTAAAGAGCTTCGTTGTAAGCTTGATCCCAAATCTAGGAAATGCATCTTTATAGGCTATGGAAAGGATGGTCAATTTGGCTATTGTTTATGGGATCCTGAGAGTTGATCAATTATCCGTAGCAGTGATGTAGGTTTCAATGAGACTAAGATGCATAAATAACCAGAGAAAGAGGTAGAATTTCAAAAAGTGACATTTTTTAATGTATCACATCTTTTGCAGACATCTCATGAGCCAGTTATGCCACAAGTGAATGCTCCTGTCACACTAGAGAAACTTGGCATGCTAGTACTAGTCAGCCAGAGAAGGTCTCAGAGAGCCTCAAATCTGCCATACCATTTTGTTCCTGGCGTGGATTTTGTATTGCTCACAGATAGTGGTGAGCTGTCTTGTTACAAAGTGGCCATGCTATCCAAGATAAGACTCAGTGGGAGCTTGCGATGAAAAGTGAGGTTTGTAGTATTTAGGAAAACAAAACTTGGGAATTGGTTCCATTGCCAAAAGGTAGGAAAGCATGGGTTTACAAGAAGAAGATTGCATCCACTATTGAGAACTAAAAAGCTCGTTTAGTGGCCAGATGTTTCAAGCAAGAATATGGTATAGATTTTCAAGTGTTCTTTTCTCCAGCGGGGTGAAGATGGCAACACTGAGACTGTTGCTTAGTTTGGTTTCCACTGAAGATTTGGAGCTTGAGAAAATGGATGCCATTACATCTTTCTTACATGGAGATCTTGATGAGGAGATTTATGTGCAACAACCTTAAGGGTTTGTGCTAAAGGGCAAGGAACATTTAGTATCTAAGATTCTAAAAAGTCTCTATGGCTTGAAGAAATCATCCAGACTGAGTATGTTGCTTTGAGTGAAGCATGCAAGGAAGCTATATGGCTTGCTCGCCTAGTGGGAGATCTTGGATTAGAGCACAAATTGCCAGTTCTTCACTGTGACAATCAGAGTGCTATTTCTTTGTCCCAAGAATCCGATGTTTTATTCGAGAACGAAACACATTGATGTGTAGTATCACTTCACCCAGGAGTGCTTGGGAAACAAAAAGCTTGACTTGGTGAAGATTCATACGTCAGAGAACACAGCGGATGCGCTCACAAAAAGTCTCTCCAACCATCAGTTTAAGCACTGTCTTGAGTTGATGGGCATTGGGTGAGATGTAGTCTTCCTCACTCATTCTCTTTTTTGGCCTCTCACATTGGCCATCAAGTGGGATATTGTTGGGTTTGCTGGCCTGTGTCCGATCGACTGTTGCTAGCTCCCGTCACTAACTCACACAATTTTTTTAATCCAATTGTATATATAATACATTATGAGCCATACAAACTATCTCAATATAGTGTGTGCTATGTAGGAGGGCAAGGCTCACCCTCACCTATGTCTGTGTAGTCTCTTTTCTCTTGCACTCTCTATTCCTTCTCTTGCACTTGATCCAATAGATGGGTGGACCGATTGATCCCTATGCAAAGTCTAGTGCTTCTACTAGTCATTTAAATTTTTGAAGTTATGGTATACCCACAATTTTTTATTGCATTATTTCATGGTTTTTCTATTTCATTTAGATGGGACATTTAAAGATTATCTTATGTCATTCTCTTGTGTCTCTATGCACTCTATTTCACCCTCCAATCCTCTCTCTCTCTCTCTCTCTCTCTCTCTCTCTCTCTCTCTCTCTCCTCCTCTCTCTCTCTCTCTCTCTCTCTCTTCCCCCCCCCCCCCCCCCCTTCCCGCAATGTAGTGTACACATATATTCACCCTTCACTTGATCCTTTTTTGAGTATGCTTTCACATTCAAGGGGATCACTAGTTACCTCTAGATGCAGTCCGGCTCATGGCTTAAACTCCATGCTAAGTCGGGCATTGAGAACTCTTCACCTATTCAAATTCCTCCACAACTCTTATGTATATTGAAAGTAATAGAAAAGTTTAAATTGTATGATTTTTTTAATAGACCCCTAGGGAGGGGTATCTCTCAAATCTCAAACAAGGAAAAAAATTTCTATGGTTCTTTTATGGTTTAAGCGCCCTTAAGATAGAGCAATGCAGATGGGAGCACGTCCGATGCGCGATGGAAGTCCAAGGTATGGACACAAAGATTCTTTGAGAAAATATGGTGAGAGAGGCTCTTTGGGTTCTTTTCTTGAGTGATGATATTGAAAACTACCAAAGTACTCTGATACCAATGTAATGTGCAACATAAGTGATTGATGGTGAATCCTCAGGATGAGTGTTAAGTGCATACTCAAGGTTCCTTGTACTTCATGAGAGAGTTCCTTTTACTTCATGAGAGATATGCAAAGACTAGAGATAAGAGAGAATGATGGTGTGACTCAAGGTTCTTTAAGTGTGTGTGTGTGTGTGTGTGTGTGTGTGTGTGTGTGTGTGAGAGAGAGAGAGAGAGAGAGAGAGAGAGAGAGAGAGAGAGAGAGAGAGAGAGAGAGAGAGAGAGAGAGAGAGAGAGAGAGAGAGAGATAACACCATATGGGGTCCCAGATCCCCTTCCAAGGGCCCCCCTCTCTATCGCTAGAGATATATTTGCTTTAGGTTGCACAAATGCTGATACATTGGTCCTAGATAGTGAGATGTTGATGGGATCTTGTTGTAGATGCTTGGTTTTGCAAGGCTAAGGGATGAAATGCAAAGCACTAGGGCTGATATTTCTTGGGATTTCAATCTGATGATGAGGCTAGGATTGAAATCTAAAAATGCTGGTTGAATTGTTGTCTTGGGCTGAAAACTAAAATTGTTGGTATTAATGGCTAGATCTACGACAATATGGTGAGGTTATGGATGAAAATATAAAATGCTAGAGTTGATGGCATGATATGGTGCAAAAACACCAGAGATGCTGAGGTAATGCGGGTACTTGGTGCTAGTACTAAGGGTATTGACTTAGGTCACTTATATATGAGATTAAAGCTAGGCCCGGCAATGCCAATTAAAATACCATGATCTCTAAAAATGCCACTTATTAATGAGTTAATAAACTCACTTATAAGAGTTGCTTCACATGCAAATAAATACCTAGGCTGGGTACTAATGCAACTGTATAGGAATACTCTGTAGTGCTTACATGTAGCAGACACTGGCTATGGTCATGTGAAATTAATGTGTATACAACTAATAAAAAGTTATTAGACATGCAAGTCTTGAATACATGCTTACAAGGGTGCCAAAACACTTCCTAGGTTGTCCTAAACCCTAGAAATAGGAGAAGAAGTCCCTACACCCGGAGAGCCATTTTTGGACCCTCTCCCATCCCCATCTACTCCATGGATTGCACCAAACTCTATGAATGATTTTTTAAAATTTCATGATGGAGATGATGCTACAACAAGAGGCTCAGCAAGACACAGCCAAAAGATAAAGGGAAAAGGAAGCTCAACGAGCCACGATCAATAGGGAAAAGGAATCTCAATAAGAGAAATCCAAAAGGGAGAAGGAGGCGCAACAAACTATCGTGAAAAGGGAATGAATGGATCTAGAAAGAGAGCACGAAGCTCAATGCATAGAAACTGAAGAAAAGAGGGAACCTATGGAGTTAGATCATGAGGGACTGTGATGCAGAAGATAACTTACACCAACAGAGAAGGAATGTTCGGAGATCCATGGCACATAGATGAGATCAAGACAATGAGTGCATTTGTTTGGTGGAAAGAATATGGCACGGAGAAAGTGGAGCTACACCATGTGGATGTCAGAGTCTTGTCTGTGGCCGCCTCTAGTGGAAGTTGTGACAAAAATTGGTCATCTTTTGCCTTCGTACACACTAAGAAAAGGAATTGATTAACTCCTACATGGATTGTAGACCTAGTGTACATCTTTGCAATATATGACTAATGCACAAGGGAAAAAGGATAGCTACACAAGCTATAGAGCAAAGTTTTGGATGTTTTCAAACCTGCGAAGCAATTGTAGATGAAGCCCACTTTGATGATGAAATTGAATGGGATTTTGAAGATGTGGATTCAAACTGCTCAGATGCGGAGAAAGTGGATGACTTGGTGCCTGTGACTAATGCTCCAGATGATGTATAAGCAACATTATTAATCTAAAAGCCCTTGAGTGTTAGACATCTCTCTCTCTCTCTCTCTCTCTCTCTCTCTCAAACATAAAGTAGTTTCATTAAGCTTATTGTTATAGAGGTGTGGGATTTTACAAAACGGGCAATTACAAAGGGGATGGATGTGCATAGAGAAGACCTAGCTTAGATCTTGGGTGTAATCTCCCATGATTTACAACAAACAAAACTCATATGTTCCCATGGATCCAATTGTCCCTGCTTGTGCTATATCCTCTTCCAAGGGACCATATTTTCTTCGTATCTTGCTAGTTTTTGCTTTAATCTAGCATTCTCACCTACCAGTGCTTTACATCAAGCGTGCAATGATTTTGAAGTCCCTCCGTGGTGGCTGGTGAGCTCTATGCCTTGGGTAGCCAATTACTCAAGGATTTTTGTCTCTTTGGGTGTAAACATTCACCATTTTAATGCAAAAGCTCTAATGACAATTATTAACTTGTGTGGAGCAGAAATTGATATACCATAATGACAACATTTCATTAAAACAAAGTTCCTAATTGAGCATAGATAGAGTACTTAACTTAATAGAGAAAGAAACATAGCAAATTTTATCACCTAGAAGCTAATTGAGAAAAGAAACATAGCAATTTACACCTAGCTAATTTGGCATTGACAATACTTGAAACGAGAGAGAAATAGAACAATTGACAACAATTGAGGACCGTATTTACATAGAGCCCGTCCCCCCTCCATAAAGGCTTTGTATTATAGCTTCTCCCATCAAAGGAGACTTTTGTACAATACAATCTTTGTGTTCCTTGATAAAACTAGTTGGTGTAATGAAGATGGAAGCTTCATACACCAAATTATGCTTGAAAAACACACCTAGTGTCCCTAGCCTCAGCCCCAAGACCTCACACATCTTCAAAAATGGTGAGAACTAGCAGGGAATGAGGATAGATTGAGAGGAAGAAGAGGTATCTTACAAGAAAGAAGTATTCTCCTCACATAATCACTCTAATAGCATATCTTAGCTTCATAATTAGCATGGTAGAGGAGATGAGCATGCCATTGAAGATTGGCCCTTGGTTGGATTTTCATTCCATAGCCAAGAGTTGTCGGTGTAGGCCTCAACTTCTCAATGCTTGGAGAACGAGATGGAGTTCTTCTTGCACACATCAATTGTGTGTGTGTGGCAATGATTTAGAGTAAAATGTAGCCTTATCTCTCATCTTGGTCAATCCCTCTTGCTATTTGCTCATGCTTGCACCACATTGGCCCTTGTAAAGCTTAGCCAATCACAAATAAGAAGCATAATTGCTAGACTTGTGACATGTGTCCCCATTTACCCTTTTGTAAGAGATTTAGGTAATTAAATAATTCAATTAAACTCTCATTTGAACTCTTAGTGTTTTGGCCAATAGGAATCAGGCTAGCCATTGGGCTGCTGAATGCTCATTGAATCCCTTGGTAGACTGTCCAATAGTCTCCTAGGGAGCTCACTTTCTATTGGTTCTTTTATCAAGAATTTTTAAATGATTAGACTAATTTTACTCTAGTTTAATTCTCATTGGTCCACCTCTATGGCAATCCATTACGATTTGAAGGGAAGTTGGGGTCAACTGGCCTAGGAGCCTGACAAGTGTCTAGTATTCCCTTTGTGTAAAGGGGAAGCCTTGGAGTGTGTGTGTGTGCGCGTGTGCGTGTGTGTGTTTCTCTCTCATCCCCTACTCTCATGGCTCGCCCCCTCCTTGATAGGGATGTGGAAAGACTTTTTAGTCTTCCCCAATGACCATCCAATTTTCCTCTATATTGGTCTTTGGACGATTGAATAAAAAATTAGGAACCTTAGCCTATGGAAGTCCTAATGGAGCTGAACCTTAGGTATTTTAAGCCCCATTGAAGCACATTGCTCTTTTGTAGAGTGTCCCCCTTTGGATCCCTATTTTACTTCCTTTGGATCCCTGCAAAGACCGATTTGGCAGCCTTACCAATATTCTAGCTTTTACTCCCCTGATACTTCCCCATATTAAATGATCAGTTTAACATGAGAAAATCATTTGGGAGAATTAGATATTAATTTTTATGACATTACCTCTCTCTTGAAATCATAGTCGTCCTTGACTATGAGGTAGAGAAGATAAAGCCTAGTGATTAGTCCGTTTGCTAGCGGGTAGAGGATCCCTATTTTACTCTACGACAACATTCCAGAATGGATGACTAGTCCATTTGGTGCTTGAGAGCCTTAGCTACCACAAGTGTGTCTGCACATTAGTTTGTATCAATCTTCCATAGTAGAGTGACAAGCTCTACTTGGTGTTTGGGAGACGTCGTCTCCACAAACATGATCCTAAGCATGCATACTTTTTAACATGTGTGCACAATAAAGAAAAAGAGAGTCTTATAAGAAAAAACTTTGCTCATTTTTTTAATTTACATTTGCTTACTCTAGGGAAGCATTGTAAGCATTGACAAGGTTTAGGTTATCCTTTGATTGTATGCCTTGCATCCATCTAGCATCTTCAAAAGGATAGTTTTTAAACTTGATAAGATATCGTTGGATAGTCTTACTGCCACGTAATACCTTGTCTTTGTGTCAGAGAATGGGCTCGGGCTGTAGCACCTCTTCTTGGCCCTCGATCTCCGGTGGGTCTTCAATGATTGCTTCTTGAAGTGGCTCTCCTTTGTAAGGCTTTAATAGGTTCACGTGGAAAGCATTTTGCATGAGCCAATGGTTGGGCAACTTGAGTTGATAGGCCATCTCATTGATTGGCCTAAGAATCTGAAAGGGACCATAGTACCTTTTTGTTAACTTAGCATAGTACTTTTGGTGTCCTATAGGATTCTTGCCTGTTGTGTGCCTTAATCGAGCCTTGGGAAACTTGAGTAAGACCAAAATCATTTCGTTTAAAGGCTAGGGCTCTCTGTGCTTATCATCAGCAACCTTTTGCCTTTGCTGAGAGATGGATATAACATCCTTAATCTTTTGGAAAAATTCTTGCAGGTCTCGGCTATATTTATCTGCAACAAAGATCCTCCCATGTACCTTGAGTAGCAGGGGACTTTTTGATCTTCCCTCTATCACATCAAAAGGTGCTTTTCCTGCGGAAGTTGTTGGAATTAGGGTTGCAGAGAAATACACACAGCTTGGAGAAGATAAAGGAAGCTCAAGGCACACCATAGAGAGTGTGTTACTTAGTGTGCAATGGAAAGATAGATAGCCCTAGAGTGATGGGTGTATATACAATGCTCGGGGGAAAAAAACCTCCTAAAGAGGGAAAAAATGCCCCGGTGGTCCTAGTGTGTTCACACACATCACTACCACATGTATATGGTAACAAATCCCCCCTGGAGTGATGCGGTGAATGAGAGCTGGCACATGAGTAATGGGAAGTGCCATGCCCTGAGGACATGATCAGTCCACAAAGGGGAGTAAGCAGAAAGCTTTGCGGAAAGCTTCAAGCTTCTCACGAGACAATGCCTTTGTGAAAATATCTGCAAGGTTGTCCTGTGTTGGCACATAAGCCAAGTTGATCTCTCCTGCTAAGAGCCTCTCCCTAACATAGTGGTAATGCACCTCAATGTGCTTTGTGCGAGCATGAAAAACTGGGTTCCTCGCAATTGCCAATGCGCTTTGACTGTCAGTGTAGATAGTGTTGGTAGTGTCTTGTCCAAGACCCAAATTAGCCATAAGGCGTCTGAGCCATACACATTCAAGTGTAGCTGTGAAGACTGCCCTGTACTTAGCCTCACAACTCGAAGTGGCCACAGTAGGTTGCTTCTTGCTCAACCATGATGTACATGAACTGCTAAGTATGAAACGAAAACCAATTGTGGACACTCGCGTGTCAAAACAACCAACCCAATCCGAGTCTAAAAAAGCATCTAAGTCTGGCGGCAATGATCCCCCCTTGGGATAAAACAAGACAAGATGTAAAGTGCCACTAAGGTAGAGGAAAATCCTCTTGAGAGCCTGCCAATGCTTAGACCCTGGACTATGCATAAATTTGCTGACCTGTGAGACTACAAACTAAATATCTAGCCTCGAGTTGCATACATAAATGAGGTAACCAATAGCAGTTTGGTAAAGAGTGACATCATCATGATCGCCAACATCATGTAGACTCAACTTCAAACCTGTTTCCATGGGAGTGGCAATAGGTTTGCAATCCTCAAGTCCAAACTTACATAGCAATGTCTCTATGTAACTTTTCTGACACAAGGCAATACCACCATTACACTGGTTAAACTGTATACCCAAGTAATGATGCAACAGCCCCAAATCTTTCATCTGAAAGTAGCATTCAAATCAGCCTTAAATTCAGCAATATGTCTCTCATTTGGTCCAGTGATCAGCAAATCATCGACATAAATAACCACAATGAGAAGTACATCACCCTCACGCTTTACATACAATGTGATTTCTGTTGGACTGTTATGAAAGACCGTTTAACCAAATGAGTGTCAGCTTTCTCATACCAAGCACGCGGAGATTGCTTCAACCCATACAAAGCCTTCTTACATCTACACACTTTGCCCTCTTGTCCTTTTATGACAAAACCGCGAGGCTGCGTTACATAAACTTCCTCAAATATGTCACCATTCAAGAAAGCAGTAACAATGTCTGATTGATGTATATCCCAACCAAAATGAGCTGCCAATGCGCATAGAAAACGCACAGTAGTCATACGACAAGTGGGAGCAAAAATATCTTCATAATCTATGCCTTTTTGCTGTGCATAACCCTTTGCAACAAGTCTAGACTTATGGCGATCGATCTCACCATCCGGCTTGCGTTTCAACTTGTAAACCCACTTCGTACCAATGACCTTTTTGCCAGAAGGCAAATCACATAAAGTCCATGTGTCATTTTCTATAAGTGCATCATATTCTGATTGCATGGCAGCCATCCAATTTTTTGAATTTTGTGCTTCATCAAAAGATAGAGGCTCCTCAACATCATGTAAGCTAGACACAGCCAAAGCATAACAATCTGATGCATAAGATGCATGGCAAGAGCCTGAACGAGTACGACTTAACAAAGGTGCATCCACTTTACTGTCATGCAAAGTGTGCACAAGCCATTTTGGCATACCTCTAGCGTGCTCATTTTCAGCCCTTTCCTCATCAAGTACATCATGTACATCTGCTTCAGTAATAGGCTGATTTGTAACATTTTCAAAAACCCCGATAGGATATGCATTTGCCTCATTGGAAATTACATTCGTATTTCCACCACTGAAACGAGGCAACAAAGTGTCATAAATGTCTTGTGAGCTTACATTGTTGTCTCTAGTACATGACAGCAAGGGCTGAACACAATCTTCCACAAACACTACATCTAGTGAAACCAAAATACGTTTTGTTTGTGGATGATACAACCTGTAACCTTTGCTTTTAGCACTATAACCAACAAAAATACATTTGACAGCCTTATCATCCAATTTTCTACGTTGTGTTTGTGGCACCAAAGCATATGCCAAACAACCAAAAACACGCATGTGCTCAATAGAAGGCTTTCTATCATGCCATGCTTCATATGGAGTAATAGACTGCAAAGCTTTTGTAGGACACCTGTTCAGCACATAAGTGGCACACATGATGGCCTCAAGCCAAAAAGAATGCGGCAAAGCTTGACTTTTGACCATACATCGTGCCATTTCCGTAAGTGGTCTATTTTTCCTCTCAGCAACACCATTTTGCTGAGGTGTATAAGGCACAGTACATTGGTGTTTTATCCCACGACTAGCCAGAAATTCATTGAATTCATGAGACATATACTCCCACCCTTGATCGGAAGGGAGGGTGCCCATAGTACATTTCGAGACATTTTCAGCCATAGCCAGAAATTGTTTGAAGCACATAAAAGCTTGGACTTTGCTTGAAGCAGAAATACCGATGCATGCTTGGAGTAATCATCAATGAAATTCACGAAGAAAGGTAATTGCCCAAGGACGGAGTTTGCATGGGCCCACAAACATCACTATGCACAAGCTGCGACCTGCATGTGGCCCGAACTGAACCATCCTTTGGAAACTTAGAACGCTGCATCTTACCCAAAATACAGCCTTCACAAACATGTTTGACAGGTGCTCCAAGAGGCGGCAAAGAAGAAACCATATTAGATTTCTACAAACGCAGCAAACTGGCAAAATTCAGATGACCAAAACGTGCATGCCAAAGTTTTGCATCTGAAATAGCCCTTGAATCTGCAACAACATTTGTAAAATTTTGTCCACACTTGTCATACAAAGTGAGCTTATATTGCCCATGGCACAAAAGGCTAGATGCAGCAATTTCATTACCAAAACTGAGATCATGAACTGTACATCTATCATCCACAAATCTGACTACAAGTCCAAGTCTAGCAAGTGCGGATACAGACAAGAGATTCTTCTTTGATCCCAGGTACATAAAGTGCATCAACAAGTGTGAAGGAACTGCCATTAAAACCCCTATAATAGAGGGGCCAAACCCTATAATCCCTCTATTAGAGGAATTTGGTCCTTCTATTTGAGAGTTTTTGTCATGCAAATACGCATGCAATGATCTGCCCTTTGGGGAGCCCATTGCATGTAAATCGACATGCCAAAACCCCTCTAATAGAGGGACCAAACTCATGCCATTTTGGCATGGGTTTGGCCCCTCTATTAGAGAGGTTTGTGGCATGCCTATTGTTAGGAATAAGACGTAGCTAAATAGATATTTGAGTAGATTACTTAATGGAGAGAGATAGATTTCACACACAAGAGATTATAGAGTAGAGAGAGAGAGAGAGAGAGAGAGAGAGAGAGAGAGAGAGAGTACACACGGTATATGTGGGTTCACCCAATGTGGGCTACGTCCATGGGAAAGCAGCCACTCAATGGCTTTAGTACTTCAAAACAAGAAGTAGTTTACAAAGGGATTATACCCTTTAGAGCTCCCGCCTTGCTTCACTCTCACGACCTCACACCCACCTTGTTGCTTCAACTTCACACTATGAAATGTGTGTAGAAATGGCCTCCATTTATAGGCCAAAAGGGTTTCCCTCTCTCATGAGAGGGCAACCCTTTTGTAGAAATGGCCTCCTTTTATAGGCCAAAAGGGTTCCCCCTCTCTCATGAGAGGCAGCCATGTGTACCCGCCCTTGTGTAGATAAGTCCAAATCGGGCCCTCCAATCCGCCCATGTGTGGCCGCCCTTGAAAAGACAAGTCTGCTTTTGAATTCGGCCACCGGCCACCGGCCATTGACTTCCGACGAGCGACCGGCCACTAACCAACCGACCGACCGGTTTTTTTCGACCACTTTCCGGCCACCGGCCGCCCCGGCCATAATATTTCGGCGAAAAGGAATATTTCGGCGAAGGAAAAAAAAAAAGTATCGGGGCTTCGCCCCCGAGGCCGCTAAAATTGCCCCTGATTTTTGGCCGTGAAAATTTTGGCTTTCGACGAGTGATTTTTATTTCCGGTGAGTGATTTTCCTTCATGCTCAATGGCTTCTCCTCATAACGGGGGCCTTACAAAATGTGCGCTTTTACCACATAAAATTACAAGGGGTAAATCAGGCTCCATACTTAAGATATTTGCATGCAATGGGATGCCCTAGGAAGCTGCACATTGCATGCAGATAGGCTTGCCAAAACCCCTCTAATAGAGGGTCCAAAATGGCATGAGTTTAGCCCTTCTATTAGAGGGTTTTTGGCATGCCTATTTGCATGCAATGGGTAGCCCAATCCCATTGCATGAAAATTGACATGCCAAAACCCCTCTAATAGAGAGGCCAAACGGCATGAGTTTGGCCCCTCTATTAGAGGGAATTTGGCATTTCAATTTGTATGCAATGGGCTCCTCAAACGAGATTCCCATTGCATGCAAATAGTCATGCCAAAACCCCTCTAATAGAGGGGCCAAACGGCATGCCGTTTGCTAGGGGTTTTGTACATTGAAGGGGTGAGGCAAAATAGGGCCAAAAGAACATGAGCATGGGGTAAAAACCTTTGGCTCACATGATCCTTTACCTTGACCAATTAGGGCAATAAACTAAGTGTTTTGGGCTAGGGTCAAATAGATTGCCTATAACCCCTCTAATAGAGGGGCTAAACTTATACCTAAAACGACAGGAGTTTAGCCCCTCTATTAGAGGGAATTTGGGCTACCGGTTTGGTCCCTCTATTAGAGAGGTTTGGCTTCTCTATTAGAGAGGTTTTGGCATGCAAATAGGCATGTAATGGGCTGCCCGTTTGGGGAGCCCATTGCATGCAAATCGACATGCCAAAACTCCTCTAATAGAGGGGCCAAACTCATGCCGTTTTGACATGGGTTTGGCCCCTCTATTAGAGAGGCAAAATAGCATGAGTTTGGTCCCTCTATTAGAGGGGTTTTGGCTTTTCCATTTGCATGCAATGGGCTCCCCAAACGGGCTGCCCATTGCATGCAAATAGGCATGCTGAAACCCCTCTAATAGAGGGGCCAAACGGCCTGAGTTTTCCCTTCTATTAGAGGGATTTTGGCATGCTTATTTGCATGCAATGGGCAGCTTGTTTGGGGAGCCCATTGCATGCAAATTGACATGCCAAAACCCTCTAATAGAGGGGACAAACTCGTGCCGTTTTGGCATGGGTTTGGTCCCTCTATTAGAGAGGTTTTGGAATGCCTATTTGCATGCAATGGGCTGCCCTAGGGGGCTGTCCATTGCATGAAAATAGGCATGCCAAAAACCCTCTAATAGAGGGGCCAAAGGGTGGTGTAGCCAAATACTGTCTACCGACTGAGAGGCCAGATGTAGATGCCTGAAGGCTAGATGTAGATGCCTGAAGGCTAGCAGGTCTATAGCAAAGTGCTTGGTCGGCTGCTTAATGCAAGGTACAACATGTACCGTTGGAATGGGTATGTCAAATGTGGCTTTTAATAGATCAAAGGTGATTTTCAAGCTCAACTAGTTGGGATATCTAGAAGTGCTAGAGATTGGTGGATTTCATCACATTCAATAATATCATGAGATATTGAGGCTGTGGATGGCTCCAGATGGTCAACGGTCCTAGCACTCGTCACCTCTCCTGGCGTAGATTTCATCATTCAAGAAAGCATTCTGTGAAGCGGACTATATTCATCAAAGGGTGTGAATTTTTTATTATGGCATAGAGTCTTCTTTATGCTGCTATGGATATGGGGGATCTCAACTACATTAGGAAGAGATGGGGTCTAGGAGGGCCTCTTTATTTGCCATGAGATTATGGAGGTGATTAACATTTGGATGGATAGATACATGCCATGTGTGCAAGAATGGTGGGTGTGTATGAGATGTGTATGAGTGGTCAAAGGATGCACTTTTCCCCCCAAAAAGGGGAAGGACAAATTTATGATTTTTGGCCTTCCATAATTTCTACATATAATCTCTGATTTGAGTGGAGATTATAGATCTAAAATCTACACACCGAGCTCTTTCCATAGATATGTTACATGATATACTTTTTGCCCCCGCTAGATTTTAAATTTCATTTGGGGGGGGATTTGAATTCAAATAAACTAGCGGTTTTACTTTTTGAATTCAAAAGTTGTCCTTTGATTTCTTTCTTAATACTAAAGGTTTGACTCCCTTAAACTGCCAAATAAAGAGGCCCTCCTAGACTCCATTCTCTTCCTAATGATATTGTCTCTGCACTCATATGTGAGTCCGTTGACTTTGGCCGTGAGTTCACAATACTTATGATAGATACACCACTAAAGGTTGAGAAAAAGTCTGCAATTAAAGGTGTGAGGAGTGTCCAAGTCGAGGTTTCTTTGGGCATGCACAATGGGGGCATGTGAAGTGGAGCCAAGCTATAAAGATTTTTTTGAAGTAAAGCTTGGAGTTAACAGGGAAAAGGAGGGACTTTTATTGCATGCAAAGAGCGATGTTATGACAACACTGGTGCATGGAAGGTGGCATGTGGTGAGCGCTGTAGAAAAGAGGAGGAGGTGACCACTAGCACTATCACTGGTGGCCAGAGTGCAGCCAACATAGGAGGGCTGAGAGCTGCAAGTTGGAGGGGATACAGAGGCCAGGGCTTCAAAGGTGGCACGTGGGCTACCTTTGAAAGGCTAAGGAGGAGCACTAGGTATTAAAGGATCACCAAGGTATATTGGTTGCAGAGCCATTAGAAGGAGATACTGAGCCATGTCAACTCAAGAGGGTGAATAATATGGTGTGAGTAGGAGAGTAGAGCCAAGAGACAGAGTACAGACGAGGAGAGTTCAGCACCTTATGTCTAAGGAGTTGAACAAGCTTGTTGGCACCTGGTTTAAAAAGCAACGTTGGCTCTGGGAACTGTTGGAGGCCACTCTAGATCTAGCAGGCCGCCAGTAGCTATGTCTTATTGAAGGTCTTATTGGAGGTCTTTTATACAGGCTTGATGACTTCAAGAGAGGTATCATAGAGGAGATGGGAGGGCTGTGGAAGAAGGGTGGCATAGTTGCATGCATGAAAAGCATAGTGCTATAGAGAGTTGTGACATGGCGCCAATGGGTACCAGAAAGAGCAAGCCCATGAGAAATTGGTAAGGAGGGGTCACGAGGAGTCACCAGTGCAAACTGATTTGCCTTCTAAAAATAGCTAGTGAGCTTGAACTTGAGCATTTGAAGCGATAAAAGGAACTACAAAGGTTCTTGCTATGTCAAATGGGGAGGGCAAAAAACAAAGAAGCAGCGACGATTCGAACAAGCATCAGAAGAGGGAGATCAATATAGGCATGCTTGAAGCATCATTTGAAGTACCATCATTGTACACCCTTTTCGGAAACATTCTCCTTTGATATTAGTCCAATATTGTCTCAAATCAATGCTAGTTTCCTCTCTCAACCTTTTGTCCAATTGTATGTCAAGAATATGTGTGCCTTTGGTATGTGTTGAGTGAGTGGGTGGTTCCTACATGGACGTGGTGCATGCAAGAGATTTTGGCAAGGGTCCGTGTGTTGATTGATTTGGGAATCACATATCTTAAAGGGAGGGTGTTCTCGAGGATCAAAAAGGGTGAATTCATGCTGATATGCTTCGTTGTTGATTGCATACAGCTAGGGTTGGTTGGGTATGGGCATGGACAAGAGTTGTTAGCAGATTGGGTTTCTGTGTGTATGTTAAATAGGGGATATGGGTGCTGTGAAATCATTAGGCTATAGAGAGGCTGTCATATAGGGTGCTAGGTGTTTTTCCATTTCCCCCATTGCAACGACATGAGCTTATCCCTTCTATTAGAGGGGTTTTGGCATGTCTATTTGCATGCAATGGGCAGCCCGTTTGGGGACCCTGTTGCATGCAAATAGATGTGCCAAAACCCCTCTAATAGAGGGACCAAACTCATGCCGTTTTGGCATGAGTTTGGCCCCTCTATTAGAGAAGTTTTGGCATGCCTATTTGCATGCAATGGGCTGCCCAAATGGTCTTCCCATTGCACTCAAATACGCATGCCAAAACCCCTCTACTAGAGGGGCCAAATGGCATGCCATTTGCTAGGGGCTTTGGACATTGAAGGGGCGAGGCAAAATAGGGCCAAAAAAACATGAGCATGGGGGACAACTCACGGGCTCCCTTAAGCCTTTATCTTGATCAATTAGGGCAATAAACATAGGTTTTTTTGGCTAGGGTCAAATAGACTTTCCGTTTGGCCCCTCTATTAGGTGTTTTGACATGCCTATTTGCATGCAATGGGTAGCAAGTCGTTTGGGGAGCTCATTGCACGCAAATAGACATGCGAAACCCCTCGAATAGAGAGACCAAATGGCATGAGTTTAGCCCCTCTATTAGAGGGGTTTTGGCATGTCTATTTGCATGCAATGGACAGGCCAAATGGGCTGCCCATTGCATGCAATAGGCATGCCAAAACCCTCTAATAGAGGGGCCAAATGGCATCAGTTTAGCCTGACTATTAGAGGGGTTTTGGCATGTCTATTTGCATGTAATGGGCTCCCCAAACGGGCTTCCCATTGCATGCAAATACGCATGCCAAAAAATCAATAGAATCCAAAAAATCATGAGCATGGGGGACAACCCATGGGTTCACGTGAGCCTTTACCTCGACAATAAGCGCAAATAGACATTAAATTTACATCAAAATGCATGCCAAAAAAAAAGTGCACTTACATCGGACATATGTCGCACTCGTTGTATTTTGTGTGTCTCCTTGCCGCCAACACTCCTTTGCAACTCTCTTGCCACCAATAAAATCTTGCCTCTGTGTGTGTGTGTGTGTGTGCGCGCGCGCACGCGCGCGTGTGTGTGTGTATGTATGTGTGTGTGTGTATTGTATATATGTGTGTGTGTGTGTGTGTGTGTGTGAGAGAGAGAGAGAGAGAGAGATAGAGACAGAGTTCTAAGAAGAGAAGAAGAGAAAAAACACAGAGACAGGGGGTATGGTTTTGCAGTGGTTTAGGGTAAGAAAATGCCTAGCCCAGCCCACTGGTTTTTTATATATTTTTTAATTATTTTTTGCCATGCTTATTACCTCGTTGATTGCTGCAATTATACCCTAGGGCGCTTGAAAAAAAAATTGATCACTTGCCCCTTCTTTTTTCGACCTGCACCCTCTACTTCTTTTAAGAGGAATCTAATAGACATGCAAAATCATTCTCATTTTAAGCTCTTGTTCACCTTCCCTACATCCCCTCTTGCATTTCAAAGATGCAAGCACCAACGTGGGACGAAGAAGGACCAGACAATGCGATGGAACATGATCGATGGATGAAGACAGGTTGTTGTGCCCATGCGAGCATTGAAAAAGGGCCATTCCTAGTCTCCGACGAGTCTGTTTGAAGCATGTCAAGGACTATGGAATGTTGCACGATCCATGAATGCAAATAACCGATCTTCACAAACTTTCGCACGTGGATACAACTTCTCACTAGAGTGTGTAGGAGGAGGCTCTTTAGCGAGAAATTTGGAGAGACAATTGCAAGAAAAACGATTCGTCTCTCCACCAACAATGGGCGAGAGCTCAAAATCCAGTGCAGTTGATTATGGGGAGGAGGAGATGACAGATCTACCGCACCATATGGAGGAGGATAGAGTTATGGAGAATTTGGCTCTACTGGCTACTGGGTCTGCTTGACGACGACAATTGTGGATGCAAAGAGACTGCACAAAAGGAGGAGGATACTCTTTAGGCTGCAAGCAAGACACCTATATATCCCGGAGCTTCGTTCTCTATTCTCTGTGCTTCATTAGAGATTTTGAATCTACAGGTCATGTGCACAATGAGCAATACAAGCACTGATCGTCTTTTAAGGTTAAGTAAACTTAGATTTTTACAACTTGTTTTCAAAGCCTTTTGATAAATAAACTTTGCTACTAATGGTTCAATAAACTTTTATTTTTGCAGCGTGTTATCAAAGCTACTTCCAAGGGGTCATAGGATGCCACAAGATAGATGCAGTGCTCGTAAATTTGTTAAGGTGCTAGGTATGGACTACAAAAAGATACATGCATGTGTTAATGATTGCATTCTCTTTTGCAACGAGTATGATTGGTTGGAGAAATGTCCAAAGTGTGGTGAAGAGGGATACAAAGACCTTCCCACTAATCGAGAGGAAAGAAAGAAGACTCACCTGGTACCAAGGAAAGTTTTACGATATTTTCCCCTCATCCCTCGTATCCAATACATGTTCAAGACCACAACTTTCAGCAAACTCCTTACATGGCATGCCGGTAGTCGCACTGTGTATGGTATAATGTGTGTCCCAGTGGATTCACAAGCATGGAAACACATTGAGAAAAAATGTCCCGTGTTCAAAGGAGACCCACAATATCTTTCTTTGGGCGTTGCAAGTGACTGTGTCAACCCTTTCACCACCAACAATATGTCATGGAGCACTTGGCCAGTTGTCTGGATCAACTACAACATCCCCCCTTGGAAGAGCATCAAGAAAGGATACATCATGCTATCTTTATTGATCCCCAAAAAGTACAAAGTCAAAAACTTGGATGTGTATCTAGCCTCTCTTATTGATGAGATAAAGGAGCTATGGATCTGTATGCCTGTCCACAATGTGTCTCTACCACCAACGGAGCGTCAAACCCATACTCGAGGCATACTTATGTGGACTATGCATGACTTTCTGGGTCTTGGAGAGGTTTCAGGTAACCATACATGTAGCCCTCAATTATTGGTTATAGTCTACCAAAGGTAACCATACTAATTATGAATATAATGTACTATCAACAAGTTTGTCTACATCCGAACATGCAATGTGCCCTATTTGTGGTCCCTCTCTTGTCACAGAGCATCCATCACACCTCAAAAAGGTCATTTATCCTTGTAGTCATCGTTTTCTACCACCAATGCATGAAAAATACAAAGAACCTTTCAATGGAAAGGCCCCATATAGATGGAAAATGAGAGATTGGAAAAGAGCATGGGATAGGTATTGCTCAATGACCCTCCATCCCTGATAGCCACCCAAGGGTATGAGATGACGTTCTGTGTTTTTTGAGTTGCCTTACTAGACCAATTTGAAGGTCCAACATTTTCTAGATTCAATGAACATATTCAAAAACATAGGACACATGATCTGGGACCACATCATAGGCAAGAGCGATAGTGTTGGCATTAGGGAGGACATGAAACATCAATTCAGATTGCCAGCATCAGCAATGCCAGTGATGTAAGACAACGGGAAGTATTGTCTTCCAAAGGCACCATAGATCCTATCAAACATTGACCAAATCAAAGTGAAATAAGTTATTGCTTCTATTAGAACACCTACAGGTTAGATGCGGTCTTTAAAGGGAGCATTCTTGAAGACAAAGAAAGGTGATGGACCCCTATTACACTGGTTGAAATCCCATGATTGGCACAAGATGCTCCAGGTGATTATCCACCCTTTAAGTTTTATCATACTTGGATGCTACTCTAATGTTATTACTTTTGAAAACACTATGCAATTCATCTTACCATTAAGCATCAGTGGATGCGAAAGCAAGAAAGTAAGCTATATATAAGATGGGAGAGTTTGTCAGGTGGGTGAGCTCTAAGGAGATTGAAGTTACATCCATACCAACTGCAAGATTGTTAGCCAAAGAAGTAGTTGTTCTCATTGAAGAGAGCTATCCCAGGTCCATACTAGTCAGCCAAATCCATCTTATACTGCATCTTGTGGATGAGGTGGAGATTTGTGGAGTGGTCCATTCCCGCTGGATGTTCTTCCTTGAGCATTTTCTTAAGACACTCAAGGACTTTGTGAGGATATGTTCACAACCAAAGGCTACCATGGCCAAAGGATGGCTCGTTCTAGAGTCATTGGTGTACATCTCTGAGTACCTGGTTATAGTGGATGAAATGATACCACGTTTATGGAGTCCAAGAATGCACTCTCATATGCCGAATGGGGAGGGAAGATAAAGCTCATGGAAAAACACATATGTGATGCAATAAACAACTACCTTATCCTTAATGTACCAAAGATGCAAAAGTGGGTAGATCTATATATAGAATTGAAAAGAAAGCGTGAAGAAGATTGAGAAGAGTATAGGGAAATACACTCTTGCAGAAGAAATCACAATGTGGTTTACCAACCGTACCTTGTCATGTTTCCAAAACTTATAAGGCCCAATTGGTTGCATGAACAAATGACTAAAGCTAAAGCTAATGGTGGTGATCATGTTAGCGATGAGGAGTGGGAGTATGCATGAGGTTGTCTACCAAAGGTAATTGCTAATCAAACTCATTATGCACAATATAAAAATATTAGTATATATCTATATATACTCAAACTTGTTGTACTTTCAACAAGAAACAATGTTCAACTCGATGTGGCATGAAGGAAGGCACTTTCAAACTGATAATGTAGACAAAAAATGAACGACAAATGATAGTGGAGTCATGGGCAATTTTGATGCGCAAAATCCAAATGATATGGAGAATAAATGTTATGGAGTTATCCAAAGAATCTACCGAGTAGATTTTTGAACTTTTCAAAAGTATGTGTTTGATGTGAAGTGGTTCGTAGGCGTCTCATCTAGACATGCAAGCGGTATCTATATGGTGGACTCTACGAGATACAAGCACAAGTGATATCTACATCTCTCCAAAAAGTTGTGAGCAAGTGATCTATCTTCCAAGTATTTACGAACAAAGATATTGGTTTGTCATACAAGTCACTCCAAGAGCAAGATGTATACTAGATGACACAACAAACATAGGAACCACTGTGGACAAACGCAACGATGATGATGAAGCATACATAGAAGGTGAATAACTTTCAGCACATTCGACTGACGAAGCGAATGAGAATGATGTTGGCGAAGAAGAGCAAACCTACATAGAAGATGAAGACCTAGAAGAAGAGAATGATGATGAGGATGATCATTTTGATCTCTATATTTCTAATTTTGATGAACTGGGACTCCATATAGACCGCGTCATGGCTATGGAATCAGCAGATGATGATGTAGTGGATGATTAATTAAGGCCATGTTTTAATGCATCGTAATGACGATATTGTAGCCAATGTCAATCACTTGCTTTTGTGAATGCTTTGTTAATGATCTTCTGCTAGCATACAATGTAACACATTTTTTTAATGTCTCTCTCTCTCTCTCTCTCTCTCTCTCTCTCTCTCTCTCTCTCTCTCTCTCTCTCTCTCTCTCTCTCTCTCTCTCTCTCTCGGATAGATCTTTAAGGTCTCTTGGGATAGTTTCCTACGATGTTAAAATACTCATCTTTTAGTGTTTGTGTGTGCTAATAAACACAGGAAAATGGTATACCCTTTCTATCACTTAAGTGTGGTAGATTGGTTATGCCATTTCTCGTTTGAATAACAAGTCTTGAGTTCAACTCTCCCCATTGGATAGATCTTTAAGGTATCTTGGGATAGTCTCCTAAGACGTTAAAATAATCTTCTTCTTCTTCTTCTTCTTCTCTCTATGGTTCGTTTGTTTGTAGAAGCAACAAGTAGTAACAAGGCAAGCTGAGGTGAGGTGGTCTTTGCAGAGAGATGAATTCACTAGGATGTACATGTGGTCAACACAAGAGAGGACGTGGATGGAAAAGGCATGTGCACAAAGAGTGGGGGGGGGGGGGGGGGGGGGGGGGGGGGAGAAGGGGGCTCACAAAGGACTAAGCTACCACAGAGGGTATATCAATAGGAGTATATTATATTCATTCGAGGGTATCTAAGAGGCTATAACCAAGGCAAATAATAATGCTATCTATGCGGCAATGACTGAAGCTATCTGTGCGGCAATTACAAGGCAATAACTGCGATAAAATAGAATTTGTTCTCTCTCTCTCTCTTCCCCCATGCCTCTTCTTTCTCATCCTGGCGTGGCTGTCATGTGTGGCAAAGACCTCAGTCTCTTATAGTGTCTACTGGGTTTAACTTTTCCTTCAATTTAAATCTATATACATGAGTTCTATTGCAATGTTTCTTTCAATTGAAATCTTTTATTTCAATAGTGAGATAATTCTGTAATTGAATTTGTTTGTCTACATGTGTCTCTCTTTGTGCAAGTATGTGTCATTTCTTTACATTTAGTACAACATATGTAGAGTTTGTTGTCTTATGTACAATCTCTCAATCTCTCTCTCTCTCTCTCTCTCTCTCTCTCACACACACACACACACACACACACACACACACACACACACACACATCATTGTCACTACATTGATAGGTACAACGAATCATATTAATGTACATAGTTAGGGTTTCTTAGAGTATATGTAAGTACAAATTTTGAAATAGTCAATGGGTTGTTATACAAATTTTGCAGATACGGGATCAAAATTTCCTCCAGGTAGAGGTCATGTTCATGCCCTTCAAATGAGAGTAGGGAGAGAGTTGTGCCCGGTGGATTAAGTAAACCCTTCTCTGGTGTTTCTTCTATCAACAAAGTATTGTCAACATCAAATGGTACATGGATTTGAGAAAAACGTTTGTAATAAAGGTGTACATATGGTTTTGTGGCGTGGTAGTGGCCATCAATGAAAACGCTTGGAAATTTACAAAAAATAAAATTGAGAACACTTGATTTTGGCTACGTTGCAAACTACAGTTATGAGGGGGTTGCGGTTTCTCTGCTGCATAGAAGACCATATCGCTACACGGAACCTTCTGAGAAAAAATTGCAAAAATCCCTTGGTGTCTGGTTGTACAAGAATTTGAAAGTTGTGCAGGTTGAAAGCTTCTTCATTTGAATCATATGGCTCTCACAAAAGAAACAATCTGTTGATGTCCAAAATAATAACTTAGTCTCTACAAACATTTAGTAAAACAAATAAGTACTTGAACAATAGGATGACTTTGAGATTCTTTTACATTGGTTATTACTGGAACAATCATGTCAGTGTCTAGAAAAGGTCCATACCGGGTTTGACTGGTGTGGAGGTTGTCGACATCCTCCATCATTTTCTCCTCACTCCCTTGTGTTTCTACTATCTGAGACTCTTGTGTGTCTATTATAGAGTGATCCATAGCAAAAGAATTATCTTCTACTATGGTATGCTTTGTTTGAGGCTCTTGCAAAGATGACTGTTCAGTTTCTACTGATGGAATGGTCGAGGGATCTTCTTGAGGGATGGTTGTTTATTCATCAGCCCCTCCATCTGCATGATCTACCAATGAATTGATGGAGGGCTCCGATTGAGAGATGGGAATTTCTTCCTCGGTCCCTCCATCTACATGATCTATCGATGGAATGATGGAGGGCTCTGCTTGAGGAGCTTCAATATGAATTTATTCTTTAGTCTTTCTCTTGGTGCATGATCTATAGTAACTTCTTCCATCTAAAGAAATCCATCTGCAAAGTGAGATTCAATTGACACCCCTCTCGATGCATGATCTAGCTCCTCAACACTTGCCCCGGTTACCTCCTCTTGTCCCCCTTTGGATCCCTATTCCCTCCTTTGATCCCTGCAGAGACCTGTCTAGCAGCCTTACCAATATTCTAGCTTTTACTCCCCTGATACTTCTGCATATTAAATGGTCAATGTAACATGATAAAATCATTTGGGAGAATTAGATATTGATTTTTATGACATTATGGAGGTAAGTGAAGCCCTTTTTGCGTGGAGTCTCTCCTTCATTGTCTCTTGATCATGAACACATTCTGTCGGTTGTCCCTTGCGAACTTCTCTCATTCTAGGTGAGTCGTTCTAGTCTATTTTGCGTCCCAAAACATAATAACAATAGCATTGTTGCACAAAGTAGATGGCTATCTGATTGTTGTTTGGATTTTATTTGTACACCTGTAAGAATCTGACGTGTGCTAACACCATATGTTGCATGTTAGAAACCTTCAAAGGAGGGGACCCCTTCGTGCTGCTAGAGGATCTTAAAAGTGTGTGCTGTGCAAAATATTTGGGCACAATTTCTTGCATTCCTTGTAGCGCAGTGGCTCTGCTTTGTTGTCTGAATTGTCAAGTTGGGATTTTGCCAAACCACTCAGATCGCCTTTAGCAACACAAATCTCCTCTTCTTTGTAGATTTTATGTGATAGTTCATGGTTCAAGAAGGGATCTTAATTTGCATTTTGAAAACCATGCGGTGGTACATCATCTTTCTCAAAAGACATATCATTGTGTTGGGGTGATGTGTTAGTTGGTTGAGGCACGTTCTCCATCTCCACATAGCAAGAAGCACACGTATGGACATGAGATGCGCAAAAGACTTAAAGACTTAAATTGAGTGAACTTGGATTTTTTGTAATTGAACTTGAATAAATGTATGGGTGATTCTTGAAAAATACTTACAGACTTAAATTGAGCAAGCATTGTGCACTTCAAACAATGGAAAAAAACTTATTAGTCATTGATCATTTAATCATCAATTGACCGTAGACTAGAGTAGGTTACAATATTATAGCCAGCATTGTGGGCTCCATTCATACAAAGTGATAAATCCCATGCTTTTGGACTATTTACGGGATTCCTTTCTTTCCCTTGGGTGATATGTTGTAATACATTGCGCAAAAAAGTTTTCTTTTCATGTTCAAGAGGTTGTGGAATACACAAAAATCAAGCATCTAAGAATCCAACATAAGCTATATACATTAGAGGCTTTAGTAAAATGAGGGGGGTTTGTGATAATATTTTCAAGAGTGGTCCATGGATAATCCCTTTCTTGATGTGCCGGTGTTTGTGATGGTGCTTGATCCCCAACCAACATACCAACATACATGCCCTTGGCACCAAAGTGTATCATTATGTTGCGAGCATAAAAATCGGGATGTAGAAAGCCATGGTTGTGCAAAAAAAAAAAGGTGTTTGTAAGAGGGCATTAGTGGTTGATAAGATATTTTCAATAAACCACTCCAAAGATCCAAAGGTGTATTGGAACTCTCTTATAGCTAGTTTTCTCCCATCATGATGGCATGCTTGTATCCACTTCTCTAGGTGACCGCCGTTCCACATTTTGAAGATAAGCATTGGTTCACACTATGATGCGTAAGGGCTTTTGCAAGGATTATACCATAATGTTGATTAGTCATTGCAGTGTCCTCTTCTAGTGCCATATGTATAGGAGATTTTTTGTGAGGCATGATTTTGTAAATTTTTGCCGCGTACACTACATCCTTGAATTCTGGATGTGTCACTTTGATCTGCTTCACAATAGCAAAGCGCCCTTCATCGATTTGGGGAGCTTGTGGGTGAAATTTTGAAATTTTTCCAAGCAAGTGAAGGATTTGGGGGGGGGGGGGGGGGGGGGGGGGGGGGGGGTATATAGGCTTTCATTCAGAGAAATTGCCTTTGTGATAGAGGGACATGTAGAAGATGTGATTATTCCTACAATTTGGGCTATGATCCAACAAGTGATTCATGAGCAGCTGGACCTTTCTTTTCAGTCTTTGTATGTTTGGAGGAGTCTTCTTGTCTGCTTTTGCTCTTAAGCTTTGTGAAATGGTGAAATAGTGTCTCACAAGCTCTACAATGAAGTTCTCAAAATTAGATGCAAGTGATTAAATGCTTGTCGTAGATGATCCTTTGTAACATGATATAGACAGAGAACCAAAATCAATAACAACTTTATGATGAGCATTTGACAACTTTGTCTCTACCATGGCTGAAATTTTGAAAAGCACATTAGAGAAGTAAATTTAAATCTTAATGCATGAAAAATGCATAAGAACTTGCACAAAAATGTCATAAAGATACATGATATCAAGACATAAACATAAAAAGACCTAAACGTCATAATAAGTTGCATGAAAATGTCATAAACATAAATGACGTCAAAACATAAGTAAATTGATGTAAGTAATTTAAAAAAATAACTTGCATGAAAATTTCATAACATAAATGATATCAAGACACAAACATAAAAAGACCTAAATTGATGTACGTAGTTCAAAATGAAAAGACCTAAATTGATGTACGTAGTTCAAAATGAAAAGCTTAAAAGATATAACCATCCCTACAGTGCGATGCGGAGGTCTGCATAGTCAAGGACAAGGTGTATATTTAAACCTCAGTCTTCCTTGTAGTACGACACAATGGTCTACGCAGTCAAAGATAGACAAACATATACACTTATTTGGACTATGAAGTAAAGCATGTGACCTTGTCCAAAATGATTGATTACAAACTCTATCAGAAATAGAAGATGTACACAAATGGTGCACAACTTATATTTCTCAATGACTTTGTAATGAATGGTTTTGGATAAGATTAGTTACTTCATTGTATGCAAATAAGTGTCGCTCTTCAAGCCCTCTTTGCAGTGTGATATGCTGGTCTGCACAGCCAAAGACAGAGCACTCGTATTTAAGCCCACTCTACAGTGCGACACGGTGGACTGCACAGTAAGACAAGGCATTTTTTATTTCAAACTCTGTAGCACATCACTTGTTCAGAATGAACAACTACAAATTCAATGAGAAATAGGAAACATACATAATTGCCACATATGTCATATTTAAATACACACATGAACATGCTTCAAGGTCACAACTCTCTATCCAAGAATTTAAGCGAATGTGTGTACGTAAATATGGTAGATGTGATGATAGTGCAAAATTTTTATTTCTCATTGAATATGTAATGATTTGTACTGAACAACTCATCAATTACTTCATTGCAGATAAGTGTATCATTTTTTATGCCATCACTCTCCTTGGCTGTCTGCTGTCCCACAAGCTATCAAGAGATACTTCCTAAATGGGTACTGGCGACCTTGACTTGAAATCCAAGATCTGTCTTGCATGACTAATTGTATGCAATTGAGTTTGCTTTACTAGGAACATAGTCAATCAAACCACCAAGTTCCTCACAAGAATTGAACCATCTAGCTTGATGGTCACTCCAAGTGTGATGATAGTGCAACATTTTTATTTCTCATTGAATTTGTAATCATTTGTATTGAACAAGTCATCAATTACTTCATTGCATATAAGTGTCATTTTTATGCCATCTCTACAGTGTGATGTTGAGACCATACAAGACATCTTGCTAGAGCTAATCCATACACTCAAAGGATAGTTCGAGAGGATTCAAGGTAGCTCCAACCGCATGTGGCAGCAACACGAGACATTCCTATGACTCCCATGAATAAGGCCTTTCTACACCATGGTCCATGGGCTCCTAGATGGAATTACCGTACACCTCTGTGGTTGCATCCTCCCCCCATATCCGGATTTAGCCATCATTTTACATATTTCACTGTTTCCCTGGGAGAGTCTCCCCACATTCTAATGTAGCCCCCTTTTATCAAGCACTTTGTATCCCGATAGGAAGTTTTTATTAATTATAGAAAGGATCTGTTTCTTGAAATATGTAATGAAAATGGCCTATGAACTTTGAGAGTAGCGGAATTAGTAAATTAGATAAAGCACTTTTGTGAGAGTATGGGTGAACGTAATTGATGGTAGCAACATAAACATGGTACTTAGTTAACTTGGCATGAACAATACTTTTGCAAGAGAGAGAGTTTAGAGAACATGACAACAATTGAGGACCGGATTCATACGGAGCCGGTCCCCCCTCCACGGTCCCCCCTCCAATAGGCATCTGTATTATAGTTTCTCCCATCAAGAGAAACTTGGTACAATACAATCTTTGTGTTCCTTGTGACCTAGGTGATGCAATGAAGATGGAAAGCTTCATGCATCATAAGCATAACATAAACTTTGTAGAAAGCATTAACTATGCCAAGCCTCAGTCCCAAGGCATCAAACACGTTCGAAGGTCGAGAGAGCTAGCGGGGAATGAGGATAGGGAAGAGGAAGAAGAAACATTCCATAGGAGAAAAAAATAGTTCCTCACTTATCATCACTCTTCTTGCTAGCATACATAATAGCATAGTAATGAAGATGGAGAAGATGGAAAGCTTAAGCATTGAAGCATGGCTCTTGGTTGAATTTGCATTTTATAGCCAAGCGTGTTGGTGTAGCCTCTCACTTCTCACAAGCTTGGAGAAGGAGGTGGAGTTCCTCAACTTTTACCAAGTGAGAATGATCCACAAAATGAGTGTGTGTGTGGTGTATACCCCCCCAGTACCCCCCTTGCTTGCTTGGGGTGAGTTCTAGCCTTTCCACATGCTTTAAGCTCATTGGACCCCTCTCCCCCTAGCCAATCACGTGCAACATGCATTCAAGTACATGGGTACTCATTGGACAAGTGTCCTCCTTACCCCTTAGAGAGAGAGAGCTTGAAAATATCTAGATATTTGTTCGATGGAACTAGAAGCTCATTGGACCCCTCTTTAGCCCAACCAATAGCATTCAAGCACACTCAAGCACCTTAGTCAACAAGCACGACAAGCACCTCAAGCTTAGGTTGGGTTTCCACCTCAAGCTCAACCCTAGCTTGCCTAAGTGCCTAAGGTCAAAAGACTTTTAACACTAACTATTGGAGGTCTTTAATGAAGCTAATCCTAAGGTCTTTTAAGATCCATTAGATGCACGTTGCTCTTTGATAGACTACCTCCTTTGGAGCCGTATGGAGATGTAACCTTCTCTCCTTTTGGTCCCCTGTTGAGATAGGTCTAGAAGCACATGTCTCTATTCTAACTCTTGTTCCCGTTTATTCTCCCACATTAAATGATCAATTTAATATGAGAAAATCATTTGGGTTAGTTAGGTATTAGATTTTATGACATTAACCCTCTCTTGAAATCATAGTGGTCCTCGACTATGAGGTAGAGAAGATAAAGCCTTGTCATTAGTCCATGTTTCTTAGCGGGTAGAGGATCCCTTTTTACCCTACGACATCATTCCAAGATGGATGACTAATCCATTTGGTGCTTGGGAGGCGTAGATGCCACAAGCATGTCTGCTCTTTAGTCCATATCATACTTCCAAAGTAGAGTGACAAGTTCTACTTGGTGTTTCTGAGACGTCGTCACCACAAACATGATCCTAAGCATGCATACTATTTAAATTTGTGCACAATAAAAAGAGAACTAGTCTTATAAGACAAAAATATTTTCAATTTAAAATGCATTTTTATACGCTTACTCTAGTGCAACATCGTAAGCATTGACAAGGTTCATATTATCCTTAAGCTAGGTTCCTTGGATCCATTTAGCATCTTTAAAAGAATAATTCTTTAACTTAATAAGATATCATCAGATAATCTTACCGTTTCTTAATACCTTGTCTTCATGTGATAGGATGGACTCAGATTGAAGTACTTCTTCTTGATCTTCAATTTTTGTAGGGTCTACAACTATTGCTTCTTTTGATGGTGCTCCTTTGTAAGGCTTACGTAGGCTCTCATGGAAAACATGGTGCATGAGCCAATGGTTGGGGCAACTTTAATTGATAAGCCATCTCATTGATTGGCTTAAGAATTTAAAAAGGAACATAGTATCTTTTTACTAGTTTAGCATAATACTCTTGGTGGCCTGTAGTATGCCTTAGACGAGCCTTGAGAAACTTTAGCAAGACCCTAATCATTTTACTTAAAGGCTCAGGCTCTTCTGTGCTTATTAGCAGCAACCCTTTTTGCCTTTGCTTTGAGATGGATATAACCTCTTTAATCTTTGGAAAAGATTCTTGTGATTCTCGGCTATATTCATTAGTAGCGAAGATCTTCCCATGTACTTTAAGTAGTAAGGGACTTTTGGATCTACCCTCTTTAACTTCAAAAGGGGCTTTCCCCATAAAAGTATGTACAATGTTGTACGCATACTCTATAAGAGGTAGGTTTTTCTCTCATTGACTGTCGATTCATGATCTACTAAAAGCTTATGTCATATACTCTATAAGAGGTACTGGGGGGGTATACACCACACACACACTCATTTTGTGGATCATTCTCACTTGGTAAAAGTTGAAGAACTCCACCTCCTTCTCCAAGCTTGTGAGAAGTGAGAGGCTACACCAACACTCTTGGCTATGGAATGCAAATCCAACCAAGATCCATGCTTCAATGCTTTAGATTCGGACAAAGATCCACTTCCGTGCCAATCACATGCAACATGCAAAGATCCATGAATCTTTGTCCGACACTTCAACGCCAATCACATGCAACATGCAAAGATCCGTGAATCTTTGTCCAACACTTCAGTGCCAATCACATGCAACATGCATTCAAGTACATGGGTATTGTTTGGACAAGTGTCCTCCTTATCCGTTAGAGAGAGAGAGAGAGAGAGAGAGAGAGAGAGAGAGAGAGAGAGAGAGAGCTTGAAAATATCTAGATATTTGTTGGATGGAACTAGAAGCTCATTGGACCCCTCTTTAGCCCAACCAATAGCATTCAAGCACACCATGTGGCTAAGCATAGGGAGAGTCTGACATGTGTCCCATGTGCCCTTGAGAAAAGGGTGTCCTTTGGGTGAGTGGAAGGTTAAGTCAAAGATTCTCCTAGCTTTGGGGCTTTCTCACTCCTTTATAGGTCTCTTTTTGACTCAAGCACCTTACCCCCCATGCATAGGAAGCTTCTCAAGCACCTTCCTCATCAAGCATGACAATCACCTCAAGCACCTTAGTCATCAAGCACGACAAGGACCTCAAGCACCTTAGTCATCAAGCACGACAAGCACCTCAAGCACCTTAGTCATCAAGAACGACAAGCACCTCAAGATTAGGTCGGGTTCCCACCTCAAACTCAACCCTAGCTTGCCTAAGGTCAGAGTAACTTTGACACTAACTATTGGAGGTCTTTAATGAAGCTAACCCTATGGTATTTTAAGCTCCATTAGATGCACATTTATCTTTGATAGACCACCTCCTTTTGGACCCGTATTGAGATGTAACCATCTCTCCTTTTGGTCCCCTGTTGAGATAGGTATAGAAGCACAAGTCTCTATTCTAACTCTTGTTCTCGTTTATTCTCCCACATTGAATGATCAATTCAATATGAGAAAATCATTTGGGTTAGTTAGGTTTTAGATTTTATGACAAAATAAGTAAATATATATAAGCTCCACATCGTCAGATTCTTGGCTACTTGATACAGGAGCCACTCATCCCATGACTCACCACTATGAGTGGCTCACACATGTCAAATACTTAGGCCATCCACTTGAAGTCTCTCTTAGGGATGACAACATACAACTTGAAGTCTCTCTTAGAGATGAAAGCATATAGCTTGCAAAAGCTTATGGTGATGTGAAAATTAAACACTCCAATGGTTGTAAGACAACCATTCCTGATTCTTATTATGTTCAAGATTGGCAAGGATTCTCATATATGTTGGTGATCTTACACATGCACGCATCAATGTCAAATTCACCACTTGAGACAAGATGCAAGCTACTCACTCATGATCACTCTGGCTAGGTCATTACTCTCCATATTGCAAAGAAAGGTCATATCTGTCTTCCTGCAATCTCTAACTCTAAAGCACATACAGGATCATCATCTATACATACCACTTCACAAGCCACTACCAAGACTTTCCACATACACGATCATCATCCGTACCACTTCACAAGCCACTACCAACACATGGTACTACCACTTAGGACATACATCCAGTCACATCATACCAAAGCTAAAAAATCACAAGCTTGTCATACATTGGTCTTCCTCCCGAGCTCTCTCCTCTCACTTGGTGCAAAGCTTGTGCCTTAGCCAAAGCTCATCAACAACCATTTCCTTGCAATTACACATGATACTTAGCTACCCTAGAACACATTCACTCTAATCTTTGTGCCCCTTGCCCACAAGATCTCTCATTGGTCACAAATATTTTCTCACTTTATAGATGATTACTCCCGCTACACACACATCTACTTCCTAGAAAAAAAATCATCTACAATGCCCATGTTTAGGAAATACAAGCAAAAAATGGAAAATCAGGATGATTGTCAAATTCAGAAGCTACACAGTGACAATGGGGAGAGTACACCTCCCGATAATTCCACTTCTATGTCAAGGAGCTAGAATTTTCCAAAGTTCACAATCCCCAATCATCCACAGTAGAATGATATCATTAAAAGGAAGAACCACACACTTATGGATGCCACACAGGAAAACCTTGCTCCATCCTTGTAACGTGCAGTGGAATTGAGATGGTGACAAGATCTAGACTTTACACTTCCAAAAATATTTACTTCTTTCCTTTCTTGAATGTGTGCTACTTAGCACGAATGATGGTTCCTTTTATTTCCTGTACAGAGAGACAGAGAGAGAGGTAGAGATGTGTAGTAGGAGAAAGAGAGAGAAAAGGAGAATGACACCCGATGGGGTCCCAACCAACCCTCTCAAGGAAGGCCCCCCTACACCGTTGCCGATGTGGTATTTGCTTTTGATTGCGTAAATGGAATGTACACACGTGCAACACCTCAATGCAGACTCTATGGACTTGAATGGGGAATTTCATCTTGGTAAATCTTCAAAATGAAGTGTTGGGATTAGGGTTGCAGAGAAACACACATAGCTTGGAGAAGACGAAGGAAGCTCAAGGCACACAATAGAGAGTGTGTTACTTAGTGTGTAATGGAAAGATAGATATCCCTAGAGTGATGGGTGTTTATACAATGCACGGGGGGAAAAACCTCCTGAAGAGGGAAAAAATGCCCCAACGGTTCTAGTGTGTTCACACACATCACTACCACATGTATATGGTAACAAATCCCCCTAGAGTGATGCGGTGAACGAGAGTTGGCACATGAGTAAAGGGAAGTGCCATGCCCTAAGGACATGATCAATCCACAAAGGGGAGTAAGCCTAAAGCTTTGCGGAAAGCTTTGAGCTTCTCATGAGACAATGCCTTTGTGAAAAGATCTGCAGGGTTGTCCTGTGTTGGCACATAAGCCAAGCTGATCTCTCCTGTTGAGAGCCTTTCCCTGACATAGTGGTAATGCACCTCAATGTTCTTTGTGCGAGCATGAAAAACTGGGTTCCTCGCAACTGCCAATGCGCTCTGACCGTCAGTGTAGATAGTGTTTGTTGGCAGTGTCTTGTCCAATACCCAAATCAACCATAAGGCGTCTAAGCCATACATACTCAACCGTAGCTGTGAAGACTACCCTGTACTCAGCCTCACAACTCAAAGTGGGCATAGTAGGTTGCTTCTTGCTCAACCATGATATACATGAACTGCCAAGCATGAAACAAAAACCACTTGTGGACACTCGCGTGTCAAAACAACCAGCCCAATCTGAGTTCGAAAAAGCATGTAAGTCTGGTGGCAATGATACCCCCTTGGGATAAAACAAGCCAAGATGTAAAGTGCCACTAAGGTAGCGAAAAATACTCTTGACAGCCTGCCAATGCTTAGGCCGTGGGGTATGCATAAATCTGCTGACCTGTGAGATTGCAAACTGAATATCCGGCCTCGTGTTGCATACATAAATGAGGCATCCAACAACAATTTGGTAAAGGTGACATCAGCAGAATCACCAGCATCATGTAGAATCAACTTCAAACCTGTTTCCTTGTGCAATAGGTTTGCAATCCTCAAGTCCAAACTTACATAGTAATGTCTCTATGTAACTTTTTTGACACAAGGCAATACCACCATCACATTGCTTGAACTGTGTACCCAAGTGATGATGCAACAACCCCAATGATCAACAAAACATCTACATAAAGAACCACAATGAGAAGTACATCACCCTCACGCTTTACGTACAATGTGCTTTCTGTTGGACTGTTATTACGAAATCCTTGTTTGACCAAATGAGTGTAAACTTTCTCATACCAAGCACGAGAAGATTGCTTCAACCCATACAAAGCCTTCTTACATCTGCACACTTTTCCTCTTGTCCTTTCTTGACAAAACCGCGAGGCTGCGTTACATAAACTTCCTCAAATATGTCACCATTCAAGAAAGTAGTAACAATGTCTGATTGATGTACATCCCAACCAAAATGAGTTTCCAATGCACATAGAAAATGCATAGTAGTCATACGACAAGTGGGAGCAAAAGTCTCTTCATAATCTATGCCTTTTTGATGCGCATAACCCTTTTCAACAAGTCGAGCCTTATGACGATCGATCTCACCATCCGACTTGCATTTCAAATTGTAAACCCACTTCGTACCAATGGCCTTTTTGCCTGGAGGCAAATCACATAAAGTCCATATGTCATTTTCTATAAGTGCATCCAATTTCTATAAGTGCATCCAATTTTTTGAATTTTGTGCTTCATCAAAAGACAAAGGTTCATCAACATTATGTAAGCTAGACAGAGCCAAAGCATAACAATCTGATGCATAAGATGCATGGCGAGAGCCTGAACGAGTACGATTAGACAAAGGTGCATCCAATTTACTGTCACGCAATGTATGCACCAGCCATTTTGGCATGCCTCTAGCCTGCTCATTTTCAGCCCTTTCCTCATCAAGTACATCATGTACATCTGCATCAATAATAGGTTGATCTATAACATTGTTTGAAACCCCCATAGGTTGTACATTTTCCGCATTTGAATTTACATTCGTATTTCCACCACTGAAAAGAGGCAACAAAGTGTCAAAAATGTCCTTTGAGCTTACATTATTGTCTCTAGTACATGACAGAAAGGGCTGAATAGAATCTTCCACAAACACTACATCCCGTGAAACCAAAATACACTTTGTTTGCGGATGATACAACCTGTAGCCTTTGCTTTCAGCACTATAACCAACAAAAATACATTTGACAGCCTTATCATCCAATTTTTTGCACTGTGTTTGTGGCACCAAAGTATATGCCAAACAGCCAAAAACACGCATGTGCTCAATAGAAGGCTTTCTATCATGCCATGCTGCATATGGAGTAATAGACTGCAAAGCTTTCATAGGACACCTGTTTAGTACATAAGTGGCACACATGATGGCCTCAAGCAGAAAACAATGTGGCAAAGCTTGACTTTTGCCCATACATCGTGCCATTTCCGTAAGTGACCTATTTTTCCTCTCAGCAACACCATTTTGCTGAGGTGTATAAGGCACTGTACACTAGTGCTTTATCCCACGACTAGCCAGAAATGCATTAAATTCATGAGACATATACTCCCCCCCTCGATCAAAACAGAGGGTGCCCATAGTACATTTCGATACATTTTCAACCATAGCCAGAAATTTTTTGAAGCACATAAAAACTTCGGACTTCGCTTTAAGTGGAAATACCCATGCATGCCTGAAGTAATCATCAATGAAAGTCACGAAGTAAAGGTAATTGCCCAAGGACGGAGTTTGCATGGGCCCACAAACATCACTATGCACAAGCTGTAACTTGTAGGTGTCCCTAACTAAACCATCCTTTGGAAACTTTGAATGCTGCATCCTACCAAAAATACAGCCTTCACAAACATGTTTGATAGGTGCTTCAAGAGGCGGCAAAGAAGCAACCATATCAGATTTTTGCAAACGCACACGCAACAAACTGGCAAAATTCAGATGATCAAAATGTGCATGCCAAATTTTTGCATCTGAAATAGCCCTTGAATCTGCAACTACATTTGCAAAATTTTGTCCACACTTGTCATACAAAGTGAGCTTATACATCCCATGGCACAAAAGCCCAGATGCAACAATTTCATCACCAAAACTGAGATCATGATTTGTGTATCTGTCATCCACAAATTTGACTACAAGTCCAAGTCTAGCAAGTGTAGATACAAACAAAAGATTCTTCTTGATCCCAGGTGCATAAAGTGCATCAACAAGTGTGAAAGAACTGCCATTTGCAGCAGTAAGCACAATCTTTCCAACTCCCTGAACCGGATAAGAGGCATTGTTGGCACAAGCGACTGAATTCCCATGAGGGAAAGACTCGAGAGAGGTAAACAATTCATGATGTGAGGTAATGTGCTTTGTAGCACCAATACCACACATGTGAATCTGTAGCAGCTGACAAGCATGTATTAAGAACAACACGATTGTAAGTGCACCCTGCGCTAAAAGCCCATTCTGCATCAACATCAGCCTCACAATCTCCTTTCACAGAAGACTCAACAATGGCTGCATTTGTAGTGGAACCAACATTTGCATTGGAACCACCCTCTTTCTTCTTAGCCTCTTTGGTCGTCAGCTTAGGAAACTGCTTGATCAAGTGATCATTAGCTTTACAATAATGGCAACGCATCTTCTTTTTGCCCTTATCACCAAAATTTCCAGACAAATTGCTGCCAATAGAAGCATTAGGAACATAATTTTTGCCACTCGCCGCAGAACCATAAGACGTGGTTGCATTGTTGTTACCACCCTTTCTTTGAGAAGCAATAAAAGCCTGTTCAATTGCACGTTGCCTAGTCCTGTTTTTTTTTGGAAAGAGACTCTTGCAACAACAAATGTGCATAATGCATCAAACTTGACAACTTCAAGATTTCCTTGGGTCATCAGTCTCCAAGTACTAGCAAAAGTCTGGTATGAATCTGGTAAGGCATCAAGAACAGTCTGCACAAGGGAATTGCCTGAAATGACTTCACCTGTAGAAATAAGTTGCTCATTGATATCCTTGATACCAACAAGAAAAGTTTCCATATCATCTTCCTCATGCATAATCTTTGACTCCAGCTCTTTACGCAGCAAAGTAATTTTAGCCTCGTTGAGACTTGCATAATGACCAGCCAAAATATCCCAAGCCTGTTTTGCAGATTTTGTTGAAGGAATGTGATGAACAATGGTGCGCTTCACAGAAAACACAATCAATGCATGAGCCTGTGTATCCTTTACATCCCAACGAGATTGTTCTGCCATAGGCAAAACAACTCTAATAAGAGCAATCCTTGCAGCAAGCCCTGCCACATCCTCAACATTGCCTGCATCCTGAGAACCAGGACGTACATCAATGCCCTACACAATATTCCAGACGCCCTTTGACACAAGAACATGTTGCATCATGTAAGTCCACATAGGGTAATTGTTCCCATCCAATCTGTCCTCAGCAGCAAACATCTTGAACACATCTGTGTTGTTGTTGTTAGCCATGGTAAATGATGCACCTGATGTGAAAACTGCCCGAAAAGAGGAGAAACAAAGCGGGAACAACACGTGCCATATAGCACAAACCGTAGAAGACTGTAAGGAACCTGTTATGTAAAAAAGGACATTGACATAAATTCTGCACAAAATGACGAAATAGCATGTGCAGTACTGCCTGTAGTGGAAACGGAGGCCGAAATGAGCCTGAATCAAAAATCTAAGTAGACTGAGCTCTACAAGCCTCCCTGAAATTTTTGTCGACCTGCAAATGCTTGCCAAGGCTCACTGAAATCAGAGAAAGTGAGCAGGCGTATGCTCGAGCAGTTGGCGACTAAGCTCGGGAGGACGCAACTTGCTCTGATACCAATTGTTGGAACTAGGGTTGCAGAGAAATGCACACAGTTTGGAGAAGACGAAGGAAGCTCAAGGAACCATGGACTCACTTTTGGGCCCTGTAAGAAGTGCCACGTTGGCTTAGAGAGAGAAAATGAAAATGTTAAATTGTGCATTTTATGTGATACTTTTGTGCGCAACAAAAAGCCAAAATGACATTCTTTGGTAGGTAGCCGCCGTCTTTATCATTCTTATCCTTCGTTCTCTTGTCAGGAATCCAACTAACCGTATGATTAATGATTTGAAATGCCAACTTACAAGCGTTCCCTCCAGAAACATAAGCCACACGAACTCTATCAACTCTAAACTTGAGAATATGGCCTTCCCTCCCAAAACCTGAGATATTTCTCCCTCTTCTTCTCTATCAACTCTAGGAATAGAGAACGCATCTATTCCTAATGAAAACACTAATTTGAACTTACAATCCTCAGCCCCTTCATCTTTAACACTTACCCAAAGAAAGAACACACATCATCTTCATGTTGATGTATTGCAAGAGTACGCACCGTTGCAGAAACGTAGGAGGGAGTCTTTCTTATCTCAACGGGAGAAAGAACTTAGAAGGACAAACAAGGAACATCATTTGGATTTGTGGACCGATGGGTATATTTATCCAAAGGATCCTACGACAAATGCGCCACCTCCCTTTGCTAATATCACTAACCTCTTACATTTCACAGGCGATGGCAAGGATGGGCTATTGGGATACACTGAACATTTGGAAATGAGAGGATTGAATGCCGAAAGGCAAAGAAACTTCCTGACAATGGAGAACATGCAGTTGCAGAAACTTAATGAAGCATGCTCTCAAAAGATTTCATCAAACAAAGAGACAATCCAAGGCCTTGAGAAGAAGATCACAAGTTTGCGAGAGAAAGACACCGTGCTTGGTAGTCGGAAAAGAAAACGAGATCTGTGCAACATTGAGAACATGAAGGTTGGTAGTGGTGGCCTGAAAAAATGAATACGAGCTTTAAGGTAACTCGAAGTTTGTTTCTTCAATGTGCTTCATTAAGAAATGGATACACTTACTTTCCTATACATGATCACAACGCATTGTGCTTTTTTGGCAGGTCTTTACTGCATCCAAACTTGAACGGTGCAGGCTTCAATGCCGGAGTGCATTACAGCCGTTTAGTTCCAAAAGCAGTTGAAGAGATGATAACTCAGAAAAAATTTCGTAAGTTGAAAGGGAGGCTACTTACCTCCTTCATGAACGAGAATCAACTGGAACCAATGGAAGTGCAAGCAATACTTGATGAGAATGGCATCTCGTAGATGGGATACATGGCACTCTTCAAAGCATTAGCTAAAAAGTCTCAAAATAAACTAAAGAGAGGATCATTGCTGCCAAATCCATCACATGTAAAGACTGCTCACCGGCACGTAAACAATGAGGTGTTTGAGAAACTTGGGTCACCATTCCATATTGAAGCAACGTTCTTAGGCAAGGGCGGCAGAGAGGTACAGTTTAACGAGCACAACAACCTCTTCGTTGATCTTGAAGCATTGCAAAGGTATGCAGTTCACTTCTTTGACATCAGTCGTCGAGACGAGTGCGGTGGGGTTCTCAAGTTTGTTTTGAAGCTCGACGAGTGCGAGGTCCTGAAGGACAAGAAGCTGGAGAGAGTCACCATTACCCTCATGAACAGAGCTCTAGATCCATCAATAACAAAAGAGGATCCACAATACTTTAGCATGCAATCAGAAAACAACATTCTAACTCTAAGATCATTTCAGGTATACTTCGTTCACTCTATGATAACAAAAATATTGATTATTTGGTTGTTGATTTTGTGTTTTCATTTTTCACTGCAGGTTGATAAGGAAAATTTTGAAATCCTCGATTGGGTTTTTAGTCAAACCCAAATTCCTTCTATCATCAGTGAACAAAGAAACGGAGCCGTTCTTTCAGTGGAAGGATTTGGTGACTACACAGTGGAATGGCACATGGCAGGTGACTTAAAGACTCTTAAGTGTATGTACAACATAACACACGGAGCAGATGTGGCAAATCCATGCTTATATTGCATGGCTGATGCACAATCACTTGAGAGTGTGCAATGGATTAGAGCTCCCAACAGACATCTTCAAGATAAAACTTTTAAACTAGTGCTTGATATTCCTCTGAGTAGAGTTCACGTCTGTACACTTCATGCACTCTATCGAATAATTAAAAAGGTCGTTCATTTGTACATATGTTTTGCATGGACATTAAAGCCAGGGAGTGAGTCAAAAAGAGTGATCAAAGAATTAGAGGGAGTGCTCTCAGACATTGGTTTGCATGGAGGCAATGTCAAAATCGAAGAGGACCCCATGATGTCTCAAAGTCGGTACAAGGTACCGAGGAAAGCATCGATAGGCGGAGTGAAGGCAAGAAGGTTTCTTGGGTTTAGCCTCAAAGATTCAGATAGAGAAGAAAGGAGAAACCTGTTCAACAAATGGAAACAGTTACATAAAGTGGTTAAAGACAATGCTGGTGGTGGTAGGGCAATCCAGAATCACAAGGCGAACGTGTGGAAATCACTAGATAAAATTTTCCATTACGTTGAGCAGCATTCTTGGGACCAAAGTAAGCTCACATCATTTCAAGCAGCCTTGTTGGATTGGAAAAAGGCTTACCTTACAGGGTGGGGTGGGCAACATATCACACATTACATGGTGGGTTGGCATTCTAGATATACAAAACAAAATTTTAAATTGTACTCTACTAACCATTTAACACCATTTTAGATGAGATGGGAAAATCCCACAACTTTGGGACTAATTTCAATGCCTATGGATTCCTATTTCCCATTAAATTTGGGAATGTGACAAAGAGATAGATTCTCAAGAAAATGGTGGTGTTGAGAAACACCTTTTAAAATTTTTATTTTTATGTGGGTGTTTCAAAACACTTCATAAAAGAGATAGATTCTCAAGAAAATGGTGGTGTTGAGAAACGCCTTTTAAAATTTTTATTTTTATGTGGGTGTTTCAAAACACTTCATAAAAGAGATAGATTCCCAAGAAAATGGTGGTGTTGAGAAACACCTTTTAGAATTTTTATTTTTATGTGGGTGTTTAAAAATACTTCATAAAATCATACATAAGCTGGGGAAATAAAACAATGAGCAAGATATGAAATGCTATTCAATTTCTCCTATTAAGCTAGCCTGTGCCTTCTCCATGACATTTGATGGGATCTTGATTGTTTCCGCAATTCTTCCACCCCTTGGAGTCCATGACCATACAATTGTATCAACACACTCCCAGCGCTTTGGGTCAACAAGATTGCAGCACCAACTCTTTTTTCAACAATCCTCATACTGTTCTTGGATTGTGGGATTTCGTTTTCGATGTTTTGGTGCCCAATACTGAATTAGAACTTTCTTGTAGTTAGGAGATGATTTGTCTACATCAACGTTTGGCTCTGCCACTCCTAGCCATATCGGATATTCAGGACCTGCGGGTCTCACAAGAACAAAATCCCCTTTTCTTACATCAATTTGAGGCCTAAAGTCCTCTTGTGGCCTTGCACTTTGAGGACCAACATAGTGATCATTCAATTCTTCATATCCTTGAAACTCATCTCTGTCTTCCTCTATCTCTTGCATTCGATGACTCCCTATAGTCTTTGGCCAAAATGTTGTATATTCACCAATGTTTTTATTGGTTAGTTGTTCAAGCTCATTGATTATGTTTTGCCAATAAGTGATAACAGACTCCATGTATTTTGTGGAGTCATGGTCCTTTCCCTTTAATAGAGAACATCTTTTCCAAAATTTAAGATATGACTTAATCCCTTGAATAACAAGCGGACTATCTCTCACATAGTCTGCTATAGGTACCACATCTGGATAGCCTGTTGGTAATTTTGGTTTTCCTTGGTCATCTTTTTTCCACAACTCAATTCCCGACTCCTTTGGCATCCAATCGGGTGATTTGGGATGAATTTTGTACTGCATTACTGGGACTTCACCTTGCATATAGAAACGAAATTGAAGTGGCTTAGAGTGTCCGACTAGAGCATCCTGTCCCCGTCACACATGTACCCTTGCACAAAGGATTTAAAGTCGGGAACCTGTGTCATCAAAAATGGTGCTGGAGCTGAGCTTTCACATTTTTGAAAATGTTCCATCAGATGTGGAAAAGTGAATGTCATTCCTGTTCGCAATCTTTCTGAGAACCTAATAAACATTGCATCTATGTCCTCATGTGTATGACCCACCATTAAGAATCCCAAATGCACGGTTTTGAAAACTCCTTTTGCTACTAACAAGGATAAGTATGCAAACAAATATCAATTTTTATTCTCTCTTGCACAATTATCTAGCTGTAGCAAAATATTCTCAGGCAATTTTTGAAATACAGGAGTGGATATGGTATCCACAACACATTGAGAGGAAGTTGATTGTATGTGTACAATCTCTTCATTACATCCTTGGATGGCCAATGGTGGTGTCATTGTTGATGCATTCCTCTCACGCTCTTGCTTCATTTCGTTTTGGAGGTCTAGAGCTCTCCTTGAGTTCAATGCATTGAATAACGTTACATTGCTGCGTGGCATACCATCATGGCATAAATCTCCTAGTCCATGGTTTTCTGTTCTTTCCAGATTCTGTACTAAGCATAATGCAAGGGAACCAATTGTAGCATTGGGATCTGAAGGCCATAGACCATTAAGTGAGAAGTGACCATACATTCCATGACCATGTCCATGTGTTATCATACCTGTTAATGATACTTGAAATTGATATGCATTCGCATAATCTTTTGAGTTCACATGCAACCTAGGTATTGCTGTCTTTTTTTGATCCATTTTATCATGTATAATGCATAAATACTTATCCTTTTGCAACTGGGAGAACTTACACCAGGTGTAGTACACATTCCTACAACTTTGTTGTTGCAACATGTGAATTCGACGTTCATCCTTCAAACGTGCAATCATCTCGTCATCCTTTGTTGACTCTAGTTGAGACTTTATCCGACTACACACAACACATTTGGAGAACTCACTTGTTTTTGACAATGTCACATTAGCAAACTCTGTATTCCAAATCCTATTGAATGTCGTGCTAGACATTGTCTTGAGACTCATACTGTCAAGTGTTTTATTGACATCATGTAAAATGTCTACTTGCTTGTACGTGTTTGGTATTGCAAGCAAAGTTTCCCTAGTACCATCTTCCATGGTTCTACTCTTATGTGGCATTCTCTCAGAGTTTTCATCAACAAAAGAGCGCATCAATGCCCTTCCCATTTCTGTATGGTCTCTTCCTTTTCTCATGACACCATCATTACCATGCACTGAGCGTCTAACCCCATTCTCAAAATGTTCACGGTAACGATAAAATGAAGTTTTTGGAATGCCATGAATTTCGTACCAAGCTCTACTGCAAACCTCACTGCCATTAAAAGAAAACACATAGCATGTCTTTGTAGTTGTTTTGTTCTCACGCCATGCAGTCAACATTGTATCATACACATAGTTTGTTCTATTTTGCAAACTCTGTCCCCAAAATTCATTGCGCATAGCCATGACCTTATCTCGATTGGCATATTGACAACACCTTTTGGAACAACAATCTATGGTTGAAACAAGCTGGACAGATGCTAGAGATGCTTGATTGGATCTCTTAGAAGCTTTCACTGACATTTTTGGCTTCCTATTTACAAAGCAATATTTCCGTTTTTTTGAAATAGGCTCTACCAAATAAGCTGATTCAATGCATGTATCTTGTAACGCATGCATAGCATGTAGATCCTCATAGCATAACAATTCTTTTCCATCCATAGTTGTCACTCTCTTGATAGGCCAATAAACTAGATTAATGCTGCATACACTAGCTTCTGCAGAAATAGTAGCCTCATCTGCATAGGATGTTTCGATACCAATACCAATGTTATCTTCACCTAGCTCACCAAAGTTTACAGAGTCAAACGGACACACATACATGACAACCCCTCCGGCTACTACATGTGTTTTGCTTTCATCCCAAAGTTGAACCCTCTTATCCTTCCAAACCTCTCTGTAGCTCATTCCATTACATTGTGCATCCAGTGCTCCTTCTGCTTTGTCAGCCTCATGCATAGAAGCCCCTTTGTATTGCATCTCATTTATATGCTGCAACAACCCACTACTCCATTTCACAATATTATGAAAAGCATCTCCCACTGTCAATGCATCCATTGTTGGAAAAGGGATGAGTGATTTCTTTTCAAAACACAAATCAACTGACACGCCTTCCCCAATAAGCATGCCAGAACAATATGCACTTGGATTTATTTCAAATACAGTCCCAATGGCAACCTTTTGTGTCACTACAAACATGCACACTCTATCAGCATGATTGAAATTAGCCATACCTGCAAGAAGATTTGCAATAATAATTGTTAAACAAACCGCTTGCAGAGTATATTGATTTACGTAGCATAAAGCATAACAAGTATGTATGTGGGTGTTTCATGAGAAGCACCCTGTGGCCTGAAGGTCATAGGGTTCCCTCTATGCTACTAAGAATCTCTTTGTGCTCTATGCTCTATCGTCTATGCTCTATGATCTATATTGACTTCCTATGGCCCCTAGACCACAAGGCGCCCTCATTGTTTCCAAAAAACCCTCATTGTTTTGATATGGCCCCAGGGCCATAGCTCTCTATGCCGGTATAAAGCATATTTGCTCTATATTAGCTCCCTAAGGCCTAAAGGCCATAGGGTTGTCCTCAAGATCACCTCACGGAGTTTCATGTCAAGTATATATACATCCTATGGCACTTCATGACCCTAGGGTCATAAGATCTCCAAATGAAACATACGGCAATGTATGGCCCTTGAGCTTATACATTGCAACCCCATGACCCTAGGGCCATAGGATCGGCATATGAAACATATGACAATGTATGGCCCTTGAGCTTATACATTGCAACCCCATGACCCTAGGGCTATAGGATTTCCAAATGGAACATAGGGCAACGTATGTCCCTTGAGCTTATACATTGATACCCTATGGCCCTAGGGCCACAAGACTTCAAAACATACAAAAAGACAACCTATGGCCCTAAACCCAAGGGTGTGAGAATTGACACCCTATGGCCCTAGGGCCACAAAACTTCAAAACATACAAAAAGACAACCTATGGCCCTAAGCCCAAGGGTGTGAGCATTGACACCCTATGGCCCTAGGGCCACAAGAATTCAAAACATACAAAAAGACAACCTATGGCCAAGATGTCAAAGGTGGCCAAGATATCAATGCAGCCCCATGGCCCTAGGGCCATAGGATCTCTATATGGAACATGTGGCACCCTATGGCCCTTGAGCTTATACATTGCCACCCCATGACCCTAGGGCCATAGGATTTCCAAATGGAACATAGGCAATGTATGGTCCTTGAGCTTATACATTGCCACCCTATGGACCTAGGGCCACAAGATCTCACAACATACAATAAGAGAACCTAAGGCCCCTAAGCTCAAGGGTGCGGGTTCAAGGGTCGCCAAGATATCAATGCAGCCCCATGGCCCTAGGGCCATAGGATCTCTATATGGGACATGTGGCACCCTATGGACCTTGAGCTTATACATTGCCACCCCATTACCCTAGGGCCATAGGATTTCCAAATGGAACATAGGCAATGTATGGCCCTTGAGCTTATACATTGCCACCCCATTACCCTAGGGCCATAGGATTTCCGAATGGAACATAGGCAATGTATGGCCATTGAGCTTATACATTGCCACCCCATGGCCCTTGGGCTGTAGGATCTTCATATGGGACATGTGGCACCCTATGGCCCTTGAGCTTACATATTGCCACCCCATGACCCTAGGGCCATAGGATCTCCAACTAGAAATTAGGGCAACGTATGGCTCTTGAGCTTATACATTGTCGTGGACCTAGAGCCATAGGATCTCCAAGTGGAACATAGGGCTATGTATTGGAGCTTATCCATTGTCGCCCCTAAACCCTAGGACCATAGGATTTCCAAATGGAATATAGGGAAACTTATGGCTCTTGAGCTTATACATTGCCACCCTATGGCCCTAGGTCCACAAGCTTTCACATTGCCACCGTAGGGCCACAAGGATCTCACAAGATAGAAGAAGAAAACCCTAGGACATAGGATTTTCAAATGGAACTGAGTGCACGCTTTGATCCTTGACCTCCAACATTGCATCCTATGGTGTGAGCCCAGGGGTGGCTGAGGTGTCTTCATAATAATTTCGGCCATTTAAGGGATATCCGCAAGTGGCATAAATTTAAAAAATAATTAAAAACTAATTAAAAAATAATTTTAAAAAATTTATGCTACGACAAACTTTGTCATAATGGGTTTTCAAATACACTTATTGATATCGGACAAAAAAATAGTGCACAATTTTCGGGATAATTTTTTTAAAATTTAGCTATTTTTAGTGTATTTTTTAGTATGCAGATTTTGATTCTGGAGTCAAATTTTTCTTCATGGGTGTCGTTCCACTCGTACTACAAAGATATGGACATTGACAAAGCCTTGCACCAACTTTTTTTTTCCATACTCTTTTTTTTTTTTTTTTTTTGCTCTTTTAATTTCGGAGCCAACGAGCTATGTCTCATTTTCGCACAAAGCCTAGAACTCTAGTAATCTCGACTGCAAACCCGTGAGAACAGCCCCTACATTCAAAATTCAAATTTTGAATTTCTAACCTAACCTAACTAACCTTATCTCTCTCTACCACAATTTTTTTCGCACTGTCGCTCTCTTCCTCTCTCTCGTTTCTTGCTCGAAACCTACACAGAAACCTGCATAGAGATTGTCTTTCTTTGTCTCTCTCTCCCTCTCTCCCTACGCATACAGTTCTACGCCATTGTTGCGACGCGCACACAGATCTACGTGAAGCCATCGCCATAACCTTCAACAGAAGGACTGCTGCCACGACCTCCCAAACACAGATCTGTTACCATCATCGTCGCAGCCTCAACACACCTAAGTGACTGCTTGCTATTGCTGCAACCGGTTTTCATCAAACACATATTTACTCAGAGGTAACCTGTAGAAACCCTAATCTTTTTGCTTAATTCGGTTTTAACTATTCTTAATCTAATTACGTTTTAGCTAAGTTGTGAATCACCTCTCTCTAAAACAATAAACAAAAATCATTACTTACATCTCTAAAACTGTAAAACTGTAGACCGTAGAACTATAAAACAGAAAAATCTCTAATTAGAGATCTAAAACTGTAATACAAAATACTCTAATTAGAGACCTAAAAATATAAAACAGAAGACACTAATTAGGGACCTAAATTTGTAAAATGAAAAAACTCTTATTAGGGACCTAAACCTGTAAAACAGAAAACTCCTCATAAGTGACCTAATACTGTAAAATTCTAAAACTCTAACTGCAAAAATCTCTAATTACAAAAAAAAATTATAAACCTGCAAATACAAAAGACAATAACTACAGAAAATGCTGAAACTATGGATACCTGTAATTGGGTTGTGGGGAGTTGGGCACACGTTGTAAGAGGACGAGTAGAGCGCGTTGTTGTATGGGGATGGATTAGGGTTCAGTTGCCGGAGGATGGGAAAAACAGAGAGGCAAAAAGGTGGGAAAGAAAGTGTACACTATATGTGTTTGTAAGATATTGTGTAATATAGTTTCTTTAAATTCATTTGTAGTCACTAAAATAAAACTAGACATCAAATCTTTAGAAGGGCAGACAGGGTGTGGCTACATAGGGTTTCACCTCATACTAAAGAGTAACATATGGCCCTAAGGCACCCTATGACCATAAGGCCATAGGGTGGTCTCACATCGTACTATAGGGTGACCAATGTCCCATCTGGCCATAGGGTGCCAATGTACAATCTCAAGGGTCATAGGGTTCCCTATGTTCCTATTGAAGATTCTATGGCCATAGGGCCATAGGATCTCCAAAACATATATATGGTACTATGGCCATAGGATCACATGGTGCTCTATGTCGGATCTAGAGACCTTGTGGCCCAAGGGTCATAGGGTTCCCTATGTTCCTTTTGGAGATAGGGTGGCACTAGGGCCATAGAATATCCAAAAGCAACATTAAGAACCTAGGGCCATAGGATCAAAGGGTGACCTATTGGAGACCTTGTGACCCAAGGGCCATAGTGTGGGAATGTACAATCTCAAGGGCCATAGGGTTCCCTATGTTCCTTTTGGAGATCCTATGGTCCTCGAGCCATAGGATCTCCAAAATGAACATATGGCCCTACGGACATAGGATCACAGGGTTCCCTATGTTCCTTTTGGAGATCCTATGGTCCTTGGGCCATAGGATCTCCAAAATGAACATATGGCCCTACGGACATAGGATCACAGGGTGCCCTATGTCCCATCAAGAGACACTGTGGCCCAAGGGCCATAGGATGGCAATGTCAATCTCAAGGGCCATATGGTTCCCTGTGTTTCTTCTGAAGATCCTATGGCCCTAGCGCCATAGAATCTCCAAAAGGAACATAAGGAACCTATGGCCATAGGATCAAAAGGTGCCTTATGTTCCATCTTGAGACCTTGTGGCCCAAGGGCCATAGGGTGTATTTGTACAATCTCAAGGGCCATAGGGTTTCATATATTTTTTTTGGAGATCCTATGGCCCTATATCCATAGGATCACAGGGTGCCCTATGTCCTATCTAGAGACCTTGTGGCCCAAGGGCCATAGGGTGACAATCTACAATTTGAAGGGCCATAGGATTCCCTATATTCCCTAGGGTCACAAGGTGCCCTACATTCCATCTGAAGGGCACCTTGTGGATTGTCACCCTTGTGGCCCAAGGGCCATAGGGTGACAATCTACAATTTGAAGGGCCATAGAATTCCCTATGTTCCCTAGGGTCACAAGGTGCCCTACATTCCATCTGAAGACCCTATGGCCCAAGTGAAATAGGGTGGCAATGTACAATCGCAAGGGCCATATGATTCCCTATGTTCCTTTTGGAAATCATATGGCCCTAGATCCCTAGGTGCATGGGGCTGCCATGGTGCCCGTTAATATGCACCATGGTGTACCCTATGTACGTAGGCCACCCTCGGGCCCTTGGATTCCCTCTGTCCCATCTAAAGACCTTGTGTTCCAAGGGCCATAGGGTGACAATCTACAATCTCAAGGGCCATAGGATTCCCTATGTTCCCTAGGGTCACAAGGTGCCCTACTTTCCATCTGAAACAATGAGGGCACCTTGTGGCCTTCAGGCCATAGGATCTCTATGTAGAGCATAGAGCAAAGAGCATAGAGAGCTTCTTACTACCATAGAGGGAACCCTTTGGCCTTCAGGCCACAAGGTTTCAATATAGAGATAACAAAGGTTCTTACTAGCATAGAGGGGACCCTATGGCCTTCAGCCCACAAGGTCTCCTCAATATAGAGAAAATAGTGTTTTTTACTGGCATAGAGAGCACCCTATGGACCTGAGTCCATAGGTTGCAAAAATACTGTCATGAATGGTTTCTTTAAAACATACAGGGCACCTTGTGCCCCTAGGGTCATAAGATGTGTAGAGCATAGAGAGGTTCTTACTAGAATACAGGGGACTCTATGGCCTGAAGGCCACAGGGTCCCAATATGGAGCATAGATCGGTTCTTACTAGCATAGAGAGACCCAATAGTGCTTTATACATGGGGCCTTAAGGTGTCAAAACAATGAGGATTTTTTCAAAACAATGAGGGCACCTTGTGGCCTTGGGGCCATAGGATGTCAATTTAGAGCATAGAGCATAGAGAGCTTCTTACTACCATAGAGGGAACCCTATGGCCTTCAAGCCACAGGGTGTCAATATAGAGAAAACAGAGGTTCTAGCATAGAGGGGACCCTATGGCCTTCATCCCACAAGGTCTCATCAATATAGAGCAATAGTGTTTTTTACTGGCATAGAGAGCACCCTATGGCCCTGGGTCCATAGGTTGCCAAAAAAACCCTCATGAAGGGTTTCTTTAAAACATACAAGGCACCTTGTGTCCTTAGGGTCATAAGATGTGTAGAGCATAGAGAGGTTCTTACTGGCATACATAGAACCCTATGGCCTGAACGCCATAGGGCCCCAATATAGAGCATAGATCAGTTCTTGCTAGCATAGAAAGACCAAATAGTGCTTTATACCTGGGAGCATAATGTGCCAAAACAATGAGGGTTTTTACAAAACTATGAGGGCACCTTGTGGCCTTGGGGCCATAGGATGTCAATATAGAGCACAGAGCATAGAGAGCTTCTTACTATCATAGAGGAACCCTATGGCCTTCAGGCCACAGGGTGTCAACGTAGAGAAAACAGAGGTTCTTACTAGCATAGAGGGTTCTTACTATGGCCTTCAACCAGAAGGTCTCCTCAATGGCATAGAGAGAATCCTATGGCCCTGGGTCCATAGGTTGCCAAAAAACCCTCATGAAGGGTTTCTTCCAAACATATAGGATGTGTAGAACATAGAGAGTTACTTACTAGCATAGGGGGGACCCTATGGCCTTCAGGCCATAGGGTGCCAATATAGAGCATAGATTGGTTCTTACTAACATAGAGAGACCAAATAGTGCTTTATAAATGTGGCCATAGGGTGCCAAAAAGACATTGAGGGTTTTTTCAAAACAATGAGGGAACCTTGTGGCCTTGGGGCCATAGGATGTCAATATAGAGCATAGAGCATAGAGCATAGAGAGCTTCTTACTAGCATACAAGGAACCCTATCGCCTTCAGGCCACAGGGTGTCAACGTAGAGAAAACAGAGGTTCTCACTAGCATAGAGGGGAACCTATGGCCTTCAGCCCACAACGTCTCCTCAATATAGAGCAAATAGTGTTTTTACTAGCATAGAGAGCACCCTATGGCCCTGGGTCCATAGGTTGCCAAAAAACCATCATGAAGGGTTTCTTCAAAACATAGAGGGCACCTTGTGCCCTTGGGGTCATATTATGTGTAGAGCATAGAGAGGTTCTTACTAACATATAGGGGACCCTATGTCCTGAATTAGGGTGCCAATATAGAGAATAGATCGGTTCTTACTAGCACAGAGCGGACCCTATGGCCTTCAGGCCAAAGGGTGCCAATATAGAACAAAGATCAGTTCTTACTAGCATAGAGAGACCAAATAGTGCTTTATACCTGGGGCCATTGGGTACCAAAACAATGAGGGTTGTTCAATGGCATAGAGAGCACCCTATGGCCCTCGGTCCATAGGTTGCCAAAAAACCCTCCTGAAGGGTTTCTTCAAAACATAGAGGGCAGCTTGTGGCCTTGGGGTCATCGAATGTGTAGATCATAGAGAGGTTCTTACTAGCATATAGGGGACCCTATGGCCTTCAGGCCATAGGGTGCCAATATAGAGCATAGATCAGTTCTTACTAGCAAAGATCGGACTCTATGGCCTTCAGGCCAAAGGGTGCCAATATAGAGCATGGAGAGGCTCTTACTAGAATATAGGGGACCATATAGCTTTCAAGTCACATGGTGCCAATATAGAGAAAATAGTGTTTTTACTAGCATATAGAACATCCTGACCTAGGGGGATTGGTTGTCAAAAATCCATCATAGAAGGGTTCCTATGGCCTTCAGCCCACAAGGTCTTCTCAATATAGAGAGAATATTATTTTTCATTGGCATATAGAGCACCCTTGGGGTCCTTGAGGCCAACCCTATGGCCTTCAGGCCTTAGGGAGCTAATATAGAGCATGGTGATTTATATTGACATAGAGAGCTATGTCCCTAGGGCCATAGCAAAACAATGAGGTGTTTTTGGAAACGATGAGGGCACCTTGTGGTCTTTGGGCCATATGAAGTCAATATAGATCATAGAGCATAGAGCACAAAGAGATTTTTAGTAGCATAGAGGGAACCCTATGACCTTCAGGCCATAGGGTGCCATTATAGAGTAAACATAGGTTCTTACTAGCATAGAGGGGACCCTATGGACTTCATCCCACAAGGTCTCCTCAATATAGAGCAAATAGTGGTTTTTACTTGCATGGAGAGAACCATATGTCCCTGGGGTCATAGGTTACCAGAAAACCCTCATGAAGCGTTTCTTTAAAACATTCTGGCCACCTTGTGGCCTTGGGGCCATAGGATGCCAATGTAGAGCATAGAGAGGTTCTTACTAGCATGCAGGGGACCCTATGGCCTTCAGGCCACATGATGCCATATGGTGTTGGTGTAGAGGCTCTAAAGGGGTATTTAGGCCATTCAAGGGATACTTCTTTGAGGGTCCTCTAATGACATAAGGGAACATGTGATCACACTACCATAGAGTGGCCTAGGTACACTTGTAGAACCATTTTGTTGGCACCCTTTGGACCTAGGACCACATGGTTTAACATAGAGGTGACTCTATGGCCCTAGGTCCATATGGATGTAATAATATCCATCTTGTCTAAATATATGTCATTATTTTTACAGAAAATGTCTCAGAAGAGAAAGTCAAAGTCAGTTGATGCAACAGGCTCAACACCAAGTTCTTGGTATCTAGATTTTCACTTACCAAATGGTGGAAGTGATGAGAAAGTCCACTTGTTCTTTCAAGATAAAGAGCAATTTCCCTTCAAGGACTGTGGTATTGTCAAGGAGATAAAGAAAGATTGTTCAGATCTTGAAATGTCTCCATGCCTTGGAGAGTAAAACTACTCAATGGTGACTCCTACTTGTTGGAGCCTGTGGCCTTTGCTCAAAAATTGGTGAAGGTTGATTATGAAGGAGTGAAAATGACAAATGCAGGGTGGGTGGAGCTTAAAGACGACACTCCAAGTGAGAACTTTATAGACTTATATATTGAGGGCTTTAAGAAAGTCAATCAATATTTAGGTAAATTGAGTAGCACAAAGAAGAATAAGAAGCGAAAGAATGAAGACACAGGTACAACAAATCAATCTAAGACGCTCAAGGAGAGTCAGACTCCCTCACTTGGAGAAAATAGTGGAAATGTGGCCGAAGAAAATCTTTCAGTTATACCCTTACAGACTCAAGAAGCAGGAGATTCTAGTGGACTTGCAACCCTAACAGTTGGAACCCCCTCAGTGGCAGTGTTTGTGGACTCAGCATCCTTAGCTGTGTTGGACTCTATTATACAGCCCAAAGAAAAAGATCTTGATAAAGAAGTTGCCAAAACTTCTAAGAGTGGGCTAGATGGATACGTCGAAATTGACCACTATTTTAAATTTGGTGTACAATTTACCCAATTGATCCCAGTTGAGCAATGCAACCTTGCACCAGATGTCTATAGATGCAGACCATTGTCAGATGTATATGTGAAATATCTCTTGAAGCAATTTGCAGGGCACTCTAGGCCGGTCTCCAGTGCAGCAGACTTGATGTCGTATAACCTAGTTACAAAAATTCCTTTACAAACAGCTAACGTGCATGGAGACAAGCTATCAACATACCACTATTGGATTCTAGCTGGTCAGCATTCCATCATAGCGGCTAGAGCTTTTTTGCGTAACAACAACACCAAGTATGCTTTGATAAAAGAGTTCTACAAGTTTAGAACTGCAAGGATAGTGGTAGACGCTCCAAAAGAGGTTGCTGTTCGAATTTCCAAAATGGAGAACATGGAGAGAATAACATCAATGAAACACCAGCCTTATGTGGAGGTCTTGAAGCATGGCCATAGTCAATGGCTTGCGTATTCTAAACCAACAAAACCCAAGGCAGGTGTTCCTGTCGGTCATCCGAGTCAAGCAGGTTGGGATGGAAGTTCCACTTCCCTATGCTCGTTTTTGTTACAAATATGTCTTGAAATAAATTTAATTTTCTTTTCTTTATTTTGAAGGCCTTTGTAAATGTGGCGAACATCGTGTTCAACCATAAATCATTTGCCAACAAAGAAGCACACATGGTCATGTACGATGATGAAATCTATGATCAGTGGATACACATCTTGGAGAAGCATTAGACATCAACTGCTCGTGGGCGACAACCAAGCATAACAACCTTTAGATGCCTAGATGGTTTAGAAGATAATGATATCAAGCTACTACAACAAGAGTTGGCAGATGAGAAGATCTGCTTAGTGAAGCAACAACGTCAAGCGGGCATGCTCGACCTCACTGCACGTGCAACGGTCTTAAAGAAGACCACGGTTTTTGAGCCTCAAATGTTGATGGCATTTAAAGAGATAGATCCATCAGCAATAGCAGTTACTTCATGGGATAAATGTAAGTCTCATTATAACATTACAGATGAGATTTACAAATCTCTCTTCACGAGTTGTACGCAATGGCTAAATCTCCTACTACAAAAAGGAAAGGAGAAAGAGCCAATTCCCGAGATCACTAGGGGATATGTGCAGTAGATCATTGCACAAAAGAATGGCACTTCTAGTTTGCAATTCATTTTACCATGGACAATCAAGTGTGTTGGAAAGAATTTGGAAGGCATTGAGTTTCTCTGCAGTGAGAATAGCTCTAAAATTCGTGTTGGTGTTTGCATCATAGACACAACACACAAAATTCTTACATCTAGTGGTTGGAGTGCTGCCCAATTTGGTAAAGTAATTGATGGAGTATGTGGGGTAGCACATCAACCATCAGAGTTTTTAATTGTCGACTTAGTCTAGTATCAGCATGCTGCTTCCCTAGAGAAGGCAATTTTTGAAAAAGCTAAATGGTATGAAATGCATGTTCTACCTTTGAGCTCCTTAATGGGATCAGAGACCATCCAAACATGTTCTCTTCACGAAGTAATTTTTGGGGTTTGGGCATTTTTCAATCAAGGAGAGTAGTACACCAATTACTCTAGTGTTAAAGAGTCATTGTTGGAGCCAATGCATACTCTCTGCATCAATGACGAGACGAATATGATGTTGTGACCACGGAAAAATCCTTTTTTGTACGTCGTGCAATCAAATGCATCTGTCTCAAAGAAGATGATCAAGTGATAGACATCTTCTCATTAGGCTATGGGACTAAAGAGGCACTACAACAACAGAGAAAGGTGATATCAGTTGCATGTAGTAGTGATCAAATGACGCCATTGGAATCTCTTTGCCATTCCATAGTGGAAGAAGACCTTGATCTTAGAAGGTGGGCAGGTGTGTATAACACAGAGAAAGTCAATGCCAAGGATTCAGAGGAAGAAGAAATTGAAGAACCATTGGATGCAAGTGCTGAGGCCATTCTAGAAAGTCTACAGGAAACAGGTTAAGCTAGCCACCCATGATATTACATTACTGATATTTAGATTATTATTGTTCTCATTTATTTTATTTGTCCCATCTCAAAGCTTCCCATGATGTTAAAAACATTGATGTTTGGCTCGTTATTTTTCTCAATTTATTTTCTTTGAAAAAATGTGAACTTGTGAGTTTGAGTTTTTTCACAATAAATGAATTAGACTTAAGTGTATGATATTATATGGACATGTTTTGGTAAATAGAATTCTACATTTATATATGGTCATAAGATATATATTATGTAATACTTTAAAGTTAATTGATCATATGAGGTTTGGGAAGAATACACTATGACTTGAGGATCATAGAGTTCTTTGTAGACTTGAGGATCATAGAGTTCTTTGTAGACATGACACCCTATGGCCCTAGGGCCATAGAATCCCCCAAAAGAAAATGGGATACCCTACAACCTTACAGATGTAGGGTGATTACACCGAGTCTCTAAAAGGGCACATAAGTATCTGGGTTACTCTATAGCCGTAGGCCCATAGGGTGTCAACATAGAATCCCCCAAAAGCATTTGGCTACCCTACAATCTTACTGATATAGGGTGATTACATAGAGTCTTTAAAAGGGCACATAAGCATTTGGGCTAGTCTACAACCTTAAGGCCATAGGGTGTCAACACAGCTATCCTACAATCTTATGTATATAGAGAGATTACATAAAGTCTCTAAACGGGCACATGAGTATTTGGGCTATTCTAGAAGGAAACATAAGTTATCCAAGAGCATTTGGGATACCTTAAGGCCTTAGGGACATAGGGTATTTGGGATACCCTAAGGCCTTAGGGCCATAGGGTGGTGAATAGAATCTCCACAGAGGCACTTAAATGACCCCATGGATGCAAATCACCTAGCTCTATGGACACATCTTATAAAACATCACATGACACCCTATGGCCTTTAGACCATAGGTTGGTTATTCTAGGTCACCTAAAGACTCTTTAAGTGTTTCAAGAACATTTTTCGTTGGCTTTATATCTTATGTCCATATACATTAGGGACATATATTTCTTATCTTGTGATTAAGGTTTAATATTCTATTGAGAATGAAATAAGCTAGAAAAAACTAAAAAGTATTTAGTCCTCAAAATTCCAAAATGAGAGTTTGAACAATTGATGTATGATCTTTTTTTGTTGGGTGTAAGTTCTTCTATTTTGAATTGATGGTGTAAGCGTTTGAAATAATTATCTTTGTATTGCAACTAACTAGATTAAACATATATTCAACATTTGTTGTAAATGCCAATTATTTGCTTACATAGTAAACATCGAGTATAAATGATTATTGAAGCATTTGTCCTTTGGATTATGTGAAGATCTAGTTCTTTGATTGTAACAAGATTTTATTCAAAGATATAAAGTGTGAGTATTTTGTTCCAAACTATGATTTTGTTTCTCTTCTAGATGATACAGAGAATTGGAATTTATATCTTGAATTTTTTTCAATAGAGGGAAGCTAGGACTAGTGGAATTTTTTAGCTTGTCATGTAGCAATCGGAACATTGTATCAAGGTTTATTGCAAAGAAATGATTGTATAATGTATAGCCATTGTTTAAGTTTGTAAATTGGAAGTAGAAGGCAATGCAAGTTCCAAAACATGTGCAATTCCATAAGGAGAATCCAACAGAAATAATTTTGCCCCTCAGGATTTGTAAATCAAAGTGCATGGTGAGCCGGACCTTCCATCCAGCAACAGATCAATGCATTTGTGAATTAAAGTACTTGCAAATTTGATTTAAATTTTTGAATGTTATGATGATATTTGAAGGCAAAGACCCCTTCAACTGTGTGGAAAAGCAACAAATGTATGATGTATGATAATGATTCAATTTTGTATATCGTGTTGCATATTTATCGCAGTATTAACTTACACATTTTGCTAGCATAGAGGACATCCTGTGGCCCTAGGACCATAGGATGCCATCATATCCCATGTACAATTTCTCTTTTACCATAGAGGACATCTTATGGATCTAGGGTCATAAGACGCCAACGTAGTGCATAAATGGCTTCTTATAAGTATACACGTAAAGATAGTGCATAGAGGGAATTTTACTAGCATAAAGACCGCCCTATGGCCTTGGGACCATAGGGTGCCAACATAGAGCATAGAGGGCTTTTTATTAGCACCTTGTTGCCCTTGGGACGCCATAGTGCCATAAAGTGGTCTTTGTATATATAGTAGAGAATTCTCACACACATGATAAGATGGGCAACTATCTAGCCCTTGGACCATATGATAGTAGCATAGATGAAACCCTATAGCCCTAGGGTTTCCTTCTATCTCTAGGGCCATACACTGCCAACATATAGTATACATGGTTTCTTAATAGAGCAAACCTTTTAGCCCTACACTATAGAGTGGAAACTTAGACCATATAATGTATCCTACTAGCCCTATGACCCTTAGGCCATAGAGTACCAATTTAGGGCATAAAGGGTCTCTTCCTAAGTTGAAGGGCACCTTGTGGCCCTAGGGAGCACCCTATGGCCCCAGGGCCATAGGGTGTCAACATAGTCAAATGGGGTGTAAACTTAGAGCATAGAGGGTTTCTTACTATCATGGAGGACACCCTGTGTTCTTGGTGCCATAGGGTGCAAACATATAGCATGGAGGGTTTCTTGCTAGCATAGAGAGCACCCTATGCACTTGGGGCCATATGATTCCAACAAAGAGCATAAACGATTTTTTGATAGCATAGAGGATATCTTATTTCCCTGGGGCCATATGATACAAAAATAAAAGAGTCTTAAGAAGGGCACCTAGGCCACTAAATCACCATGGGGCCATAAGGTGGTCTTTGTGGGGAATGCTCCTAAAGGGTTCCTTGGCTTTCCTATGGCCTTTGGTTGCCAACATAGAGTTTAGATGGTTTCTTACTAACATAGAGCTCACCTTGTGGCCTATGGTCTTTAGATTCTAATATAGAGTTTCATTGGTTTCATACTAGGCGTAAGGGGCACCCGATGGCCTTGGGGCCATAGAGTGTCAAAATTTGATGCAACCTATGGCCCGAGGGTTGTAGGTTGCCAATGTAGACGAGGTTTCTTAGTAGCATTATAAAGGGTACCTTGTGGCCCTCAAATCTCCATAGGGTGCCAACATAGAGCGTAGAGGGTTTTTCTTACTAGCATAGAGGACATCCTATGGCCTTGGGGCCATAGGGTTTCAATATTGAGCATAGAGGATTTCTTACTATCATAGAGGATACCTTGTGGCCCTAGGTCCATAGGGTGCAAACATAGAGAATAGAGGATTTCTTACTATCATAGAGGGTACCTTGTGGCCCTAGGTCCATAGGGTGCAAACATAGAGCATAGAGGATTTGTTACTAGCACAGAGGGAACCCTATGGCCCAAAGGCCATAGAGTGATAACATGTAGCATAAAGGGTTTCTTACTAGCATAAGAGGCAGACCTTGTGGCCCTCGGGTCATAGGGTGCCAACATAAAGCATATATGGTTTCTTACTAGTGCTCATAGAGGGAATCATGTGGCCCTATGACAACCCATGGCCTTAGGGCCATAGGGTGACACATAAATAAAGTACCATATGGCTTTGAAGCCATATATCTATTTATATGTTGAGACCTCCCAACAATCCTAACCCTATGGCCTTGAGGCCATAAACAGACATATTTTGGATTATCTTAAAGTCATAGAGATATCTATAAAGAGAACTGTATGGCCTGAAGGCCATAAGAAACTTAGTCAAGGAAATCATCCAATGCAAGAAGATCATGGCAATAGAAAATGAGACTTCTGCTCTAGAGCTTAAAGGCATAAATGTTTCTCCAAGTATACTTCTACGAGCCACCATCATGGACAAAGAACTAATGTAGCTAGATAAAGATTAGGAATCTCTAGACAATAAGGAGCATAAAAATAAATTCATTGTAGATGTGTTGTCAGTTCGTAAATTTTCTATTTGCGATTAGTTTTTTCTAAGAGTGTGACAAAAAAGAGTCATCAAAATGTAGATACTTTGGAATGTAAAATTAGGTGTTCTTTAAACTTGCACTCCTTCAACAAGATATTGCGGCTGACAAAGTTTTACTCGAGATTGTTGGTATAGAGGATGCTAATCAACCAAAGAGTTTCTGACGAAGATGACAAGAATCTACAAGTCTTTAAAGGTCAACTGCTACAACGTCTGGAGATAAATTTAAAGAGTAATCCAATGGAAGAAGACAGTGAAAGTTCCAGAACATGTGCAAGGGAAGAAGAATAATCTAATGAAAATATTCTAGTAGCCCAAGAGTTGGGAATTGGATTTCATGACACCACAATGGAAGTAGAAGTTTTTTTTTCTTTTTTTTTTTCTGAAAAGCTCTTTCAATTTCGGAGTATTAACTGACACATTTTGCTAGCATAGAGGAAACCCTATGGCCCTAGGACCATAGGATGCCATCATATCCCATGTACAATTTCTCTTTTACCATAGAGGACATCTTATGGATCTAGGGTCATAAGATGCCAACATAGTGCATAAATGGCTTCTTATAAGTATACACGTAAACATAGTGCATAGAGGGAATTTTACTAGCATAAAGATTGCCCTATGGCCTTGGGGCCATAGGGTGCCAACATAGAGCATAGAGGGCTTTTTATTAGCACCTTGTTACCCTTGGGACACACATGATACCTTGGTCACTATCTGGCCCTTGGACCATATGATAGTAGCATAGAGGACACCCTATAGCCCTAGGGTTTCCTTCTATCCCTAGGTCCATACACTGCCAACATATAGTATACATGGTTTCTTCATAGAGCAAACCTTTTAGCCCTACGCAATAGAGTGGAAACCTAGACCATATCATGTATCCTACTAGCATAGAAGGCACCCTATGACCCTGAGGCCAAAGAGTACCAATTTAGGGCATAAAGGGTCTCTTCCTAGGTTGAAGGGCACCTTGTGGCCCTAGGGAGCACCCTATGGCCCCAGGGCCATAGGGTGTCAACATAGTCAAATGGGGTGTAAACTTAGAGCATAGAGGGTTTCTTACTATCATGGAGGACACCCTGTGTCCTTGGTGCCATAGAGTGCAAACATATAGCATGTAGGGTTTCTTTCTAGCATAGAGAGCACCCTATGCACTTGGGGCCATATGATTCCAACAAAGAGCATAAACGATTTTTTGATAGCATAGAGGATATCTTATTTCCTTGGGGCCATATGATACAAAAATAAAAGAGTCTTAAGAAGGTCACCTAGGCCACTAAATCACCATGGGGCCATAAGGTGGTCTTTGTGGGGAATTCTCCTAAAGGGTTCCTTGGCTTCCCTATGGCCTTTGGTTGCCAACATAGAGCTTAGATGGTTTCTTACTAACATAGAGCTCACCTTGTGGCCTACGGTCTTTAGATGCTAATATAGATTTTCAATGGTTTCATACTAGGCGTAAGGGACACCCTATGGCCTTGGGGCCATAGAGTGTCAATGTAGAGCGCAGAGGTTTCCTTTCTAGCATAGAGGGCACCATGTGGCCTAGGAGCCATTTGATGCACCCTATGGCCCGAGGGCTGTAGGTTGCCAATGTAGACCGTAGAGGTTTTCTTTCTAGCATAGAGGGAACCTTGTGGCCAGGGGCTATTTGGTGCTCCCCTAGAGCATACAAGGTTTCTTAGTATCATTATAAAGGGTACCTTGTGGCCCTCAAGTCTCCATAGGGTGCCAACATAGAGCGTAGAGGGTTTTTCTTACTAGCATAGAGGACATCCTATGGCCTTGGGGCCATAGGGTTTCAATATTGAGCATAGAGGATTTGTTACTAGCATAGAAGCTACCTTGTGTCCCGAGGTCCATAGGGTGCAAACATAGAGAATAGAGGATTTCTTACTATCATAGAGGGTACCTTGTGGCCCTAGGTCCATAGGGTGCAAACATAGAGCATAGAGGATTTGTTACTAGCACATAGGGCACCCTATGGCCCAAACGCCATAGAGTGATAACATGTAGCATAAAGGGTTTCTTACTAGCATAAAAGGCAGACCTTGTGGCCCTCGGGTCATAGGGTGCCAACATAAAGCATATATGGTTTCTTACTAGTGCTCATAGAGGGAATCATGTGGCCCTATGACAACCCATGGCCTTAGGGCCATAGGGTGACACATAAATAAAGTACCATATGGCTTTGAAGCCATATATCTATTTATATGTTGAGACCTCCCAACAATCCTAACCCTATGGCCTTGAAGCCATAAACAGACATATTTTGGATTATCTTAAAGTCATAGAGATATCTACAAAGAGAACCGTATGGCCTGAAGGCCATAAGAAACTTAGTCAAGGAAATCATCCAATGCAAGAAGATCATGGCAATAGAAAATGAGACTTCTTCTCTAGAGCTTAAAGGCATAAATGTTTCTCCAAGTATACTTTTAGGCGCCACCATCATGGACAAAGAACTAATGTAGCTAGATAAAGATTAGGAATCTCTAGACAATAAGGAGCATAAAAATAAATTCATTGTAGATGTGTTGTCAGTTCGTAAATTTGCTATTTGCGATTAGTTTTTTCTAAGAGTGTGACAAAAAAGAGTTATCAAAATGTAGATACTTTGGAATGTAAAATTAGGTGTTCTTTAAACTTGCAGTCCTTCAACAAGATATTGCGGCTGACAAAGTTTTACTCGAGATTGTTGGTATAGAGGATGATAATTCCATTGACCCTACTGAGAAAGATTCTCTCAATGTCCATGTCAACCAAAGAGTTTCTAACGAATATGACAAGAATCTACAAGTCTTTGAAGGTCAATTGCTACAACAACTGGAGATAAATTTAAAGAGTAATCCAATGGAAGAAGACAGTGAAAGTTCCAGCACATGTGCAAGGGAAGAAGAAGATTCCAATGAAAATATTCTAGTAGCCCAAGAGTTGGGAATTGGATTGCATGACACCACAATGGAAGTAGAAGGCAATGGAAGTTCCAGAACATGTGCAACGCTAGAAGGAGAATCCAACAAAAATATTTTAGCACCCCAGGATTTGGAAAGAAGTTCATGGTGAGTCAGACCTTCCATCCACCAACAAACCAATGCTGACTATAATAGTGAGCTTGTGTGGATTGTTCCTGAGGAGATGCTGGCAAAATTCCAAGAAAATGAAGAGCTTAAAGTTTGGACATGAGCATATTGTTCTTCGTCCAGGATGCATTGAGTTTGTAAAGGCTCTATTTAGCAATTTCAATGTAGGGATATGGTCAGCTGCTAATGACATGTATGTTGTGGACATCATCAATATTTTAGAAAAGGAAGCTAAAGAAAAATTTCCATTCTTTATGATCTGGGGGCAAAGCCAATGTCAACCATGCGTAGAATCAAGGATCACTCGCTTAGATAATCCAGGAGTAGAAGCACTTTTCAAACTGTTGGCTATTGCATCATCAAAATTTGTGCTTGATGCAAGAAGATTGCTTCTTGTAGATGATGAACCATTAAAGGGATGTGTGTGAATCCTGCATTGAATTGTATTTTTCCACCATCATTTAATGTTGATGATGAGGAGGATAGTATCCTCCTTGGGGAGCTGCTACCATATATCAAAGCTCTCAATCATGTTAATGACATTCGCACAGTTACAGGGTCTCATTTATATGGACAAGCACCCATTGCTCAAGGTCATGAGCTTTATAACCGTATACACAAGGTTGTTGCAGAGTGGGAGGAGAGAAATCTAATTTTTCCAGGAAAAACCTACTCCACGGGAAGGCTACCAGAAGTTTCTCGTCCTCTTCACGATGAGAAAGTTACAACATCTAGCACTAGTGGAATTTCCACTCGAAGTCAAGACAAGAAACTTTCAGCACGTGATCGAGAAAAAGTAAGGGTCTTAAAGAATATCAAATCATTATCAGCCTTGAAAGGTACAAAAGCAATCATGCTTGCCCAAAAATTGGGATACAAGGAGCCTGTGATCAAAGTACATGAAGCCAGGAATTATATAAAGCATCTAAAAATTCAGTATGATCTCAAATAGCCCTATATCAAGAAATGATGGAGCAATGTTTTGTAACATTTTGTCATTTACAAAGATCTTTATGTACTCAGAGGCTTTGTTAGAGTGCTTAGGGTTACAAAATATATGAAGATGTAAATGATTAATAGTTTTTTAAATTGTCTTTCAATACTATAAGTAACTTCTGAGTTTCATGTGCCAAATGCTCTTTTTTTAAAAAGCTTTTATAGTGGTTTGCTTTGAAATTTGAGTTCACTGTGCCATCAAGGACAATCTACATGCTCATAAGGTCAAATCTTGCTCTATAACCTTGGGGGAATTTCACTTTATGGTCTCAACACCCTATGAATCTAAGGCCATAGGGTCATAGTTTGGCATGTGTTCTTGCATAGGACTTACTAAGTGTAACCACACATTAGCACCCTATGTCCCTAAGGTCTTCAAAACACTTAAGATCTCTATATTAACTATTTTTTTTAAAATCATTTCAGGGCTTCTAAGAAAAAATGTTTTTCTATTAGATTATCACAAAATAGAGGAGCTCCCTTTCATATTACATCAAATATCACATTCAAACCAAGAGCAATGGTTTCATTATCTACCAACATCTTTCAAACAGGACAAAAGAACGCTTATCTTGGATTTAGAGGGTGTGCTTCTTTCAACATTTGAGGTTCAATCAAGGCCAACTTGGACCAAGTACATGTGCATTGTAGAAGATAACAATTAGGTGTATGCGGTGCGTCCAGATGCATAGTATTTCTTAAGATTTTTCTTTGAGTTCTTTGAGGTTTGGATTTGGAGCTGCCATCGTTTACAAAAAGCTCAACACATAATCAAGACCTGTTTTCCTACACAAAGTCACAAATTCAAGATGATTATGGATAACCGGTGCTGCCAAAATTCAAATTTCATGATCGGTTACAAAAGAGCCTATCACAAAAATCTTTCGACCATATGGAAGCTATTTGATTATTTAGATGGGGGCAACACTATAATATTTGATGATAGTCCATATCGAGTGATGTGGAATATGCAAGGAACTTATATGATTTTTCCAAAGTTTTGGAACCAACCTACTCAATTGCTTCAAAGTTTTTTAAAAGATGAAATTGTTCCATGGTTATGTGGATGGTTGTATGCTAAAGACAAGAGAGACTATACCATAAGAAATTTTGTAATGTTCCATCCTGATCCTGAGACTCACTATGTAATGCAATGTTATATGTCTCAAAGGACTCAAAATCTCAAGAGAAGGAGGCCATTTTAAGTGTACTAGTTAAGTATTCTAAATAGCATCTACCAAGTACTTGGCAATGTGTACTTTTCAAAATTTAAACTTGATGGAATGTTGTGGGATATCTTGAAACATCTTTAAACTGTTTTTTTAATGAAGTGCATCCTATTGTCAGGAGACTTCTCTCATTCAAGTTCTTTGGTTTCATTGTTTGATGCTTCTATGGTATTGTTAACTTTTTCTTCTTATTAATTGTCTTTATTAAGTGATCCAAACAATCACAATTTCTTGACATTTGGTAGTGTTACAAAACGGTGTTTTTTGAACACCCACAATCTTGGAGATATCATACTCTTTCTAGTTAGTCTTTTATTGTACATGCGATGAAGACCATCATTTTTATGAAACTGTCAAGTTGGTGGTAATCTTTATGTTTATACTTTATACTATTTTGACATAATCAATGTATACAATTCGTATTATTCACATCAAATGGTGTTTTTAAACACCTGGTTTTTTTGAGACACCATCTCTAAAACCTTTGAGTGAAGTTTTAAAGCATGTACTTGATGTAAAAAATCTTCATCTTAACATTGATTCTGTGACACAAACTTATATTAGGAGTTTTTATATTGTAGTTTTATGTTAAGAAATAATTTCAAAGTTAGAATTATGATAGTTTATCTAAGTAAGTGCCTCATCTAACTTTGTATAGTTAAATAAAATACCAAATGGAATTATAGGTGCAATAGATGACATCTTATGGTCTTAGGGCCATAGGATACTCTATAGTATTGTTTAGATTTTTTAATTTTTTGTGAACATAGATCATAGAGGGTTTTTCTCACTACCATAGAGGATATCCTATGGATTTGGGGCCACATGGTCTCAATATTGAGCGTAGAGGATTTCTTGCTAGCATAGAGGGTACCTTGTGGCCCTAGGTCCATAGGGTGCAAACACAAAGTATAGAGGATTTCTTACTAGCACAGAGGGCACCCTATGGTCTAAGGCCATATGGTGACAACATATAGAATAAAGGGTTTCTAACTAGCATACGAGGCACACCTTGTGCGCTTGGGGACATAGTGTGCCAACATAGAGCATAGAAGGGTTTCTTATTGGCATAAACAACACCTTGTGGCCCTAAGACAACCTACAGCCTTAGGGACATAGGGTGGCACATAAATAAAGTCCCATATGGCGTTGAAGGACTGGACCTCTTTATACATTGGGACCAGCTAACAATCCTAACCCTATGGCCTTGAGGTCATAAAGAGACATATTAAAGTCATAGACATGTCTACAAAGAGCACCATATGGCCTTAAGGCCATAGGTGCAATAGATGTCATCTCATGGTCTTATAGCCATAGGATACTATATAGTATTGTTTTGACTTTTTAAGTCTGAAATATTGGTTTGAATGTTGTTTAAATTATCGTGTATTTAAAACTTGATAGCATGCTACAAAACCATGACCAAGTATTTTGTTATACATGGATTAAGGTCACCAAATTATGACAAGAGTGTTTAATAGTATTTGCCTTTACATGTTATCTTTTTTAATTGTTGTAATCAATCTATATGCTGCTTTAAAATCATATGAATTGGTTTTTTTGACACCTCATTTTTTGAGAAGCTACTTCTAGAAGCATTTGTTGAATTTTGAAAAGCATTGATGTCATACAAATCCTCTTTCCAAAAACTATATTGGAGGTTTATTCTTACATTTTATAGTAGAGAAATTAAAATAGACTCATACAATCATGATAATTTATCTAAATTAAAGGCAACTAGAGCTTAGAAATCATTAAATAACACAATCCTAGCATACACATTTAGAATTTGGGAAACGGGATTTTCCCAAATGATCTAAAATGGTGTTATTTTGTTTTATTTTAATGCAGCACATACTGTTCAACCATGGTCCATATTTTGCCAAGACATACGGCTCACTATCAATATGGTCCACACAAGGCATGGAAAAAACCCACTACATGGCAAGAACAGGTTATTTTAAGCACACTAAACATGGGGGAGGAAAAGAAAATGCCAATAGCCTATTATAGTTACACCAATGGACTTATAGACGACTAATTCATAGAGCAAGGCAGAAGGAACTTCTTAAGAGTTCAGAAATTACACGGTCTTTACAACACATCCACAAAGAGAAGAAACAGATGGCTTGGGGAGCTTCAAATGCGGCGGAGTGCCATGCGAGGTGGCGACGGTCACGAGTCAGGAGCGAGAGAAGATGGACCTGAGCCCATCGTTTTTATCCTCTTCGATGCACCTCCTTCTTCCTCACTTTGTACCTCTTCGATGTGAAAGCTCTATAGACGAGCTCGTTCCTCTGTTGATGGCAACATCCCCACGAGCATCAGGCATCTTCTTTCCCTCAGAAACAGCCGCTTGTTGTATGGATCTAAGATTTTCAGGTCTTCAACCCCTGCAGCCAGAGCCTGAGCTCTGTAGGACATGAAATAGGGGGCTTTGAGTGCTTGGCACCCATACCCAATGCCAAATACGCGTAGAGCAAATTGTTTCTCAATCAGAATTAGTCTTTCTGTGTTTAGTGGGAGGGGGTGCCCACCACACAATCTTGTAATAACTTTCATTGCAAACAGTGGGAACTTTGCATTGTCATCAAAGTATTCCTTGTGGTATATTATGATCTACATAAAAATTGCAATGAATTTATGGGCCGTAAGTGAGATGAGTACAATTTCCAAGTACTTGAATTGTTTCTACAAACCTGTTTGTGGTTGAAACGCCTGATGTAGTGAGACAACGTTGCATCCTTGCCTTGGACTCCAGTGACAAGCCCTTGCCGTGAGCCTCCCGCTCTTCCAAGGAAACTATCGTCATACACTAGCACCTGATAGCAAAAACAATGATCATGGTATTTTATCACTGGGCCATCTCTAATACCATATAAATGCACGACAAAAGTTACCATTTGATTCTCGTCCATTTCCAGCATCGACCTCCCCCACAAGTGAATAGATTGACTATTCATTACCTGATCTTTGGGTGCCACGTGCCTACCCATGTTTCAAGCCGTTCAAACTGCTCATCTCTTGGCAAATTGGCCTCTCCGGACTTTGCTTCATTGAATGTATCTTTGATCAGTTGCCACCCTGAAGTGAACTGTGAGTCGCGGATAGCTGTGTCAGCAATAAGATGTTGGTCCACTCCATCATCATCCACAAACCCCATTTCTGCCTCACAAAAATTTGCAATTGCCGCTAGGCAGTAGTCCTCCCTGTATATTGAGCTCATGCATGATATCCGTGAGCAGAACATAGTGGGTGTCGCCCGCCATAGCAAAGCTGGGAGCACAATTCAGAGGAAAAGTCACTTCCTTACTTGGACTTTCTTGCTTGCACCCTATTGCTGCATCCACAAGAGAAACAAGAGTTAAGCCCGCATCAAATGTTTGCATTAGTGCCTCTACCCGCTCTTCTTCTGGGTCTAATTGCACCTCCACATCCTCTACCTCTTCCTCTGGCGCCAATGGACAACTACCGAAAGTTGTTGACTGCGAAGTCTCTGACTCACCATCCGTCTGCAAGTATAAGTAACAGACAAACCCATGGTAGAATTCCACTAAGCGACACTTTTTGAAGTGCTTCATATACCTATCTTGTACAAGCAGTGCATTGGAGGGACACTTTTCTAGACAGCAATTCAGTCTCCTTGAAGCACTCTTGTCAGGGTCAAGGTCGGCTGGGTGCACATATCTCATGCCATCAACTGTCATGGAATTGTCACAAGTGACTGCCTCATACTGTTGCAAATGGGTTTTTAGGTACTCAAATGAGCAATCTATAATCCTCTGTATAGAAAAATCTGCATTGAACATTCCTGATAGTTCTAGTGCACGGTGATGAGCACGGGCATTATATAAGAATGTGAATAGTTTTTCTTCACATGTATCCTCGCTCACGTCTGTCTCCAGGACTATGATCCCCATGGTTGAAAGAAAAAGCAAGCCAAAACTATTTGGTGTCATAACCAAGCGAATATTGAGCCTCAAGTACCCCTCAATGTCTCTTTTTGCTTGGTTCTGTCCCGTGCACTAATGTCATTAGAGGCGATGTTAGTTGAGTCGGAACCAAGCGAGTAGGGCCCCCAAGAATCTCCGAAGGGCCCTATTCGCTTGGTTCTGTCCCGTGTGCTAATGTCATAAGAGGTGACGTTAGTTGAGTCAGAACCAAGCGAGTAGGGGCCGTAAGAATCACCGAAGGGACCTATTCGCTTGGTTATGTCCCGTGCGCTAAGGTCATAAGAGATGACGTTAGTTGAGTCAGAACCAAGCGAGTAGGGACCCCAAGAATCTCCGAAGGGCCCTATTCGCTTGGTTCTGTCTTGTGACCCAAGCATTCGGAACAGGTGGATAAGAACATAGCATTTAATGTTATCAGTGATAGATTTATTGGCCTACTCACTCACTATGCCCAAACTCAGCCACAATCACATAAGGAGTAATTATTCCAACCATGCATGCAATACGGTCACATAAGGAGTAATTATTCCAACCATGCATGCAGTACGGTCACATAAGGAGTAATTATTCCAACCATGCATGCGGTTTGAGACTTTTAATTTTACCCTAACGCAGTGGCTTCGGTGCGCACACAGTTAACAGCACACAAGAAGGGGAGAGGCAGGGAGAAAAAACCTGTCTTTGCAATATCGAATGTCGCCGAGTTGGATGGTGATGTTGCAGGCCACCGACAACAAGAACTAGAGGGGGGCAATGGCGATGGCGATGCGGCAGCAAAGGATGACCCAGTGGAGGTCACTCAATGCAAGATCACGAGAGGTGGCCAAGCAGAAGAGCGCAAAAAATGCAAAGGCAACGGCGATCTGTTTGTTCTACTTGGACATGGATATGGCGACTGTAAGGGCGATCGGCGTCTGACTCTCAACGCAGGATCACGAGAAGTGGCCAAGGGAAAGAGCGCAGAAAATGCAAAGGCGATGGCGATCTGTTTGTTCTACTTGGAGATGGAGATGGCAAATGCAAGGGCGATCGGTGTCTAACTCTAAACGTAGGATCACGAGAGCTGGCCAAGGGAAAAAGTGCATAAAAGGCAAAGGCAGCGGCGATATATTTGTTCCACTTGGAGATGGAAATGGCGACTGCAAGGGCGATTGGTGTCTGTCTGACCCTAAACGATCACTCAAGAAGGCACGTGGGCTGCGCTCACAAGGACAACCAGTAATAAATGGTCTCAGATTCCCATGCAGTACGATTTACCAACCACAATCTCGCGCATAAGTGAAGTTTTCACCCTCCCCGAGGTAAGCATTCTAAGTTGAGGCATTACCCCCGCCAAACATCTCAAGTTTCAACTATTCTGCCTCTTTTCGCCTCCTCTAATGTGCATCATTCTAATTAACTCTACCCCTATCGGCGCTACGCGGTAAGCAAACTCCATCACCTCTTACTCTCGCGCATCCTCCTCTTACTATTGTTCTGCAGTGCTTCAGTGACGCGGAACTCTACACACAGTGAAGAGGTATGCTACTTACTACCCTTCTGTGAACTTGTATTTTGTGTAGTCAGTACCAGGCGAAGAAGGGAAGGTAAACCCTATTTGCTGCACCTGTTCGCTTGGTACTGACCATCGTCCTTGGTCAGTACCAAGCGAATAAGGGAAGGTCACTTAGTCCGAAGAGCCATATTCGCTTGGTACTGACCAAAAGAAAAGTTAAGTGATGTCTGCTAGTACAGAGGTCAATACTGAGCAAATAAGGGGAAGGTAAACCCTGTTTGTTGCGGATTTAGGGTTTTTTTGTTGTTGCCAAATACGTGTTTTGATTTTATAAGAAAGAAAAAAAATTACAACTGAACACCGGGTTTTGAGTTAGAAAACACTTTAGACTTACAAAGAGTGGCCTACTAATTTCCGGGGGTTTAGGTTTTGTAATAACCATGTAGTCCTTTTCCTTCACATCTAGACTATCTCTTCCTGAAGCCTGTTGGCAAAGTTAATGGCTTCCTCATATTTATTGGCTAGCTCAAGCACTTCATCCTTCATTTCCTAAAGCCAATTAAAGATAGCCTCTACAGAGACATTCTCGGCGAGCAATCGCTGCATGTCTTCAGGCCTTCTTGCTTCTAGAGAGTCTTTCAGGATTGAGACCCTTTGCCTGACGATCAGCATTTGCTGCAACTTCAGGCTAGCATCCTTCACAGAGCATTTAGCAAATAAGCTCTTCAAACTAGGAGCTTGGAAATTGGGAGCAAAAAGCAAAGAATTACCTGCGGCTTACCTCGACAATTGACTCCCGTGTTGATAGCAGCCACTCCCGGGCTGTTTCGGTCGAGAACATTAAGGGTAACATCAGGGGAGGGCCAAGGCGGGACCTCATGAGGAGGGCCCGGATGCGGTGCTGCTGGCGCTATGGGAGTATACCTTGGAAAGGCATCACCACTATCCTAAGCTTCTTGTAGTTGTTCTGCAAAACCCTGAGGGAGGTTCTGAAACAACTGCTGCTTAAATAGACTAGATGAACATGCCTAAAAAGCAGAGCCTGGGTTATGGATTATGAGTGAGTGGTTTGTGAGGGGTGGTACCGCCATGCGGTCTCATGAGAGGTGGACGTGGGAGAGAGAATCAATGGTACCATCCCCCCGAGATTAGGGGAGGTGATGGGAGGGAACGACATGACAGTTAGGACCGCATGGATTTAAACGTCTCCTTCACATTGGTATTTTGTTGTAGGGGATGCAAACCTGTTCGCTTGCTTGTACACTTTTCTGAGGTCCCTACCAAGAGAATAAGGTATTTTGTTGCAGGGGATGCAAACCTATTTGCTTGGTAGTGACCTCAGAAAATGTAAGTGATGTCTACTATTACTATTTTTTGAGGTCACTACCGAGCGAATAAGGCAAGGCAAACTCTTTCCTATGCACCTATTCGCTCGGTAGTGACCTCAAAAAATATAAGTCATGTCTGCTATTACTATTTTCTGAGGTCACTACCGAGAGAATAAGACAAGGCACACTCTTTCCTATGCACCTATTCGCTCGGTAGTGACCTCAGAAAATATAAGTCATGTCTGCTATTACTATTTTCTAAGGTCACTACCGAGCGAATAAGGCAAGGCAAACTCTTTCCTATGCACCTATTCTCTCGGTAGTGTCTGCTATTACTATTTTCATAGGTCACTACCGAACGAATAAGGCAAGGCAAACTCTTTCCTGTGCACCTATTCGCTCGGTAGTGACCTCAGAAAATATAAGTCATGTCTGCTATTACTATTTTCTGAGGTCACTACCGAGCGAATAAGGAAAGGCAAACTCTTTCCTATGCACCTATTCACTCGGTAGTGACCTCAAAAAATATAAGTCATGTCTGCTATTACTATTTTCTGAGGTCACTACTGAGCGAATAAGGCAAGGCAAACTCTTTCCTATGCACCTATTTGCTCGGTAGTGACCTCAGAAAATATAAGTCATGTCTGCTATTACTATTTTTTGAGGTCAGTACCGAGCAAATAAGGCAGGGCAAACTCTTTCCTATGCACCTATTCACTTAGTAGTGACCTTTTCTGAAATTTGAAGTCCCTTGTGCTGACAAATGAATTGTCTATTGGTGTTATGCTATTTGTAGAGATGCCTCGTGTAAAGGCCACGTCTAGGAGGGCAACAGGTGAATCTTTGAATGCTCAAGCAAGAAGACGCCGATATGAGGCGCACAGAGGCGTACTGCAAGAGCTGCGTAGGATAGAACGACACGTTCAACCTACTATTCCACGTCTCCCTTTCCAGCGAGTAGTGCGGGAGATTTGCGAGCAGTGGAGAGTCGGCATGCGATGGGGCCAGTAGTGCACTACTCTGTCTTCAAGAAATTGCTGAAGACTACCTCGTGGAATTCTTCAACGATGGATATATCTTGGTTGCCCATGCACACCACGTCACTATCATGCCGTGGGATTTTGATACTCTTCGTAGGCTGTGTTTCCGCTACGATGGGCTGCTTCAGCCAGTGCCTATCCGGGATAGTAGAACCATGGATATTCTCAACATCCCCCCTCTCCATCCTCGTGCACGACAGACAGAGCCGTCTAGGGTTGAAACAAACAACAGAAGGACCCGATCACGGGTCGAGAGAAATGACACAGATGGGCAGGCTGAGATAGCCGCAGAGGGGCATGAGCAAGCGAGAGTGGACCCCGAGGCAGTCATGGAAGAAACAGAGACAGTTATCGAGAAGCCAGCTAGACACCAAAATGAGCAAGTCATGGAGGATCTGCAGCCAGTAAGGGATGATGAGGGGCAAGAGCAGGCCAGGGTGGAGCCTGAGGCATCTATGGAGCAATCAATATTGAAGGAAAATGATCCGGAGCTTGAGGAGCCTGAGGCTATTAGGGAGGAGCTTGAGGCAGCCAGGGAGCCAGCTCAAGAAAGGCAAGGGCAAGGCTCTGCATCACAAGGGCCATCCAACGTATCAGATGAGTCAATTATTTTAGAGCAAATCAACTAAGAGAATGAAGAGGAGTTGAGAATTTTGTTTAGGTCAGCGCCTCTGCATGCGCAGATACAACTATCTGCAAGGTCAGAGGAGGCCTGCATTTTCAACCTCGATAATCTAGACTTCCAGTGCATGCGCAGTTTCACCGACTCGCTTGCAACGAATGAGGTCGTCAATGTTGCTTTGTGGTAATTCTCATGCTCTTTAATTCTCATGTTCATTAAATGGGTGTCTACCGAGACATGGGCCAATACCAAGTGAGACAGTGGCTTATGAAATTGGATAGTGGTACTACTCGCTCGATATTGACCCATGTCTTTGCGGCAGTCAAGTTTTTCTTTATAATGGCTCACTACCTTAAAGGCATGGGTCAATACCAAGCAAGTTAGTGGCATATGCAATTGGAATCCACCATGACTCGCTCGATATTGACGCATGTCTTTGCGAAATTCGTCAAGTTTTTCTTTATAATGGCTCACTTCCGTTAAGACATGGGTCAATACCAAGCGAGTCAGTGGTGGATGGAATTCGATATCTGCCCCACTCGCTTGGTATTGACTCATGGGTTTGTGGTAGTGGACAGCCCGCTGAAATACCTCAAGTCTAATCTCTGCCATTTTTTCATGTTAGCCACGCTGTCTCGCTTCTCCCCCCTGAGGTTCAAGAAAAAGTATACGTAATAGATCCGCTGATATCGCCTTATCTACAGAACAACTCAGTTTCCTTTTTGATTCTGATGAACTGGTTTAGCAGAGTCAACTTTGATCTAGCACGTTTTCTGGTCACTGCGTACAATCAATCGTGAGTATTTTCTTGCCTTGTAAAAAACATGTTGCATTGAGAATATCTCCTCATCTTTGATGGTGTCTCTATAGTGATCATTGGAGTCTGATGTTATTTGACATGGAAGCTAAGATTGTTTACTACGCAAACTCTAGGCAAAGCAGGGCATTTCACGGTCGTGTAAAAACGTAAGGTCCATTTGGGTACATTTGGAAAGCAGTGTCTCTTTGTAATGTGTTGCTGACTCAAGTGGTTATGTATGTAGTGCCGCAAAAAAACTTGTATGCTATGTAGAGCATCTTTTGTTAGAACATGATCTAGGAAATGTAGTTCGGCACGAACGGGTAACCGTGCCCACGCAGACTGATGACCATAGCTGTGGCTGGCGAACCTATTTGAATGCCCTGTTGCTCATCAGTCAAATTGTGGATGTACCAAACGTAAGTAATCTGCTGTTTTATTGTTTGCTGCAACGTATGTATGAAGCAACAACAAATTTGTCTGTATCACGCTTCTATAGGAACTTCGATTACATAACTACACCCCCAACGATGTGTGACATTTTTTTGTAATGTCCATCCAGCATATTATAATCTCGGTAGACAGATGCACAAGAGAGGAAGCGGCGAGAGCTGAGGAGTTCGAAGAAGCTTGCATTAACAAAATGACGCAATGCCACAATCAGACTCAAGAAGAAGTTCGAAATATGCAAGAATCAATAAACCAAATTATGCGGACGCCGCAGAAGTAGAGGAATGGGCTACACGTCGACGCCAAGAGCAAGAACAACGGGAAGCTTCATAGGTGCAAGAAACATGGGAAGCCATGGAAGCGGCCCATGATTTTGAGTGACGCGAAAGGATGCCCGAAACCAATGTCCCCAGAGGCAGAGGTAGCAGCAACCGGAGCAAAGGGCAAGGGAGAAACCAGAGCAGAGGGCAAGGGACCAGTGCCACAAACCGGGGGAGAGGACAGGGGACGAGTGGCACAAACCGGGGGAGAGGACATTATAGCAGGGAAAGGGAAAAAATTACTTGTATAAATCTTGACAGAAACAACACAATATGTAAAGTTTTGAAACATTGAAAATGTACATTTTTGAAACATTGTTTGACAGCCAAAAAATGTCTCTGCATTAGTCATTTTGAAGAGTACATCATGGTTTGCATGGCATCAAAGCTCTTTGCGTGCACAAGGTATGTGACCTAGCTTCCAGTGGAAGCAATTAAGTGAAGTGTATTTGTTAGTGACTCCTTGCACAATGTTGTTTTCTCCTTGCGCCTTGGAATCTGAAAAGAAGAAAAAGTTAGATTCTGTCATTGTGTATTAAAGACAATCAAAATTTATCAATTTAGCAAGAACCTTTCTATGTTGAGACTGAATGCATACAATTCCGGCAAAAGTGGAAGTTCTTCACATGTAAGATCTATCTTGAGATGTGCAAGAGTTGTGCTTGACATTGTCTCCATCAAAGTAAGTAGGATGTCTCGAAAGTAGAGCTCCATTGATAAAGGTTTGTTCTCGAGGCTGTTCTCTGTATCTTGGTCGAGTGGAATAAGATGCCCACTAAGAAGATGATATCTAATATAGTAAAACCATACTAAGAAATTTTGAGAGCTTATAGGGTCAAAGCATGGTTTGGTGGTACAAAAAGTAGTGTCCTTGACACAACATATGCTTGGTGATTCTTGTGTGTAAAAACCATGGGCATTTTTTTGGAATTGGGGAGGGCAAATAAACTTCTTTTTTAAGTCGACGTTTTTTTAACTTTAGAAGCATGCAATCCTAAGAAGAGGTGGGGGTGACGGCGGGGCCGGGGGGTGGGGTTACGGTTGGGAGCTTTCACTCCAGCACCTCTCTCTCTCTCTCTCTCCCTCCCTCCCTCGCACGTCCCTCTCCCTGTGTGTCTCTCTCAGTTTTGAACCTTCTCGCCTTCCTTGCCGCCTCCATAGCAACCGAGCTGTTGTGTTCAAGCTCAAGCTCTCTCTCTCTCTCTCTCTCTCTCTCTCTCTCTCTCTCTCTCTCTCTCTCTCTCTCTCTCTCTCTCTCTCTCTCTCTCTCTCTCTCTGTGCAAATAGATAGTAGCGCAGGAGATTACTATCTTGGTGATGCTCAGGACCTTTCTTTCGATGACATAGAAGGTGATGCTCAAGACCTCTCTTTCAATGAGGTAGAAGGTGATGCACAGCTCCTCTCTATCAACGAGATGGAAGGTGACACACAGTTCCTCTCTTTTGACGAGGTACAAGGTGGCCCAACCAATGTTCAGCAGATGCACATCAATTCCATTAGCACTAGTATTCCAGCCGGTAATCAAGGATTTTCTTCGTGATTATTGGGCTGCAAAGAAACGCGCACAGAGAAGCAAGGAAAGACATCCTACGTCTGCTCTTAGATTACGGGAAGCCAGGTCAAGAAAGAACATTTGTGTAGCGGTGGCTCGATGTTGGCGCAAGCAAACAGTAGGGATTGCAAAGAATGAGCAGAAGGAAATATTCCGGCAACTCCTGGACCACCAAACATTTTCCTTGCTACAACCATCAAATTTCAGCAAAGTCGAAGACACTGTTGTATCGGGGGTGTGCGCAACACTTTGACTCAAATCAACGTCCCTCATTCAGCAAGTGAACTTTTTGTAAAGAGAAGCTCTTTGGCAATGATTCTGAACAATAGTACAAACTCACAATCAGTAAACCAATCCAGAATGGCTAGTATCTTGGGGATCCATCAAAGGAATATAGCTGCAACAGCAAGCTCATGGCTAGAGAATAAAGATGAAGATGAAGTGTTGCCATTGAGTGCTTGTGAGAGAAAATTTCCACGAGGAACCGTTATTACCAATGAAACAAGAGATTTGGTATATGCCTTCTGGACATCAGAGAGCAGAGTTTCACCCAACAAGAAAGACATATGCAAGATGAGAATTGGAAGGAAAAGTGTCGTCAAACATCCTATACATCTACTCGACGAATCTCAGGTACCAACAACTTCTAGTAATTGTTCATCTCGTTTGGTGCTACTTAAGGCTTATTTGGTCCATACAGTACCAAATTTGGTAGTCTGTTGTACGACAGAGGGTGTTTACAGTACCAAAGAATATCTATAAAGTACCAAATCCTAGCTATCGACTGCCAAAGCCTATCCATAGAGTTTAAAACCCTCTCTATAGAGTACCAAAACCTAATTATCCAGTACCAATGCCTATGTATAGAGAACCAAAAGTCTATTTATAGAGTACCAAACTCAATGGATACCACCAAAGCCTCTCTATAGAGTACCAAATCCTATCACTATAGGACCAAGATCTATTTACAGGGTACCCCACACTTCTGATAGTACGAAAGCCTATATGTAGAGCACCAAATCATGTCTATCGAGTACCAAAGGCTATCTATGGAGTACCAAAGCACATTTGTAGAGTACCAAATCCAGTGTATCTAGTACCAAAGCATATGTATGGAGTACCAAAGCAGATCTGTAGAGTACCAAATCCGGTATATCGAGTACAAAATCCTAGCTATCGAGTGCTAAAGCCTATCCATAGAGTTTCAAACCCTCTCGATAGAGTACCAATACCTATTTATCCAGTACCAATGCCTATGTATAGAGAACCAAAAACTATTTACAGAGTACCAAACTCATCGGATACCACCAAAGACTATTTGTAGAGTACCAAATATTCTCTGTAGAGTACCAAATCCTATTTGTAGAGTACCAAAGCCTATCACTATAGGACCAAAGTCTATTTACAGGGTACCCCACACTTTTGATAGTACCAAAGCCTATATGTAGAGTACCAAATACTGTCTATCGAGTACCAAAGGCTATAAAGTACCAAAGCACATATGTAGGGTACCAAATCTGATATATCGAGTACCAAAGCCTATCTATGGAGTACCAACTCAGATCTGTAGAGTACCAAATCCGGTATATCGACTACAAAATCCTAGTGATCGAGTGCCAAAGCCTATCCATAGAGTTTCAAATCCTCTCAACAGAGTACCAATGCCTATGTATAGAGAACCAAAGTCTATTTACAGAGTACCAAACTCATCAGATACCACCAAAGACTATCTGTAGAGTACCAAATCCGCTCTGAAGAGTACCAGATCCTATCTGTAGAGTACCAAAGCCTACCACTATAGGACCAAAGTCTATTTACAGGGTACCCCACACTTCTGATAGTACCAAAGCCTATATGTAGAGTACCAAACTCATCGGATACCACCAAAGACTATCTGTAGAGTACCAAATCCTCTCTGAAGAGTACCAGATCCTATTTGTAGAGTACCAAAGCCTACCACTATAGGACCAAAGTATATTTACAGGGTACCCCACACTTCTGATAGTACCAAAGCCTATATGTAGAGTACCAAATAATATCTATAGAGTACCAAAGCTTACCGACAGTACCAAATCTACGGTACCATATTCGGAACTTTTTGGTACAGTTGAACTTGGGTGCACGTCTGTCCACTATTACAGTACCAAATTTGGTACTTTTGGGTACTGTTGAACTTGGGTGCACGTCTGTCCACTATTATAGTACCATATTTGGAACTGTTGAAAGCCAATTTTGGCACTACTGCAGTAGTGAATTTTACCAGTACCATGATGTTGGTTTTTTTCTGAATCGTTTTGTTTTTGTGCCATAGGTTGAGTTGTACCAAAGATTCAAGAAGGCTCACCCAGCAGTGGTAGTGTCTCTTAGATGCTTCGAGGCATTGAAGCCATACTTTGTACGGAAGTTGAAGGACAGAAATACTTGCTGTTGTGTGGTTCATGTGTAGATGCTCTATTTCAAAGAGGCCCTTAATCAAATGCAGCAGAACAAGTTCGGGCACCATGGGAAAGGTCACCTTTGCACTTGCTCCGTTTGTTGCAGAGGTGATGAGAGAGGAATGTGTTTTTCAAACCAAGCAGTGTGTCAGCACATCATCGTTATGTGGGAATCCATCATGTGCCCAAAGCCTCCAAATTGTGAATACCATGCAAAGAAATGCTTGATGGGGGACTGCTCACAATGTGGAGTACGGAGGTTGACATTTTTTCCCGATGAAATAGCAGAGGATAGCAAGGAGGTGTCTGTGAAGGTTTTCATGGAGGTTGGAACAGGATAGGTTCATGAAGGTGGGAGTGAGAAGAAGAGAAAGGACTTGATTGTGCAACGGATGAAAAGTGGGACTTTTCTTAGCCTATTTTCAGCCCATCTGATAGGCTTCATCAGGCACAACTTTGTCTTCCGCTGGCAAGCCCAACAATTCAAGGACTGTTTGCAGAATGTTCCTAGCAACGTTGTAGTATCTGTTATTGACTTTGCGGAGAATTATTCCTTTAAAGTTCAGAATGAAATTCAGTCAATGCATTGGTGGTCTACCCAAGTCACAATACTTGTGCACATCACTTATTTAAGAAGTGCAGCAGGTGGTACACAGAAGACGCTACACTTCTACATATCGGATGACAAGCAGCATGACACATTGTTTGTACAACATTGTTTCTTGCTGCATGACAAGTGGCTAAAAGAACAAGGACATTCTCTGCAACAACATTGGGTTTGGTCAGATGGTGCTGCTTCACAATTCAAGGCCCGTAGACCTTACTATTTTGTGGCCATGTACTATCAAATGACAGGCTTGCACATGATGCATAACTTCTCTGCATCCGGCCATGGAAAAGGTGAACATGATGGGGCAGGGGCAGTCATCAAGATTACTTTGACGCATGAGGAATTGAAACCAGATGGCTGGCGTATGAAGTGTGCAGCCGATGTTGTCAACTTTTTGAAAGCAACTTTTCAACCAAGAGAACAGTCTGAGAGGTGTAATACACAAAGAGTCTTTTGGCTTATTGGCGCAAATGAAATGCAGCGCAATCTGCAATGGGACTGTGAGCGCATTGTTGGCTCCCACTCATTTCATTCTGCTGATGGCTATTCACACGACAATGGCACCGCCATACGCTTTCGATCACTTTCATGCTTTTGTGATCCGTGTATGCGTGGGTTGTGGAGAAGATGCAGGAACAGAATGCACATTGAAGAATGGAAATATGTTTGCATCAAACCATTGCCAGAGTCCGGGGATACAATTAGGGATGACGAATCAGATGATGAGGAGGAGGGTGGAGATTCAACATCGATTCCGATGAGCCAAGTGTCCAACCTTCCACTATATGAAGGATGCCCTGAAATGTTAAGTGGCATGTTGTCCATAGGGGATAATTTTGCAGTAAAAGCAGCTGAGGCAAACAAAGACTTCTACATTATCAAATGCACAGAAGTGTTGTACCAAACGGTGAAAGCACAAAAGGATAAGTGGCATAACAAAATTGTTAGAGAAGGGAAGGTTGTTGAAGTCTTTTTTTATGTCCAAGTTGAAGGAAAAGCTGATACATACCAGCTATTGGATCACACATCTCCGGTAATGATCTACTCACATCTTGTTAGGGCCATACGTTTCCCGATGGAGCCTATTGCAGGATCCCTAGGTCAAATTTTACAATACAAGTTGTCTACTACTGAAGTATATGAGAGGATATACAATAGCATGCCATATCATGATGATGAGAGTGACGAAGGTGCGTCCATGTTACTTAAGGGCAATGAGAAGCCCTGATTGAACAACTGAATCCGGTAGTCAATAGTACCAAATCTGGTAGTCAACAGTACCAAGTGTATTCTGCACTATGTGCTTTTTAGTGACTGAGTCAACTTGATTTTTTGGCCCTGAGCTTTATCTGTTCTCTCTATCTAGTTCTGTGTTGGTATGTTACCTTTCATTACATTACTGTTTCAGTTGTCCTCACTATATGTGCATTTGGTACATTTTGGTACTGTTGAACTTGGGTGCTTCTCTGTCCACTATTACAGTACCAAATTTGGTACTTTTTGGTAGTGTTGAACTTGGGTGCACGTCTGTCCACTATTATAGTACCAAATTGGAACTGCTTGAACTTGCTGTATCACTTATGGTTTACTTTATTGCTCTATCTGGTTCTGTGTTGGTATGTTACCTTTCATTACATTATTATTTCAGTTGTCCTCACTATATCTCTACTTTCTGGTACTGTTGAACTTGGGTGCACGTCGGTCCACTATTACAGTACCAAATTTGGTACTTTTTGGTACTGTGTTGAACTTGGGTGCACTCCTGTCCACTATTAAAGTACCAAATTTGGTACAATTTGGTACTCCTTGAACTTGCTGTATCACTTATGGTTTACTTTATTTCTTTGTATTTTTCAGTTTGTCTATTCGTATTTGATACGACCACCTTGAGCAATGTCTAGAACTACGTTGATAACATGAAAGGTATGCCAAACATAGATGCTATCTGCCTCAAAAATTAAAATGTTGGGCAACCTGGTTAGCTCCAAGAGGTTTCAACAGAATTAGTCAGAGGTTTCAATAGTAGAGATCAAGATACCAAGACAGTCTGAACAAGAGAAGTGGTTTTCCATTATGTATAGTATCGGGTTACAAAATTCCACTATTTACATGATTATGGCAATCTGCTACCTCGAGGGATCAAATTTATAGGAGTACCCCTCCATCTGTATGAAGTAATCAGTAATGTACCCAGAAATATCGTCTTCAGTGTCAAAGACTAGGTTTTTGCGAGTGTACGTTGTTGGGTACCGATCCCTTATCCACCCGAGCAACCAAGGCAAAACAAAATCCAGCTAGTAAAACGGGTAATCGGTTCCTACTACCATGGGACCGTATGATCGGATTGCCATACAATTTTCATAGTCATTTTTAAGAGACTTGTATCTACAATCATCTACAAGAATAGTGTGCTGGCATCGTACTTCGGGTGCCTTGCCCACAACGTCCGTAGCTTCTTCAGGAAAACGGGATTATCGCCCATGTGTTTGGGCACAACCGGCACCTCCGACATACGGGGCCGCCATATTTCACAGTCCTCTTGGGAGAGAATATCTGCTAATGCCAAAAAACGAGGTTAGAGGTATGCGTAACTTATGTCCTGCAACATTCAAAGCGGGCATGCTTTACCTGCAAAATATTTTTGCCTTCTATGGTTGGGGAAGCACACGTTCACCATGTGTAACAGTTTTTCCCTTCTACAGCAGGACCACAACACTAGGCTGGCTTTCTGTTTAAGCCGTAGGATGAACTGCTCCGCATCCGGCCTTACAAGACAAATTACATTCTTTTGGAGATAGACTACCCGTGGCGTATGCTCCTTTGGCAGGCACTCAAGTTCCTCAGGGATTTCGCTGCAACTGGTTAGTAGCACGCCATTAAGATCAAGCACAATCATCCGCCTGCGTCTAGCAGCCACATCACGCTGCAACAATGTGCTTGCCGGTGTCTCGTCTAGCCACCAACTTACTACAGCACCAACAAACATAATGAGTGGGGACAAATACACAATGTAAACATTATATCTAAAACAGAAAATTGGTCCAAAAACTACCAAATTTGGTATCGTATTGCACAAGTGATAAGGACTATCCGAAATCGCAAGTTCAAGAAGTACCAAATTGGTATTGTAATAGTGGACAGACGTGCACCCAAGTTCAACAGTACCAAAAAGTACCAAATTTGGTACTGTAATGCACATATAGTGAGGACAACTGAAACAGTAATGTAACGAAAGGTAACATACCAACACACAACTAGATAGAGAGAACAGATAAAGCTCAGGGCCAAAAAATCAAGTTGACTCAGTCACTAAAAAGCACAAAGTGCGGAATACAATAGATTCTCACTGGCTACAGTTTGCATGCACGGGATAATTGATCACGGGCGCGATTGCGCTTCTTTCTCTGCAAACATAAAAGTTCTTGCAGGGTCATGGAATCAAGGGAATCACCTCTCCACTTCGAAACAGCATCGACAGTAGTAGAGTCAACGCCCCCATCGGTGCTGTCCACAACAGTATCATTCGCAAGTACTTCTTCCTGCTCATCCTCGGCCTCCCTCCGATCTTTGTTGCCTTCCGACCCCTCTTTGACCTCCCCTTCACTCCCCTTTGTGGTTTCCACCCCCTCCCCAACACCCCCCTTTGTGGGTTCTTCCTCTCCCTTCTTGGCCGTTGCTTCATCGAGCTTTGTGTTGGTAGCATCCTGGATTTCCTCCGCATCCAGCTCCACAACAACAGGGACTTTACCTTCCTCCTTGTCCTTAGTCTTTTTACCATCTCTGGCCTCCTCCTCACTTTTACTTTCGCTGTCACCTGTTGCCTCACATCTTTGCCCCGTCACATTGTCTTTTCCTATAGAATTACCTTGCTTCAGATCGTGGAGAACATATGATATCCCTTGTCACCTCATCCACGTCCCATATTCGACTTGCAGCCGACTGTGTGGCGTGCTGGTCAGCAAACTGCAGCATCCTGCTCCTCTGCAAACACAAAGAAAGACAACACATACTAACTTGTATGAAAACCTCACTGAGTTGCAAGTGCGCATATGTATTCAAAAATGCACACATACTTACTCTTGAGAACTTGAAGCCCACTGGCCCAGGACTTTGCCAAATCAGAGATTACCATATTACAACCCGGCTTGACACACTGATCCCTGCTTTGTAACAAAGCACTGAAGCACAAGGGATGATACTGGTGTCGGCACTCTAGCATGAAGGTTCTGACTACATGTGTGCACTCCAAGGGCTCACCGCATGCAACACACATACCAAACACCGGGATCACATTTACCAAATCATTAACCTGGGGCCTAGGATATAGTAGGAACCTCTTCCCAAGCCTGATATCAGACAACATCTCCTTCACAAATAGGGTATGCTCTTGACCTTCCTTCCATTTTTTCTCCAGAGTGTCATACTCAGCCTGTTGACAACCAACGGTCCCAATTAGTTTCAAAAACTACCAAGAAGTCATACCGAGACTGGTACTTCTAAGTACTGTACTACGAAACAGAACCCAAACTACCAAAACTACCAAACTCGGGAATCATATAGTACCAAAAACATATAAATACCCTCAATGCAGAACTAAACTACCCAAACCTTATCAAAACTACCAAAAGCCACTTTTTGCAGCACTTTCAAATAGTACTAAAAGTACCAAAACTACCAAAATCAAACTACCAAAAGCCACTTTTTGAAGCACTTTCAAATAGTACCTAAAAGTACCAAAACTACCAAAATCAAACTACCAAACAAGCTTTTTGCATCACTTTCAAATAGTACCTAAAAGTACCCAAAACTACCAAAATCAAATTACCAAGCAAGCTTTTTGCAGCACTTTCAAATAGTACCTAAAAGTACCAAAAGTACCAAAATCAAACTACCAAACCCACTTTTTGCAGCACTTTCAAATAGTACCTAAAAGTACCAAAACTACCCAATCAAACTACAGAATCCACTTTTTGCAGCACTTTCTAATAGTACCTAAAAGTACCAAAAGTACCAAAACTCCCAAAATCAAACTTTCAAATAGTACCAAAACAACCAAAACTACCAAGACTACCAAAGAAACACTTTTTGCAGCACTTTCAAAAACTACCAAAACTACCAAAATCAAACTACCAATTACACTTTTGCAGCACCTTCAAATAGTACCTAAAAGTACCAAAACTACCAAAGCTATCAGAATAAAACTACCATAACACCTTTTGCAGCACTTTCAAAAAGTACCTTAAAGTACCAAAACTTCTTCATAGTACCAGAAATACCAAACCATAAGACAAAAGGAAACCATAAACTACCTAGAATAAAACTAGTTCTACCATGAGTACCTAATACTACCAATCCCACCAAACCAAGCATAAACAGTTCTATCAAAGGTACCTAACACTACCAATCCCACCAAACCAAGCATAAATAGTTCTACCAAAGGTACCTAACACTACCAATCCCACCAAACCATGCATAAACAGTTCTACCAAAAACTCCCAAAACTACCAACACCTGTTGCTCTAGAATCTCCTTGTTGAGCAATGACGTATCTTCACTCATTCCATATCGACGTAGCATCCCACATTGATTTCTGCGTCATCGCTAGTGTTGGCCTCTCTCAGTGTTTCCAGTTGGGTCTCATATTCCTTGATGTTGTCCATAATCTGCTTGACAAGTTTATTGGAACCCTCTGCCCTCAAGAGTGTTTCCTTCTTCTGCTTCAGAGACATTGTCAGCTCTTTTAGCCTATCGGCTACCCCGACACATGTCCGAGGAACTCTCCCAACCATAGCTTCAAGGTCCACAATATAATCAGGTGTCTTCTCCTCATGACGTTGTGGGGGGACTTTCTGTGTAGGGGGCATACTACCGATTGACGTAAGTCGGGGCTTCTTGGTATTTGATGGGTGGCCTCCTTAGGACGCACCGTTTGCCTTTCGCCAATTCTCAACCTTCTTTTCCAAGCCTCCTGGTCGGGAGGAACACATGTTGAGTACACTCTCACCAAACTTGGCCCATGCAACCCTGTGGCCCGCAGGGTCCTTTGTGGCTGCATGACACTTCTCATATGCAAAACAGCAGGCAAATTTTGTAGTGATCTCCCCACATGATGGTGGGGCTTTGTACACCTTATGGAATAGGAACCTGCATTCATCCTAAAGCCGTGGCTGCACGTGATTTAAGTAAATCTTTGTCTTCTTCTGGCTGGAATGCCTGAATACAGTGAGCCACTGGTCATCGGGGATGTCATCTTCCGTAAGATCCTTTGGCAGCACCCCCTCCATGCTCAATCCATACTCATCATGAAGCCCTTGTGCTGTATAGCAGAACTTTGTCAAGATAGGGTACTCCTCCATCTTGTTTTTTCCTGCGATGTGGAAACAACACGCAAGTAAAGACATGCCCTCATTATATGCCTCATTTCAGTTGTGCAAAACAAAACACATGGAATGAAATGAATGTATCTCATTCAGGTGACAATTGCAAAATTCAGTTGTGTACAAAGCCAAATTTGGTAGTGGTTAGTATCAAATTTGGTACTGGTTAGTACCAAATTTGGTACTAACCAAATTTGGTTATGCTGACATCCCTAATGAGCTTCAACTTTGTGCTATGCTCATGCACAACATATACTGATTTTTGCACTTGCATGCATGCAAGTTAGCAATATAAAGAGCAACTTATACATGTAACTTTGTAACTTTCCTAAACCCTAAATTCCTAAGAAGATCCCAAACATGCACATGTACTTGCTGCATGCAAAAAAAGCAAATGCAAACCTCATCAGATAAAAGACATGCAGAAGCTTGCATGCATGGAAAATAAAATGGCAAATCACCAGAAAACGCACAACTCTCATAGCACCTACCTTTAGATGTTGTAGATGACCGTGGAGTCTCATCATTGGCAAAAAGAGGCCCAGGCTTAAATGAAGTCTCCATGGACACAGCATGTTTCTCCCTCTCCACAAAGGAGGCCCCCTTGCTAGCCCTCATATTTGGGGTGTCGATGTTCCGAGGGGATTTTGCATCCATTGTCCTCTTCTTCTTTTTCCCATTGTCCGGTGACGCTTTAGCTGCTGATTTCCTCGCTGGAGTCCTCATCTTCCTGATTGTGAGTAGCCAGGGAGCTTGTTACCTGCAACTATAGTGGTTTGCAGAAGGCGATGTAGTAAGAGAGCAAGGCGGAAGCTGGAAAATGTGTTGAGCAACTGCGCCACTCACAAACGCAGTCTGTGATGGGACTTTTGGCACGGTTTCAAAACACCACTCGCATTACTTATTGCCCCACCCACGTTTTCTTTCACGGAAAGTTTAAATCATACAAATTTCCCTCCTACCATTCTTTAACATAGATGAAAAAAAAGGTTCCCTCCAAAGTGTGGACATATGTAGAAGTACCAACCAGGTAGAAGAAAAATAGGTCCTTTTTTTGTACCACCAAACCATGCTTTCACCCTATAATGAACTTGCAAATTATGGACTTCTTTTGCAAAATACAGATTTTGTTCTGTGATTGTTTCCTATCCCAATTATCATCTAAAAAGTCCAAACAGCTCTCAGACTTGCAAATGAACATTGTTGCGGTAGTTCTTATTTGCTCATCGAAGAAAAAATCTACAAACACTTCAAGAGGCATAAATAGTGTGAGCCGAACTATTTTTGTGGCAATTGAATACTTGAGGGACTTTTGTATATCCTGAAACAACTTATTCCTAAAGCTTTCACTAGTTTGCGAAGCAGGCAAGGACCAATCCTTGCTGTCAAAGGATGGAAGTGACAAAGGAGCTACACGACCCCAACCAATGGAAGTTCTTGGTTCCACATATGACATATCATAAAAGAAAATTCCATTATCTGCAAGTTCCTTGTGTTGTCTTCCTCGGTACATTTGCTCACCAATAAACGCATGGAAAGCATCAAAAATCCCAACTATGCTCTCAATTGGTTGCCAATCTGTCCTATTTGATGGATAAATATCTAAAACATACCAAAGATGATATCCACCACTTAATATTCGAATATAACCATGCACTAATCGAGATGCTGAAATAACTTACAGTTGGGTCGATGCCTTGGAAACTTGGAGGAGATGTTTGCAACCTTAAGTCTACATGCTGGAAAGCATGTTGTATGAGGACCTCTTTCACCCACTTGCTTTGTGCACACACTTTAAACTCTTTAAGTCTGCATGCTGGAAAGCATGTTGTATGAGGATCTCTTTCACCCACTTGCTTTGTGCACACACTTTAAACTCTTTAACTTGACCCTTGAAAGCCTCCATGATATCATTGCGTTGCCTCCTCTTCCTCCTCCTAGTTTGCAGTAAAACCCAACTTCCGATAGTTATTCCAGATGGAATCCATGCTTGATCATCTGTAGTATAACTGTTAAAAATGCTAACAGAGTCAATGGTAGTGCTAGGCCTTCGAGAAGTAGACATGGTGTGCAGTAGAATGAATACACGGAAAGGTTAGCGCAACTATGAAAAAGGGAAGAATTTTTGAGAGGGAAGTAGAGCTACTCAAAGTCATATTTGGGCGGGAACAAAGATACTAGATAGAGTCTTCAATGAAAGTTCTGAAATTCCTCGGTACAGAGTTAGTACAACTTAAGGAATTTATGCCTTGAAAGCGTGAAATTGTGCAATTTGATGAACCAAAATAATATTTCCTCCCTTTTTTTAAAAGAGCTTGACTCCAAAATGTTGATTTTCAACGTAACGTTAGCCTCTTCCTCATTGGTCGAGCACCACTCTCTCTCTAGAACTGAAAGGCCCAAAAGTGAGCCCAGCTTTCTCCTAATGACAATAGAGAGTGTGTTACTTAGTGTGTAATGGAAAGATAGATAGCCCTAGAGTGATGTGCGTATATACAATGCACGGGGGAAAAAACCTCTTAAAGAGGGAAAAAATGCCCCGACAGTCCTAGTGTGTTCACACACATCACTACCACATGTATATGGTAACATGAAGCATCTCTGAAGCACCTTTGGATTTGTCTCGATGAGGGGTTGTTGATGGCCACCAAGGGGTGGTAGATCTGGGGCTGATTTGCACTTGTGATGTGAGAGGAATGAAGTGCTGAAAATGCAGAGCTTGACAGTGTCGATGATGGGTAGCAATGTGAGCACTCGATGCAATGAAGGAATGGTTGAGAAGAGGCTCAAGGGATGCAAAGTACCATACCATATTTGGTAGGCTAGCATTAGCAGATTTCAAGCATCTTCAACGTGGAAATGGGTTGAAAACTAAAAGCGTTAAGCTGATTTGCTGGGAAACTGCAATTGTTGGCTTATCTACAGCATAGATGCAAAAATGCCAAGGCTGAGTGCTGATGCAGAAAATTTTGGGTGATTCTCTGCAAAATGCTAGGGCTAAACTAGCGCTAGATGCTTCTGGCTGAAATCCTTGGGCTCTGCTCCATTAGGAAGAGAATGGGGTCTAGGAGGGCCTCTTTATTTGGCAGTTTAAGGGAGTCAAACCTTTAGTATTAAGAAAGCAATCGAAGGACAACTTTTGAATTTAGAAATGCAGAATAGCTAATTTATTTGAATTCAAATTTTCCCCCCAGAATCAAATTTAAAATCTAGTGGGCAAAACCATATCATGTAACATATCTACGAAAAGAGCTTAAATCGGAGATCATATGTAGGACTTATGAAAGGTCGAAAATCATAAAGTTGTCCATCTCCTTTTTTGGGAGGGAAAGTGCATCCTTTGACCACTCTTACACCTCTCTTACACACCCACCATTCTTGCACACATGACCTGCATCTATTTGTCAAAATTTTAATCACCTCCATAATCTTATGGAAAATAAAGAGGCCCTCCTAGACCCCATATTATTCCTAATGATCCCTTTATATGTGAGATTACTGGTTATAAACCTCTTAGGCCTTAGGTAGGGCAAAAGCCCTGTCAAAGTTAATAAAAATAAATCACTAAAATTGACTTATTAATAAACTTGACCAAGACGAAGTTTCAGGATGAAATTGTCGCACATCTGTCCACTTGAAAATTTGATTGAGCGGGGAACGGCTCATTGGATTCCTCTAACCCAAAACTACGATATTTCACATCCATGCATCTTTAATTGTTGTGCTTATGCACTCGATACATGGCCCTCCTGGAAGCTCGCCCACATGCAATCAAAAGTAATTTTTTAAAAGATATGATGATCCATTGGGAGTCAAAGCATATCGCCTCTACCAACGTTATGCTCGTTGATTTCTACATAGCCATTCAATGGCTTTTCATGAGGAGAAGATTCTGCAAGCACCATCATTCCCGCTCACATGCCGTGCTTACACACCTTGTCTTGGCGTCCTCTCCCACTGATACAGGCATTCGTCATAGTACCTGTGCTTTGCCGCTATTCTTGACAAAGAACAGGTTGAGGAGAAACTCCGGCACTAGTCATGGCCTAGCTATTCTAGGCTTATTGTTGATGACTAGCTTCTCCTCCAAGATCAAACACAAGTGGATCAATTCACAAGCAGATTTAGAGATTTTCTCATGTAGGAAAACGGACTCCTTTTGAGTGCTTTTCATACAATGCATAACATCATGAGCTTCTGCTCGAGAGGCAAAGCATACCTAGCTAGGTATGCGGCGCCTCCCTCACAGAAGCTCATGATGTTGAGATAAGTCACACTGTGGGAAATATTGTGAGAATATGTCCAAAACTTCTTATGAATTATCAATTACCAATTATCAATTCCTAAAGAAGCTCTTTGCTAATGGTTTTTATCTTTGGATTATGTTCGTACATACAAGAATTAGGATGATTTCCTGACCAAATCTTTTCCAGAACCAAAGCAACACACATCCTACATCGTATTGTCTCTCCACCCATAGTTGTCAATGCTGCCTAGCTTAGCTTGTTGAATCCACCCTTGAGGGGGGTGGATTAGATTCACTTAGATTTAGATCTAGTTAGATTCTCCTACTTTTAGTCACCTACCCTGGATCAATGGGATCTACTTCTCCTTATTCAATAGTGAATTTAGTTTAGCGAGTAGAAGCATAGACTACAATTGCTCAGGGATCTCCAATCCGAAATGACAGGTGCTCATCAATAAGAGCTTGCTAGTTATCAAGAAACTTAGCAATGGCTTCACTTTTTTACAGGTTGGTGTTTACAAGTCTCTTGATTAGGGAGACTTGATAGATGAGGTCAGTATTGCCAAATGGCTTGAGCGTTGGTAAGATTTCTTACCATTTACACTTTCCTGTCATGGTAGTGTTGTATGAGCTCAACTTGAGCACTTATATCTTGGGCTTTCCGTATGCCTCAAATTAGCCCTGAGTTGCTCATTCTTTGGGTGGCTCAAGCACAAGGGCCGACCTCGAGATAATATACCCAAGACGGTGTTGCTTCAGTTAGAGCTCCATCCATAGCTTCTAGATTTCGTAATTTGTACCATTAAGCTTACCTCTGGTGTGGCGAGGCTTGTAAGAAGTAGCGAAAGCAGATGAAGAAGCTATGTCAGCCATTTCAAGGTTCAAGATTCCTTGGAATGGAGAGGTTGGCTAGAGAAAGCAAGTAGGGGCTCTAGAGTGAAGGTTAATGAAGATTAGTGAAGCTCTAATACCGTGTGAAAACTAATCTACTTAACCTCGACAATAATAAAAAGATAACTGAAAGAGAATGTTAAAGGTTGAGACAAATACTGGAATAGAACACACCAAGACTAAATTCACTAATGAATTGAAATGAGAGAGTACAATGTGCTTATATACAACATGAGAGATGAAATAGGCGTGATTGTCCTGGGACGACTTTTAGGTGACTATGGTCTAGGAGAAGTAGATCCCATTGATCTAGGGTGAGTGACTAAAGTAGGTGAATCTAACTTGATCTGAATCTAAATCTAATCCACCATTACATTCCAACAAAAAATGTTCGCTTGATGCTATTCTTTTGGTCCTTAGATGTTCCATTGGTCCTTAGACACGGTATACTATGAGGTATCTAGGGACAGTGCAACAGGATCCTTCCAATGGTGATATTAGAGCATAGTACTCAGATCGATAGGATCTCGGCACACATTCACAAGAAGTTTTGGACAAATTCTCACAATATTTCCCACATTGTGACTTATCTCAACATCATGAGCTTCTGTGAGGGAGGCGTCGCATACCTAGCTAGGTACGATTGGGGGTAGGGGACCGCCGGCCCGGTAGGTACGATTGGGGGCAGGGGACCCACGGCCCTCCCAGATAGGTATGCGGTGCCTCTTGAGCAGAAGCTCATGATGTTATGCATTGTGACTCCGTTTTCCTACATGAGAAAATCTCTAAATCTTCTTGTGATTGTAGATGCCAACTTTTGCCATTATATAGACTATACACAAATGTGCAATGGTGGGTTCTTAGTATTGCATGTGTATAGACCGCTCTGTCCACAATGCTTTGCTCACAACCGGGGAGCACAGGTGTTGGCCCGGCCCAATCATCATCACCACCAAAACATGGCAATTCAAATCCTTAACTACATGTGAGCTAACTCAAATCCCCCTGTAACAATCTGTTAGCTTGTTCTCATTCAAGGGAGAGTGGCTATGTTGTTAGCTTGCTCTCATTCAAGAGAGAGTGGCTCTATAGGACAATGATTTTTTGTACTATGAGGCTGGCTACAATAGAAAACAACATGTAGCATCACTTCTTTTTTGCCACACATGCAAATTTGTGTATAATTTCATCTTACTTTCCTGGTATGTAGCTATCACAAGAAGTTTTGGACAAATTCTCACAATAATTCCCACATTGTGACTTACCTCAACATCATGAGCTTCTGTGAGGGAGGCACCGCATGCCTAGCTAGGTACGATTGGGGGCAGGGGACCGCCGGCCCGGTGGGGGGTCCGGTGGTCCCCTACCCCCAATCGTACCTAGCTAGGTATGTGGTGCCTCTCGAGCAAAAGCTCATGCTGTTATTCACTGCATGAAAAACACTGGAAAAGACTCCGTTTTCCTACATGAGAAAATTTCTAAATCTTCTTGTGTATATGGGCAACTCTTGCCAAATTCACATGTTGTAAAACCAAACCTGTCTCTCTTTTTTGGCGTAGAGTTGTGTAACAGGATGAATAGTCTTTACTCCCACAATAGTCATGTCCCTTGAACCTATTCAAAAATGATAAACCTCACGGTATTCTCGAGCATCCCAAAAGAGGCGAAGTTAACTTTTTGGCCTTGCCCATGCATTTTGAACCAAAACCGGTTCATCTAGTGGTAGTTTGTCATTGGGCTCCAAGTCAGAAAGTATCTTGAAGGTTATTATTATAAGAGCTCGATAACAACATGGGTTAGTAGGGCTAGTGTTTACTAAATAAATGCATATCCACGTTTTCCTCCACAAATGTAGAAGACGCTCACAAACCCCACTAGCATTTTGAAAAATGAGGGGAATAAGCTATCTTTAGGTAGCGAAAAGCTCTCCTTGAATGCAGGCTAGCCATCTCCAATCAAATATCTTTCATGATTTCCTTGAAAATAAAAAATCCAACCCTTTTCATCTACTACTATGAGTGCAACCCTATGCAATGCTTCACCCAACTTGCCTGCACTAACCCATGGTGCAAATCCGACTCTAAGCAAGCCAAAAAAGAGTCCAATTTTTGAGATTTCCAAAAGTGTGTGAGTTTGGGACAAATTTTTTCTTCGCCCATCAGGTATTAAAATTCCATCTCTTTGTTTGTCATCATTTAGAAAGTTTCTTCTTAATTAGGCCTTTGCTTTTTGTTTGAGCAATGAGAAGAGACCTAGCATTGACTAGCCTTTTGAGTATTGGCTACAATTACTTTGAAAATTTTATTTTTTTGTGAATTAGATCAAGAACCACTCATCACAAATCAAATATTGATAAGGATTTCATCATAGTTAAGGTTGAAATCATAATTACCCTTTTCCTGTCTATTTATGTCATTGGATTGTCCAAGGAGCATCTCGTTCACATTTGCATATCTTCCAATTAGGGCCCTCCGTCCATTCTCAAAGCTTGGCTGGCTGAACTCTCTCTTTCTGGTCTTTTCTTGCATCCTCATTCATGCCTGTGATTGCAAGCATCCCTTGCAAATACATATGCATCCCACATAACATCCAACTCTGATGGTGCATGATCTTCGCAAGGACGAAAGGTACCTACCATCCACGGTCAAGGGAGCACGAAGGCAGCACTACTAGTCCTGCAAGCAGGCATCGGTTGAAAACGCTGAAAGGATACTAGACAGTGGATTGGTAGGGGACACCATCCGCATACAAGGAACCTTCACTTTCATCATATTACAACAAAGGAGCTTTTTAGTGCACCTATACAGTCTATCCCTATACATGCTGCAGACATGCAGGTCATGGACACTCTATCCCTATCTTGCTCTATCCTTGCACTATGTACATGCTATCACGTCACTGCAGACTTTCAAACACTATGGGCATTCCAAACTGCGGTCTCGTAGTAAGGACAACAGTGGGGGCATGTACATACTGATTAGACAACTGGAAATGATATCGTTGCAGAATAGTTGCAAGCACCATCTTGGTGTCGATGCTGGCAAATAACTGGCCAATACAATTCCTTGGCCCATATGAGAATGGCAAATATGCCCCGGGCACCTTACACGCCTTCAAGGAGCCCTGTTCAAATCGCTCTGGATGGAATTCCGTTGCATCTGGTCCCCAATATCGCTCATCATGATGCCATGCTATTATTGGCACTACAATCACTGTGCCTGCTGGTGCTAATGTCTGCCCCAACTTCATGTCCTGGTCAGCCTCCCTAAAAATTGCAGGAACTGGAGGATACAACCGTAAAGTCTCATTCATCACCATACCAACCTACATAAGATCAAGAACAAGACTTAGCATGTCCATAGTAACTATGCTCATGTGTGCATGTACGGATATTCTCACCCACCCCCTTGGAACACGACTTAGCATGTCCGCCATAATTATGCTCATGTGTGCATGTGAGGATATTTACACTCATCCCCTTGGAACATGACTCCAAACTCAAGTCTACATATGAACAGATTCAGTGCATTGTAACTTACAAGCTTCAAATGGTTCAATGCATCTGCTGTCGGCAGCTCTGTCTTTCCGCAAACCTCAAATACCTCCTCTCGAAGTCGCTCTTGCCACTCGGGATGGGTTGCCAATAGAAAAAAACATGAACGTTAGGAGTGTAGCAGTCGTCTCATGCCCAGCAAAGAAGAAAGTCGTGCACTCATCAATGAGCTCATCCAGTCCCATGCTCAAACTCTTTTGGTTTCCAAGCAGCTCCCCTTTGTTGGCTGCCAACATTAAGCCAAGCAGATCATCGCCATATCCATCCCCTCTCACTATGTCACCCAATTCCATACGCTTTCGAATGATTTGGCCCAGCACCTCACGGATTTTAGAGTTCAGGTTTTTCCGATAGCGGTTTCGTGAAGTGGGGAGAAACCTGCACCACAAATTCAAGCAGTCTAAAACTTCTGCACTAAAAACTAAGATGCACCTACAAGTCAAAATAGAGGAAAGACAACGATGACCATCTTACCGCGAACCCGGAATGTAAAGAGATGCTTTCAGCTTTCCAATCAGGTCTTGCTGTTTGTGCTGCAACTCAAACACTAACTTGCCTTCTGCGAAACTGCTCCCAAAAGCTGTGTGTGCAATAATGTCAGCTGTCAAGTTTCTGAACTCTTCAGCAACATCGATGGCCTCTTTTCCTTCCACATGACAACCCCATTTATTTGTCATCTCAACTGTCAATCTCCCCATTATAGGTGCCGTAGCCTAAACTTGAGAAAGAACGCTTCAAATATTAGAACTCCCCTTTCGAGAGGAGGGTGTGTGTGTGTGTGTGTGAGAGGACACGCATGCTTGCAAGCTCATGCCTGAACATATGCCTTATGGATTACTGCCTTATGCAAGATAAGGATTTGTAGGTATGTACCAAAAACACATGTATCTGTACATACATGCATACGCATTTACACAAACACACACACACACACACACACAAAGTATTGATGGGCACCCATTTTAAAATGTGCACATACATATATGCATGTGTATACACACAAATTTACCTGTGCTTTAATATATATACATTTATAACATGTATACATAGTGCCAATGTACATGTGTGTGTATACATAGTGTGAGTGTATGTGTGTGTACATGCGCACAAAAGGGGTTACCTTCAACTTCTCGAGGAAGAAGGCAGGGTTTGCGCCGGTGCTATGCCCATTTCTCGCCGTGCAATGCAACAAGACCATTTCCTATCAAGTCTCGGCTATCAAGCCTACCACGAGGCTTTCTGAAATGGCCAGATTTAGTTGACAATAGTTCTTTGGCCTGCTCCGAACCTTTCATAGTATATCGAGCTTGAAAGCCAAACCAATAGGCAAAATGCTCACTTGTGAACAAATTGTGGTGCCCCAAAGGACAAAATAAATGACAGAGAATATGAACCAAAGCTCGACAAAAATTCACAAGGCATATGCCATGTAGTAACCAAGAGATTTCCTCATATAAGCAAGCATACTAACAACAGAACACAAGGCCCTAAATCCATCCTAACAATGATAGAAACTTTTATCCTCCGCGTCTGCATTCTATTCAATAACCAAGAGATTTCTTCGTATAAGTAAGCTTATTGATAACAGAACACATGGCACATGTAATCACTATCACGGACCAAGAGATTGCCTCATCTAATCAAGCATACCGACCATACGGTCCCTATATCCATCCCCTTGGTAATAACAAAGTTTACCATCCTCATCTGTGTTCTATTCAAATTTGACAACTGCCAAGATCGCATGTGAGAACCATGTCATAAAGCATGCCAAATAGTAACCAGGCGATGTCCTCATGTAAGCAAACATCCGAACAGCCTACAGATAAATGCAAGAATATATTGCCAACCATCATCTTCCCCGTCTTGCATTTAATTCATATTTAATAACTAAGCACACATCACTCAAACTTCTGAAAAATGAAGAAGTAAGATTACCATAAATTGGATACCATTGGTACAAGTGAGGCAGGAGGCGAGGTGCAACCGCATGGGATATCCTAGGCATGGGCTAGGAGCGCACCTTTGCATGGATGGCAGCAAACTCTGGCATGTTTCCGTATCGAAAGGGCCGAGGAAAGCACCTCACACCTTGCGCCTCCAAGATCCGTCGGACCCGCTGTACGTGCAGTCACTTGGTGAAGAGGGTATGGAAGGCGTAGAACAAAGGTCCGCCCAGCAGCACCACCAGCAGTGCCACTGCCACAGCTCTGTATTGCAGCTCTGAAAGGGCAAGCACCTTCATCATCATCATCATTACTCAAGAATTCAAAGCAGGGGCAGCAGGAGCTCTCTCTCTCTCTCTCTATAATATATATATATATATATATATATATATATATATATATATATATATATATATATATATAAACTAACATAATATGGCGGAAGGGGGAGCTCTTTACACGTGTCAAAATCTGCGATATGAAGGCTAAACTCCAAAACTGAGAGAAGCCTCTCTCCACACGATAAAGAGGAATAGAGAAAGAGAGAGAGAGAGGCTGGCCGTACTAGTATATATATATATATTAATATGTGTGCTCTTGGAGAGTCTTTTTTACTACATAAAGAGTTCTTAGGAATTTTGGTGCAATTGTGGACCATTGGATAAAGCTTGTTGATTAGTGCTCATGGCAAAAAACTTTCTTTTAAGTCTTTGCTAGAGGTGTTGACATTTGTGTGCCTTTCTCTTTAAAGAAGGCCATTGAATATTGGGTCACACACAATCTTTCTCATCCCCTTTAATCTTTTCTTTTCTCGATTTGTTACAAGGCTTCTAAGTGGTTTTTCAAACATTATTTTTTATGTTTCTGAAATATATTGTAGTCTAAATAGTTTATTGTTACACTTTTTTAAAGACACATAATATTTTATTGTGATAACAAATATTTTAAAAAATTAGTGTCACTTTCTTGTTTTCTCTCACAAAAAGAAACTTTTCTTATTAAATTCTTCTCATAGCCTTATGTAGGCCATAGTGAACTCTCACGTTGTTCTTGGGTTGGAGAAACGTATGTCTCTCTCTCTCTCTACCTCCTCTCCCTTTCACTTTGGCGGCGTGTTGGCAATGTGATATTGACTCAAAGCAAAAGGTTTTTCTATGGACCCACCTCAGAGATTGGTTGAAAATGTGTAGATTAGAGAGTGTGTATTAAGGGTGTTTACACATTCCATATACCCACTCGTCCACCATATCTTCATACATCAATCGGGCAAAGGGACGTGTTACACTGTGAAGCGTCCGCTAAACTATTTATAAATAAAGAACAATACCTTTTTTGTAGTGTGAGGGGGTACTATTGGCTAGAGAGTGTGCCTTTTAGCTGGAGAGTCCCGTAGACAAATGTTTGGCAGAACGGGAAGCTAGTGGATGAGGGGTTGAAGCCCTCCAAAAGTTTGGCATCCCCTTTTTTGCGGATCAAATAATTGAAAGGCTCGTAGCCGCCAATTCATGAGACGACCCCGAATCAAAAATATGGCAGGCGCTTAAATGGCAGTGTGTAAACTGCTTAAAATGTGACCTATGAGACCAAAAGTTATAACCAAACCAAAATTGGAGCACACTTATTATACGCAAGACATGCCAAAATGGGTACAAAAAATATCAAAGGCTAGAAAAAGGTCACATCCAATAAGCAACATGAAAGCCAGAGCAAGAGGAGCTTTGCTCTACATTGGTAGGCGCTCACACACCAAGCAAGGCTGGATGCGATGTGAGAGCATAGCAACCAAGCAGAATGCGAGTATCCCAACACACCCACAAATGTTCTCAGCCTCTCCCACACATACACACACACACACATACATTGCACTCAGGACTCACGAAGATGCTCCATTGTTCCCTTCTCAGCTCTTTGCGACACCCTCCCTCTTAAGCCTTGTTAGTATTTAGTGACATGATTTTTATAGGAGTCAAACAATACCTATTAAGCTTGCTATTTTTCAGTGACATGATTTTTATGGGAGTCAAACAATGTCTCTTCACAATCAAATGGACAAATCCTCTCTCTCTCTCTCTCTCTCTCTCTCTCTCTCTCTCTCTCTCTCTCTTAGGTCTTAAGTTTAAGCTCATATAGGTCTATGAGATCTCTTGGTATATGGATGCTCTGAAAGGATTAAATTTTTTTGAAGTATCTCCCGAGTTCATTTTGAGCTATTCGTCGCAAGAAAGGTTTCGTTTTCTCCAACGGTGTTGCAAGTAAGCTTTATCTCTCTATCTATCTCTCTCTCTCTCTCTCTCTCTCTCTCTCTCTCTCTCTCTCTCTCTCTCTCATGTATTCTTGAGCTTGCGTTTCCAAACGCAGCCTCAATAGGGACAGTGAGAAGAACTATAAGACATTGGGAACTAGCATATGCACATATCTACCCAAGCATGCCTAATATAGGCCCTTGGTGATATCTTCGTAAGAACACTAATGTTTTTCACAATGGCATCCCTCACAGATCCAGTTGTCCATTTGACCGAAACACGGTTCTACAAAAGGTTCAATTAAATCAAGAAGAACATCTCGATTTTTCACATTGTTGTCCCTTTGCAATCGTTTTGTGTAATTGGTCTATATCTATTAACCTATATCCATTATAGTGTATAAACTCTATTTATAATTCACTAGAGTATTTTAAATGAGTTACCACAACTAAGAGGTGTCTAAAGGAATATTTCTTCTCAACTTTTCATGAAAGTAACATGAAGAAATAACTCAGAAGGAAAGATTCAGTCCTTGACTTCTTATCATTTCTCATCAATAAACAACCCCACCATAATTGGTGATCTGTAGAAAACCATACACAAAGCATGAATAGAATTAAACAAGTCATCACATGCTTAGCACTTTGTAAGCAAACTCCAACTAGAGAAATAAAAATTCCCAATGGATTGCTTCGCCTCATCATATCCTTTACCACCAATACATTAATACTTGTAAACTACATATTCCCCTCTAGATTAGTGGTAGTATTGATATTGAGTTGTTTCTCCCTAACCGTTTACAGACAGTCTTCCAAAAATGACTAGTAAACTTGAAACACAATTACTCGCAACATTGTTGAGCAATTAAAAATGTTATGAACAACCAACTTGGTTAACTTTAGAGATTGAATAATAATTTCAGTGGCAAAAAATTGTCGGAGACAAGTAAGACTTGTGAAGCTTAACTGCTGTTGAATAAAATTTATGGTTGGTTGTTTGTGTGAATATATTGTTATTGAAAATGTTTCATTGTTTGTGCATAGATGTGATTTATATTTCACATTCTATTATGGTCAAACTTTTTAGCAAGGCTTGCAAGTGATTGCAGTAAGGCGTATTTAGTTTTGCAAAAAAAAAAACGTATTTAGTTTCTTTTCAGGACTATATACTCTCCTCTTTCATATGTGCTATGAGCATTATATACACCATAAGAATGGCAATTATAGTCATGAAAAAGTAGATTTAGATCAGTTTTTCAACTAAATGCATGCACACTAGGTGTTATGGGCCCTAGTGTTTAGTAAATGCTAATTTGGAGCGATATGCAACTTCATGAAATTGATAGCTTATGAAACATACCGCACTTTATGTGCAATATTTTTAAGAGATTCATTGTAGATAAGCTTATTAAACTTTGTATAGTTTGCTTTGGGAGATATGTATGCCCCCGGGGGGGGGGGGGGGGGGGTGTGGTGTGGGGGTGGGTTTGTTATTTAAGGATGGGTGTCCAAAAATTAAGGTTTCTTTAATTTATTGGAAACATTCTTTTTCTGGCTTCAAGGGAAAAGTCAAGGCATTGTGACAGTTCCAATGAAGGGAGGAGATAAGCATTGAAACAAAAGAGTGATAAAATCACGAGGCCTGCCACACTAAACTAGAGACACAATGGAGTTAATGGAGAAAAGAAATTAAGAAAATATCTTCTTCATTTACAACAACAATTGGAATCAAAAGGGACATGGCTAAGAGCAAAGCTATACCCTATGTGTGTGGATAGTTTTATGCACAAATAGAATGATGTAGTAGCACACTTATTTTAGTTTTCAACAAGAAGGAATCCTCCCTTGCATAGGTTGAAGTTTTTTAAACACCTGGACTCGACGACACTACAATCATCCCATCAAGAGAACACCATCACCAGTCTATATTTTATTGATGCTCGAGAGATAGTTGGAGAGATGATGAAGGAGACCTTTGCAACCTTGCTTGGCAGGCAAATTTTATGTCTACACTTTATGTTGTAGCCTTCCAAACAGATGGACCATGTAGAGAGGACATTATATCTAAGCTAAAATCAACAATACAATTACAAGACACCATAAATATGAATTTTCTTCCAAGGGTACAACTAAAGCTGGTTAGTAAGTTTCAAGCTTCATACAAATATACCCACGCATTGAGGTCCAAATTTAATGTCTGCCCTACAAAGGGTATGTCCCACATCATTGTGGGTGCCTCAATACATGAAATCTGGTACCAACTGGCTGATTTTCCTGTGAAATTTTTTTGTGGATTTCAAAAAAAGGAAGGGAAGCATGCTTTCTCATTTTGCATGCTAATCTATAGAAGCTAAAATGATTGCAACAACTTCTTTATAGGCAATTGCCTACCAAAGGCTTCGTCAATGAGTAACTGTTTGCAATTGAGGCTTGGTGATATGCCTTGCACGTACAAGTAGGATACCCTCAAAGGACATAACTCTGTCATAATAATCAATATCTAATTCTCCTAAATTATTTTCTCATGTTAAACTGATCATTTAATATGGGGAAGTTCCAGGGGAGAAAAATCTAGAATATTGGTTAAGCTAGCAGACCGGCCACAGTAGGGATCCAAAGGAGGGAAAATAGGGATCCAAAGGGGGGGCCATCTGCAAAAGAGCCATGTGCAACAATGGGCTAAAAAGACCCTAAGGTTCAACCCATTAAGACTTCCAAAATGCTAAGGTTCCAAAATTCAAAGGTTGTGTCCAAAGGTCAACCATGGGGGGAATTGGATGCTTTGTGTGTGTCCCAAAAGTCTTTACAAATACCTACATAGGAGGGGGCGAGCCTTGCTTGTAGGGGATGAGAGAGAAAGTCACACACACACACACACACACACAAGCTCCCTTTACACAAAGGGAATGAGGGACACATGTCAGCTCCCTAGCCCAGATGCCCACAAGGTGTACCCAATTCCTATTGGATGGCCTTGGAGGTGGACCAATGAGAATTAGGCTAGAGTAAATCTAGTTTAATTAATTTAAAAACACTTAATAAAAGAACCAATGAGAGTTAAGTCCTCTAGAAGACTATTGGACAGTCTCCCAAGGGGTCCAATGAGCATTCATCAGCCCAATGGCTTGCCTAATTCCTATTGGCCAGGAGGCAAAGGGGTCCAATGAGAGTTTAGTTGAATTATTAAATTACCTAAAGCTATCACAAAAGGGGAAAGGGGGACACATGTCAGAAGGCTATCACTTATGCTGCTTAATTGTCATTGGCTAGCCCTAGGGAGGTCCAATGAGAGGGTAGCATGAGCAAATAGCAAGAGGGGTCGACCAAGAGAGAGAGGGGGCTGATTTTTGGAAGGCATTATCACACACACACTCACACAGTGTCATGTGTGAAGTAAATAAGACTCTCTCTCCTTCTCAAGCTTTAATGGAAAGCTTACCACCTACTCCAAGCTTGTGAGAAGGAAGGCCTACACCAACAACTCTTGGCTTTGTGATGCAAATCCAACCAAGAGCCAAGCTCCAATGCATGCTCATCTCCTCTACCATGATAATTACTAAGCTAAGCTATGATAATATGAGTGATTATGTGAGGAGATGTACATCTTTTCTTTAAGAATACTCCTTCTTCCTCTCAATCTACTCTCATACCCCGCTAGCTCTCACCATCTTCGAAGGTGTGTGAGGTCTTGGGTCTGAGACCGGAGAGAATTGATGTTGTGTTTGATAAGTGTTTTTCTTAGTGCATGAAGCTTTCATCTTCATTGCACTAGCTAGTCTTGAAGGAACACAAAGAATTGTATTGTACAATGTCTCTCTTGATGGGAGAAACCATAATACAAAGCCTTTTGAAGGGGGGACCGGCTCCATGTAAATCTGGTCCTCAACTGTTGTCAATAGCTTAATTCCTCTCTCTTTTGAAAATATTGTTCATGCTATCTAACTAGGAGTTATTCTTTTTTTTGCTCTCTCCACCCAAGCACTCTTGTAATTCTCATTAGGAATCTATTCTAACGAAATGCCCACTATGTTCATGCTAATTTCCGCTACACACAAGTTTTTGGGCCATTAAATATTACATTGGTATCAGAGCACAAGGTTTCTCTTTTCTTGCTCAAGAAGGGAGGTCCTCAAGCTAGCTATAAATGGTTGGTATTATTAATTGCATGTGAGTAAGTAGTATAGCGATTTTTTAACAGTTAACGGGGCATCACCGTCGAGAGCTATGGTCTTAATAGTGGAGTCCTACGGGGCTTACCTACGGCTTAACCACTATTGAGCTATTAGAAGCTTGACAGGAGCCGGTGATGTTTTGGTGTTGAACGACCCTCTCTTTTATTCCTTGCAATTAATGGTATTCGAGCCATGGCTTGAAGTGCCAAAATACACCTAAAAAGTTTACACCTAAAAGTTGTTAGAATGGCTGACAATAGTAAAGAGAGTGAAATTAATGTTGATAACTTTGATTTTGCTAATGAGCAAGCTACTAATGATGCCCCGATGCTTGTTAACTATCTTGTTTCTAGGCTTCAACAAGCCATGGAAAATCCATGTCTCCAAAGTGAAGTGCAACGGCAGCTCCGTGCTCATGGGATTCTCCAAGCTCCCCACCATGATGAGAGAACCTAGGAAGCCTCCTAGTGAGACTTCCAAAAGAGGTCTCTCTCCGTGTAAGGTCTCTGACCCCGATCAAAAGAGCACCATTGTACCTTGAAATGAATATAATGGAAAAAGTTACTATTTTTAGCAATTTTCCGGATTCTGTTAGTGCATGATGTTTAAATTTTTTTAAAGCTTCAAAATGTGAATTAAAATAATTTTTGTAAAAAAATTCCAAAAATAGTAAGTTTTTGGTCACCCGACCCGTCCAGTTTTGACCGTCTCGAAAAATTGCACACGTACCTCGAATTTGAAAAAAATGCATTTTCGGACCCCGGGGGCTGCTAAATATGGCAGGTACTTGGTCCGGTACGCCTTAGTTAGAGCTTGCTATAGCAATTTTCGGCATCAAATTCCGACTCGTACGACTCGTTTTAGCCTAAAATCAAATTTTCCCAAAATTGTCCGGGGAGGCACCGAGGGCCCCCAAGGCTGTGTGGGAACAGGTTCCAGCCCACTCCAGCTCAGCTTTAGCAGCTGGGGGGGGCCCTCTTGCCTTGTGGGAGTCTTGGGAGAGTTTCTAAGCTTGCTACTAAGTGTGAGAGTCAGTTAACCAAGCCAACCGAACACTTGGTGGGTAGGCAACTGGACTTTGCCATGCTTAACTAGAGAGGCTCCCAGATGCAAATAGCACCCCAGATCAATTTTCAGCTTGAGGAGGCCTATTTAAAGGTGTGATCACACACACACACACACACACACACCCAGTATACACCCACACACCTACACACACCTTGGGGAGGTGCTGCCGGTACACACACAGTTTTTGAAGGAGAAGCAAGGAGGGAGGTGCTGCCGGAATTCTCATCTTGAGGATTCATTGGATCAGAAAAATCAGAGGATTCTCAGCCCCTAATCACGGTAATTATGGTTAAATTACGGTTCTTCTTAATTCTCATCATTACCGTCTCATAATTCTCGTCTACTATGCCTACCTTTAGCTATAATTCCCAATAGCTGCTCTCTAAGTTTACATAACTATACTCCCTTGCATAATCATCATTCAATTAGCTAAATTATGCAGCCATTCATCATCCTTAATCACGGATTAATGCATGATTAGGAAAGATTTCTCTCTCTAGGCAGCATAGTTAATAGATTGCCAGCTAGTAATAATGTAGATTTGATGAAATTCATTCTTTTATCATTCAATAGTATTGTAATTAAATTAGACTCAATCATCTCCCACATTAAAATGTGATTAAGGCTGAAAATTAATCCGTCATTAGGTCATTAAGAAGTGAATTTTCTATCACACATGCCTGCGGTAATTCTGCATCTTCGAATTGCTCTAGGGAAATGATTGAGCTTGCGTACTTCATCTCTTTTGTAAATCAATTAGAGAAATTCTGAATTTCTTAATCATCTAAGCCAAGTAATTAACTTAGAGCTAGTTCCCATAGGGCAAGTAAAGAACTACCCATAAAATTGCTAGGTCTCGAAGGAAAAATCAAATCTCTTACATAATGTGGATTCATTAATGATTCTAATATGCCAATTGGTTTGTTATGATGCTCTCGGACTTTAGATCTTTTCAAGTTTATCATTTAAAGTAGTGAGTAAAATGGCCCCGGTTAAGAGAACTCGCTTCAGTGGTGCCCACGACCGCGAGGTGGGAACAAGCAATGTCAATGGAAAGGGAAAAGCTCCCATGGACGAACAAATACTGGCCATCTCACGGGCCATTGACGAAGAAATGGAAGAGGTAGGTCATAATTTTATTCAAGTCGTTTGAATTAACATATCCCCAAAAACATGTTGGAGAAATATGACGAAAACCTCGGCACTGGACTCACTGTACATTAAAGTCTAAAGTAGGAAAGAAATGATTGATGGGTATGCTGTTTGCAATAGGAAAGAATGTCTGCTAGGGAAAATTTAGCTCGACATGTTCATTTTATTTCCAATGTTGAATTAGTCCTGACCCCCCTACTGATCACAGGGGGCAGAGTTCCTCGTTAAGGGCTCTTGAATCCACGACTTGCTTTTTATGCGGTGGATATCCACGACTTGCTTTCTATGCAATGGGAACCCACATATTGCTTTCTATGCGGTGGGAGTGTCCATGACGGGCTTTCTATGTGGTGGACATACCTAGTTGTATGGGCAGCTAGGCGACAAACGGGAGGAGTAAACTCTCGCTGGAGGGAGGATGTTGTACCTCCAGAACATTGGAATTTTAATGAATAAGTTTGAGTAGAAGTTTTAGTAGAATATTGTCTTGGTGCTGTTTGCAATACTGGTTGAAGGGCTGTCTTAACGAACAATGTGATTCGGAATTAATCAAGGAATGTTTATGTTGAACAATCATTGTGGTAGTAATTAGGTCACACAAGGAAGTGTGAGTGTGGGGGTGGAAAGTGGAGACTTGGCTCAGGTTGCCAATGCCTATGAGATGGGTGGTCCCGATTGGTCGAGAACTCTCTGTCCCCATAGTGGTCAATTCGATATTAGTAATACTCATTGCCCCTAGAGCGGTGAAATCTCGAGAGTACGTGCCTCTGAAACATGGGGAAAAAGGCACTCGGGGTTTCTCTCCTCTTGGAAGGTGGGTCTTAGGATCGCTAGATAGTTTAAGTACGCTTCCCCTGCGAGGTGGAGCTAGATCTCATTGCTAGTAGGCTCGAACTCGACCCACTTTGTGATGAGAGATCGTCCGCTAGGTGAACCCTGAACCACTTTGTTTGCTTCCGCTATAGATCTAGTGGCCACCAGGTTCACCATCAGATCCGCTGTTTGATATAGCGGGGTGGGGACCTCACACCTGGTATCAGAGCCTAGGTTAGGCTAGGAAATAAAGTCGTACTTTTTGAATATTTAAAAAGGAACTGAAAGTATATAGGTAGCTGATCCAAATTCCTTGCATTGGTGTTGCAGGAAGACCCCGTGCTAGAATATCGGAAGTTCCAAGTGTTTGAGCTTATTTATGAGCAAGCTCAAAGATCCCCAGTTTACCAGTTCAGGCGAGATGTCATGGAGATACTGATGAAGGCTCATACGCCACACTCCACTCGCATTGATAGAGGATGGGAACTTGATTGGACACTTGCAGGAGGGGTTAACTACATCAACGCTCAGAAGCTAGGATGCCTGGCTACCGATTTGAAGAAGATACGCTGGCGAGAAGAGTTGAGGGTGGTAGAGTTATTCTACTTACTGCCTACCTGATTGGACCTGACTGTCTCAGGCGACTCCAATCAAACCATCAACGACTGGCTCTTGGAAAAGGTCACCGAGGTGATCCCAGCGAACAGAGTCAGAACTTTTGGAGTACCGAAAGAGGAATTCCACCTTGATATCTTAGTTTATTATCCACTCAAGGATGAGTACAGGAACTATTTCATGAACAAAGTAGTGCATCATGTGAATACCATCTCCTAGGCGTATTTTATACGCAATCCAAAAAGCCATGTAATAAGTTGATCATCAGTTATCCTAAACCTTGAGGGGTTTCAATTGTAATAAATTTTCATCAATAAAGTGCTTTTTGTCTCTGAATCTCTGTCTCTTGATAAAGTGGTATCTTGAATTTTATTTAAAGTCTCGTGTCTATTTTGAAATCCAAGTAATGGTATCAAGAATCTCGTATAACCTCTGTAGGCACCGCCTGTTGCTCTGTACTCGACAACGCAAGAGAAGAAGCTTCTCCTTAAGCAAGCCCAACCTCCGATATTTAAGGGCGAGGGGGCAAATGTGGAGAGAGATGCGGAAGTGTGGATGGAAGCCATGGACGACTACTTTGAAGCTGCGGGGACCCAACCCGTAAATCAGGCCATGCTTTCGATGTTCCGCTTGACTGGCGATGCCAAGATATGGTGGAAGCAAAATTGCAGGAACCTGGATATTAAGGGATCTTCCCAATCCTGGGAAGACATCAAAGCTGCAATAATAGGACATTATTTACCACCTGCCTATAGGACCTTGAAGATGAATGAATTCTTTTCACTTCGGCAACTGACTTCATATGTCGAAGAATATTATGCAAAGTTTGTCACTCTTCGGAGATACGCTCCTAAGATGACCTTGGAACAACAGGTGGTGAGGTTCTGCCAAGGGCTAATCAACCCTTTGAATACTAGATTGGAAGCTCTCAGGCCAACGACACTACAAGATGCCTTGTTGAGGGCCAAACCTCTAGCTCTTGAAGTACAAAAGGTTAATCAGAACAGGAGGAATCATTGGGCAAAGAGGGCAAGGACAATTGCTTGGAATAACAGACCAGCCAACCAAGCATATGACCAGCGTCCTATTGTGGCTACCACCACAACCATGGAGTTCCCAGATGTTCGATGCTATGGTTGCGGCGAGTATGGACATTATAGATCCAAGTGCCCTAGGAACATTCAGGCAACTAACGCCAGAACAGGAGGAATCATTGGGCAAAGAGGGCAAGGACAATTTCTTGGAATAATAGACCAGCCAACCAAGCATATGACCAGCGTCCTATTGTGGCTACCACCACAACCATGGAGTTCCCAGATGTTCGATGCTATGGTTGCGGTGAGTATGGACATTATAGATCCAAGTGCCCCAGGAACATTCAGGCAACTAACACCAATGCCATACCCTTGAATACCCATGGGCGTGGCCAAGCTAATGGAAGAGGAGGACGTGGAAGGATGAATGGAGGGCGAGGGCGTGGATCTACCGCTAGAGTGAATGCCGCAGTGGTACAACCAACTGTGGGTGACAAAGTAGTGGAGAGAGCAACCCTGCATGCTGCAATTGACAACCCCAATGGTTGCGAGCAATACGCAGTCATTCATACACCAGGATCTCTCAGAGGTGAACAAGTTAACTTCCTTATAGATTGTGGTAGTATTCTTTCATTTCTTTCACCCAGATGCTTGAGGAAGCTAAAGCTAGATAAGTATCCAACAAGCAAGCTAGTTGTAGAGTTAGCAAACGGCAAGGAAGTAGTATCTCAACATTCTGCAGGAAAAATTGACTTTGATTTAGGGGGACGCCCAACTTCTGCTCAATTTCGAACCTTACCCTTAGGATTCTTTGATGGGATACTAGGGATGGAATGGCTAAAGCAAAATAGGGCCCACATACATTGTGCACAAGGAAACTTTACCTTTACACATAACTCGGGTAATGAAGCCTTAATCCAGGGGGAAAATGGGAGACCTAGGGCTACTCTAGTTAAGGCCAGCAGACTTTTGAAGGGATTAAGAAAGAGACAACAAATTTATGCGGTAAAGCTCAACAAAGTAGACCAAGCAGATACCTCACTTCGACCAAACTGATTGAGGGAGTATGATGATGTATTCCTTGAAGACCTTACGAATCTTCCACCACATAGAGAGGTAGATCATGATATTGAGACTATCCCTGGATGTGAACCTATCTCAAAAAGACCTTATAAAATTTCACTTCTAGAAGCCATCGAACTCAAGGAACAACTTAGGCAACTCATTGAGCAAGGATTCATTTGACCCAGTACTTCTCCTTGGGGTGCACCAGTTCTTTTTCAGAAGAAGAAGGATGGAACCTTAAGGCTATGCATAGATTACCGTGGACTGAACCAGGTAATTGTCAAGAACAAGTATCCAATTCCAAGGATCGACGAACTCTTGGACAGGCTCCACGGTGCCAAAATGTTTACAAAGATTGATCTAAGGTCATGATATTACCAAATCAGGATCAAGGAATCAGATATTCCAAAGACGGCTTTGAATACTAGGTATGGGCACTACGAATTCATAGTAATGTCTTTTGGTCTAACAAATGCTCCTGCAAGCTTCAATCGACTTATGCAGGATATTTTTAGACCTTACCTGGATGATTTTTTCTTAGTTTTCTTTGATGATATTCTGATCTATTCTAAGAACGAGGCAGATCACGAAGAACATGTTCGCAAAGTACTTGATCTTCTTCGGGAACACCAACTTTACGCTAAAGAAAGCAAGTGCACCTTTTGCTCACCAAAGGTCAATTATCTTGGATTTGTCATATCGGCCGAAGGGATCTCAATAGACCCAGACAAAGTCAAGGATATCATTGATTGGCCTCAACCATCCACCGTCAGCGAAGTAAGAGGATTTCTTGGAATAACGGGTTGGTACAGGATTTTTGTCAAGGACTATGCACGTATAGCTGCACCTTTGACAGAACTCCTGAAGAAAGGAATGAGGATCGAATGGAAGACCGAGCACGAGTCTAGCTTTGCTAAGCTAAAAGAGTTCTTGGTCTCAGCTCCTATTTTAAAGCTTCCAGATTTCAGTAAGGAATTTGAAGGAGCGACCAATGCTAGCAAATTTGCTCTAGGTGGAGTTCTTACTCAAGAAGGAAGACCAGTGGCGTATACTTCGCGAAAGCTGAGGGATCACGAGAAGAATTACCCTACTCATGATTTGGAACTTTTAGCAGTTATACATGTGTTGAAGTTATGGAGACATTATCTTCTCGGACGCAAGTTTCAGCTGGTTACAGACCACAAGAGCTTAAAATGGATTTTTACGCTACCTATTCTCAATATGCGACAACGGCGATGGATAGAGCTATTACAGGAATATGACCTTGACATAAAGTATAGACCAAGGAAGGAAAATGCAGTTGCAGATGGCCTTAGCCGAAAATCTTTTCTCGGAGCTATCTCTATTCCAAATAACCCTATCTAGGATAGAATCAAAGAAGCATCTTTGCTAGATCCAGAGTATCAACGTATAGTATCATTAGTTCAGCAGAATAAGATGCCTGAAGCTAAATATTACTCTCTTATGGGAGGATGTCTTTACTACAGACATAGACTCTGTGTACCCAGAGATCCAGCTTTAAAGAAGGCTATTCTATATGAAGCACACGATAGCCCTACATCTGGACATCCAGGCTATGCTAAAACTCTTCATGCTGTCAGGAGGAGTTATTTTTGGTATGGAATGAAAGGAGACATACTTCGCTATGTGAGGCAATGTATTTCTTGTCAGCGGATAAAAGCTGAAAGGATCAAGTTACCAGGGCAACTTCAACCTCTTGACATACCCCAAATGAAATGGGAATGCATCAGTATGGATTTTGTTACAGGATTACCTTCTACAGGAGGTTATGATTCTGTTTTTGTGGTTGTTGATATGCTCACAAAAGTGGCTCATCTAATACCCGTAAAGACAACCTTTACTACTTCAGATGTTAGCCAGGTATTCATCAAGGAGATTTTTAGGCTACATGGTCTACCCAAGCGTATCATCAGTGATAGAGATGCCAAGTTTACATCAAAATTTTGGACTTCTCTTTTCCAATTTATTGGGTCACAATTAGCTTTCAGTATAGCATATCATCCACAGAAAGATGGGCAAACTGAAAGAGTTAATCAAGTCATCGAGGACATTCTCAGAGCCTATTGTTCGCAAGAGCCAAAGAAATGGTTACAATATCTACCTTTGGTGGAGTACGCTTACAACTCTTCCGAACACAAAAGCATTGGAATGTCACCTTTCAAAGCTCTTTATGGGCAAGACTGTTTAGCACCACTGAACTTTTCAGATCCAACCATCAGGGTAGAAGCCTCTAGGAAGATGTTAGAAGATATGGAAGCTCAGACTAGAGCTATTCGCCAGGACATTCAGGCTACTCATGATAGACATAAGCATTATGCAGATAAGAACCGTTCGGAAAGAACTTTCAAAGAAGGGGATAAGGTTTTTCTGAGAGTCCGACCAAAAAAAATTAACTTATCACTAGGCAGATATAAGAAGCTAAGCCCAAGGTATTGTGGACCCTTTGAGATTGTTAAAGTTGTAAGTGACCCATCCTGCATGCTAAAGTTACTTGCAAACTTGAAGGTTCATGATGTGTTCCACGTCAGCTTATTCAAACCCTATATTCCTAACCTTGATCAATTCTTGGACTCAGATCAGATAGTCATGTCAGCACAAGGAGTTCTCGAGCTCCAACCTGACTATGTACTTGAAACAAGGGAAAGGAAGTTACGCAACAGAACTATCACGGAGCATCTGGTAAAGTGGAAGGATTACCCTGAAGAAGATGAAACTGGTAAACTATCACGGAGCATCTGGTAAAGTGGGAGGTTGTAAGGTCTCTGACCCCGATCAAAAGAGCACCATTGTACCTTGAAATGAATATAATGGAAAAAGTTACTATTTTTATCAGTTTTTCGGATTCTGTCAGTGCCATGATGTTTAAATTGTTTTGAAGCTTCAAAATGTGAATTAAAATAATTTTTGTAAAAAAATTCCAAAAATAGTAAGTTTTTGGTCACCCGACCCGTCCAGTTTTGACCGTCTCGAAAAACTGCACACGTACCCCGAATTTGAAAAAAATGCATTTTCGGACCCCGAACGCTCCTATATATGGCAGGTACTCGGTCCGGTACGCCTTAGTTAGAGCTTGCTATAGCAATTTTCGGCATCAAATTCTGACTCGTACGACCCGTTTTAGCCTAAAATCAATTTTTTCCAAAATTGTCTGAGGAGGCACCGGGGGCCCGAGGCTGTGTGGGAACAGGTTCCAGCCCACTCCAGCTCAGCTTTAGCAGCTGGGGGGGGCCCTCTTGCCTTGTGGGAGTCTTGGGAGAGTTTCTAAGCTTGCTACTAAGTGTGAGAGTCAGTTAACCAAGCCAACCGGACACTTGGTGGGTAGGCAACTGGACTTGCCATGCTTAACTAGAGAGGCTCCCAGATGCAAATAGCAACCCATATCGATTTTCAGCTTGAGGAGGCCTATTTAAAGGTGTGCTCACACACACACACACACACACATGCTCACACACACACCCAGTATACACCCACACACCACACCAACACCTTGGGGAGGTGCTGTCGGTACACACACAGTTTTTGAAGCAGAAGCAAGGAGAGAGGTGCTGCCGGAATTCTCATCTTGAGGATTCATTGGATCAGAAAAATCAGAGGATTCTCAGCCCCTAATCACGGTAATTATGGTTAAATTACGGTTCTTCTTAATTCTCATCATTACCGTCTCATAATTCTCGTCTACTATGCCTACCTTTAGCTATAATTCCCAATAGCTGCTCTCTAAGTTTACATAACTATACTCCCTTGCATAATCATCATTCAATTAGCTAAATTATGCAGCCATTCATCATCCTTAATCATGGATTAATGCATGATTAGGAAAGATTTCTCTCTCTAGGCAGCATAGTTAATAGATTGCCAGCTAGTAATAATGTAGATTTGATGAAATTCATTCTTTTATCATTCAATAGTATTGTAATTAAATTAGACTCAATCATCTCCCACATTAAAATGTGATTAAGGCTGAAAATTAATCCGTCATTAGGCCATTAAGAAGTGAATTTTCTATCACACATGCCTGCGGTAATTCTGCATCTTCGAATTGCTCTAGGAAAATGATTGAGCTTGCGTACTTCATCTCTTTTGTAAATCAATTAGAGAAATTCTGAATTTCTTAATCATCTAAGCCAAGTAATTAACTTAGAGCTAGTTCCCATAGGGCAAGTAAAGAACTACCCATAAAATTGCTAGGTCTCGAAGGAAAAATCAAATCTCTTGCATAAGGTGGATTCATTAATGATTCTAATATGCCAATTGGTTTGTTATGATGCTCTCGGACTTTAGCTCTTTTCAAGTTTATCATTTAAAGTAGTGAGTAAAATGGCACGGTTAAGAGAACTCGCTTCGGTGGTGCCCATGACCGCGAGGCGGGAACAAGCAATGTCAATGGAAAGGGAATATCTCTCCTTTGAAGCATGAGGATGTAATCCTAGGGGCACCATGGTTTGATCGCCTGGCTGCCAATGTTAAATTCCTTGAAAGGAGAATCTCCTTTAAGTTCATGGAAAAAGACATGTATATAGATGCTAAGGAAATGGGTAACACTATCCCCATTGTACATACACCAGCTTTCAAGAAGTCAATAAAGAGCTCTATTTTTGTGTACATGATTTTTGTTAAGATTCTCAAAATGAACCTAATGCTTTAGCAAAAGAAAATAAAAGCAACCAAAAGGAATTAGAGTTATCCAATTTTCTCAAGGGGTTTCAAGATGTCTTTATTGACGACATCCCTTGTGAGCTACCTCCTAAACGAGGTAATGATGACCATGCAATTGAACTTCTTCCAGGAAGTTCACCGCCTAACAAACCTCCTTATAGAGTTTCTCAAGCTCAACAAGAGGAGATTATTCAGCAAGTGCATGAGTTAGTTGAGAAGGGCATGGTTAGGCCTAACTCATCTCCATTTTGTTCACCTGTGCTATTAGTGCAAAAGCAAGATGGCACATATCGTATGTGTGTCGACTATAGAGCACTAAATAGGATCACTATCAAAAATAGGTTTCCCGTTCCACGGGTAGAAGGCCTATTTGATAAGCTACAAGGATCGACCTACTTCAGTAGGATTGACCTAAAAAGTGGCTATCATCAAATAAGGATAGTTGATCAAGACATTGTAAAGACCGCATTTCGCACTACATTTGGTCTTTACGAATACATTGTCATGACTTTTGGCTTGACCAATGCACCAACCACATTCAACCGCTTGATGGAGAAGCTGTTCAGGCCTCATAGAACCTTCACTGGAGTGTTCTTTGATGATATAATCATCTACTCTAATTCATTAGACGAACACAAGCAGCACCTTCAGGTAATATTTCAAGTTTTAAGAAAGAATAAACTTTATGTTAATCGAAAGAAAAGTGAATTTTTCTTGCAAGAGATTCAGTATTTAGGTCACATTATCTCTCAAGATGGCATCCAAATGGATCCATCAAAGTTAGATGTAATAAAAGGATGGCATAAACCAAAGAATCTTCATGAACTAAGAAGCTTTATAGGTATGTGTGCATACTATAGACACTTCATAGAAAAGTTCTCACAAATTGCGGGACCATTACATGACCTAACAAAAAAAAGGGTTAGGTATACATGGTCTGCTAAGGAGAACAATGCTTTCGAAAATCTTATCTCTCAACCTGTGCTTACACTACCGGATCTCTCAAAACCATTTAAGGTCCAATGTGATGCTTGTGGTGATTGCCTTGGAGCTGTTTTGCTTCAAGAAGGGCACGCCATAGGCTATGAAAGTCGAAGGCTTGACTCTATTCAGAAAGCTCTAGGCATATATGAAAAGGAACTCCTTGCAGCTCTACATGCCTTAGACTCATGGAAGCACTATTTATTGGGGACTCCTTTCATTCTGCGAACAGATCACCAAAGTCTTAAGTACTTCATGACGTAGACCAAGCTCTCCAACAAACAAATGAGGTGGGCAAATTTCCTCATTTTCATATTGCTCACATTGCTGGCAAGCATAATCAAGTAGCAGATGCACTCTCAAGACGGCCTAGAGTGAATGCGGTTTCCATAGCAGCTCACAATGATCTATCTTCAATGATAGATGAGTATGCTATTGATCCCGATTTTAGAGATGTGATTTCAGCCCTTGCATTAGGGAAGAAAGAAGAACCATTTACTTTACAAGATGGTTATCTTCTCTATGGAAATAGACTATGTGTTACTAACTCACTACGTGAGAAAGTAATGTATGAATCTCATGCTCCTCCTTACGTGGGGCAAAGAGGGATTCAGTCTACCCTAAAGGGAATTGAAACATATTTCTATTGGCCTACCATGAAAGTGAGCATACAAGATTATGTTTCTAAATGTGTGGTATGCCAAAAGAAAAAATTTGATAGAGGGAAGCAACCTGGATTGCTTCAACCTTTGCCAATCCCTAATTCACCATGGGGGAGCATATCCATGGATTTTATCTTTGGATTTCCTAAGTCTATCCATGGGAATACGGGAATATGGACGATAGTAGACAGGTTTAATAAACAAGCTCATTTTATACCTGTCAAAAAGACTATCAAAGCCCATCAAATGGCAACCCTCTTCATTTCACAAATTTTCCAGTACCATGGCTTGCCAATGTCCATAGTGTCGGATAGAGATCCTAGAATGACTAGTAATTTCTGGAAGGGTCTCTTTGAGAATTTAGGGACAAGGCTAAACTTCTCTTCGGCCTATCATCCACAAACGGATGGCCAAAGTGAAATAGATAACCTAACAATTCTTGATCTACTAAAATCCTATGTAATGGAAGTAGATCAAAGATCCCAATGGGAGAAGTACTTACCCTTAGTGGAGTATGCTTACAATAACACTTTACATACTTCCACGGGAAAAGCACCTTTTGAGGTAATTGAGGGAAGATAAAAAAGTCCCTTGCTACTTAAGGTACATGGGAAGATCTTCGCTACAGACGAGTATAGCCGAGACCTACAAGAATCTTTTCAAAAGATTAAAGATGCTATCTCTATCTCACAACAAAGGCAAAAGGCTGCTGCTGACAAGCACAGAAGAGCCTAAGTCTTTAAAGAAGATGATTGGGTCTTATTAAAATTTCCCAAGGCTCGATTAAGGCACACGACGGGCAAGAATCCTATGGGACATCAAAAGTACTATGCTAAACTAGCAAAAAGGTACTATGGTCCCTTCCAGATTCTTAGGCCAATCAATGAGATGGCCTATCAACTCAAGTTTCCCAATCATTGGCTCATACACAATGCTTTCCATGTGAGCCTATTAAAGCCTTACAAAGGAGAGCCACCTCATGAATCAACTACTGAAGACCCACTGGAGATCGAGGACCAAGAAGAGGTGCTGCAGCCCGAGTCCATTCTCCGACATGAAGACAAGGTACTAAGAGGCGGTAAGACTATCCGACGATATCTTATTAAGTTTAAGAATTATCCTTTTGAAGATGCTAGATGGATGCAAGGCATACAATTAAAGGATAACCTAAAACTTTTCAATGCTTACAATGCTTCCCAAGAGTAAGCAAATGTACAAAATGTTAAAAATGAACAAAGTTTTTGTCTTATAAGACTCTCTTTTTCTTTATTGTGCACAAAAATGATGTAGTATGCATGCTTAGATCAAGTTTGCGGAGACGACGTCTCCCGAACACCAAGTAGAGCTTGTCACTCTACTATGGACGATTCATAGGACTAATGTGCAGACATGCTTGCGGCAGCCTCAGGCTCTCAAGCACCAAATGGACTAGTCATCCATTGTGGAATGATGTCGTAGGGTAACATAGGGATCCTCTACCCGCTAAGAAAAGGACTCATGAATATGCTTTATCTTCTCTACACCATAGTCGAGGACGACTATGATTTCAAGAGAGAGGTAATGTCATAATAATCAATATCTAATTCTCCTAAATGATTTTCTCATGTTAAACTGATCATTTAATATGGGGAAGTGTCAGGGGAGAAAAAGCTAGAATATTGGTTAAGCTAGCAGACCCGCCACAGTAGGGATCCAAAGGAGGGAAAATAGGGATCCAAAGGGGGGGCCATCTGCAAAAGAGCCATGTGCAACAATGGGCTAAAAATACCCTAAGGTTCAACCCATTAAGACTTCCAAAATGCTAAGGTTCCAAAATTCAAAGGTTGTGTCCAAAGGTCAACCATGGGGGGAATTGAATGCTTTGTGTGTGTCCCAAAAGTCTTTACAAATCCCTACATAGGAGGGGGCAAGCCTTGCTTGTAGGGGATGAGAGAGAAAGTCACACACACACACACACACACACACATACACAAGCTCCCTTTACACAAAGGGAATGAGGGACACATGTCAGCTCCCTAGCCCAGATGCCCACAAGGTGTACCCAATTCCTATTGGATGGCCTTGGAGGTGGACCAATGAGAATTAGGCTAGAGTAAATCTAGTTTAATTAATTTAAAAACACTTAATAAAAGAACCAATGAGAGTTAAGTCCTCTAGAAGACTATTGGACAGTCTCCCAAGGGGTCCAATGAGCATTCATCAGCCCAATGGCTTGCCTGATTTCTATTGGCCAGGAGGAAAAGGGGTCCAATGAGAGTTTAGTTGAATTATTAAATTACCTAAAGCTCTCACAAAAGGGGAAAGAGGTACACATGTCAGAAGGCTATCACTTATGCTGCTTAATTGTCATTGGCTAGCCCTAGGGAGGTCCAATGAGAGGGTAGCATGAGCAAATAGCAAGAGGGGTCGACCAAGAGAGAGAGGGGGCTGATTTTTGGAAGGCATTATCACACACACACACTCACACAATCTCATGTGTGAAGTAAAGAAGACTCTCTCTCCTTCTCAAGCTTTAATGGAAAGCTTACCACCTACTCCAAGCTTGTGAGAAGGAAGGCCTACACCAACAACTCTTGGCTTTGTGATGCAAATCCAACCAAGAGCCAAGCTTCAATGCATGCTCATCTTCTCTACCATGCTAATTACTAAGCTAAGCTATGCTAATATGAGTGATTATGTGAGGAGATGTACATCTTTCTCATAAGAATACTCCTTCTTCCTCTCAATCTACTCTCATACCCCACTAGCTCTCACCATCTTCGAAGGTGTGTGAGTTCTTGGGTCTGAGACCGGAGAGAATTGATGTTGTGTTTGATAAGTGTTTTTCTTAGTGCATGAAGCTTTCATCTTCATTGCACTAGCTAGTCTTGAAGGAACACAAAGAATTGTATTGTACAATGTCTCTCTTGATGGGAGAAACCATAATACAAAGCCTTTTGGAGGGAGGACCGGCTCCATGTAAATCTGGTCCTCAACTGTTGTCAATAGCTTAATTTCTCTCTCTTTTGAAAGTATTGTTCATGCTATCTAACTAGGTGTTATGCTTTTTGTTGCTCTCCCCACCCAAGCACTCTTGTAATTCTCATTAGGAATCTATTCTAATGAAATGCCCACTATGTTCATGCTAATTTCTGCTACACACAAGTTTTTAGGCCATCAAATGTTACATAGCCCCCCCCCCCCCCCCCCCCCCCCCCCCCCCCCACCCCTCTTCCCTCTCTCTCTCTCTCTCTCTCTCTCTCTCTCTCTCTCTCTCACACACACACACACACACAAACACACACACAAAATTTAATTTTGTACTAGGTCTAGCAAGTGAGGCCTCAACCTACCACTAGACAAGCATAGTAAGAACTCTTTGCTATGGTATGGGAGGGCTTGAGTTTCAAGCTACAGCTGTGGGCACTCTCCAACACAGTTCAATCGTCTCATAGAGACCTCTCAAACAGAAGGCGTGTCTTGGTCAGCCTTGGCCGCTAGGTACACCACAAAACCTGACCTAATTTTCTCTTCAATGGCATGTAGTAGGACCTTGCAATGTTTGAGATCACACCCAGCATTTATGGAGGCCTTGCCCCGGCCTTGCATTATTGCCAATGGCAAGGTTAGTCAAGCATACTGAGCTCACAACTCCACGCATTGCATGGTGAGCCTCGCTATAGAAGAAATCCATTATGCCAACTACCACAAACACAAAGGCAGATCCTTGTATCACCTACAACAGCCAATTAAATCCATTACAAAATACTCAATTCTCTAATCTATTTAATCATTTTTATTTCTATTGCTTTTCATAAAGTGGGCTCAAGCCCTCAGCCTACTGTGTAGTTTTCTACAGGATGCTCAGCAGCCTACCATGAGCACTTAAATGCAGTCAGTGGGATTCAAGCATTGACGCAAAGGACATGCCTAACAATTAGATAACGATGCCAACCGCCATTCATTGTAGCGGTCCCAACCCTTACTTTTTTCTTGTCAAACGGTGGGTAGTCAGCACCACCATAATGGGATACACCAACATCATTAAAAAAATGCTCATGGTATTCAACACATTCATCTCGCTACCAGAGGGATGATAGCTGCCTGCTCCACAAACAACATGGTACCCTATGAGAAGATGGATGCAAAGAGGATAGCCATCACAAATATGGGCAGCCTCTGCCAAAGTTGCTTTGTCATAAAATCAAATATCTAACCAACCCAAATGATTTTCTCATATTAAAATGACCATTTAATGTGGGAGAATAAACGGGACCAAGGGTTAAGATATAGACATGTGCTTATAGAACTATCTCAACACGGGGCTAATGGTAAAGGGGCCCAAATGAGAGATTGTCTATCAAAGAGCGAGGCTAACCAATGGAGCATAAAGACCTTAGGGTTAGCTTCATTGAAGACCTCCAATAGTTAGTGTAAAAGTCCTTTGACCTTAGGTAAGCTAGGGCTAAGCTTGAGGTGGGAACCCGGCCCAAGCTTAAGGTGCTTGTCGTGCTTGATGACTAAGGTGCTTGAGATGCTTGAGGTGCTTGATGATTGAGATGCTTGAGGTGCTTGTCATGCTTGAGATGCTAGGGCTGTACTTGAGGTGAGAACCCAGCTCAAGCTTGAGGGGCTTAAGGGCCAAGCTTGTGGTGAGGACTAGGCCCAAGGTTGAGGCGCTTGGGGTGGCACAAAAGTCAAACTAGATCCCTACAAGGAGGGAGGCGATCCATGCAAGAAGGGGGGGTGGTTGCTTGACCACTCCCTCTCCCAAAGGGCACCCCTTGCCCAAGAGGCAAGTAGGACACATGGCAAGCCCATAGCTAGGTTACCCTCATGGTGTGGCTAAAGCCTATTGGTTGGCCACCCAAGGGGTACAATGATAATTTAGGAGATTTAATTAATTGACTTTGCATTTATCAAGTCCTATTTCTCAAAGGGAAAAGGAGGACACTTGTCCCAAGGCTAGGCTAGGCCTGGAGGGGTCCAATGAGCTTCAAGAATGAGCTACAAGGGGGGGTCGACCAAAGCAAGTAGGGGCCGTGCTTATGGGGTATACTCTCCCACACACACACACTCTCTCTCTCTCTATCTATCTATCTCTCTCTCTCTCTCTCTCTCTCTCATGGTGTATTATGCAAAGTGCAAGAGCTCCCTCTCCTTCTCCCAGCAAGTAGAGGTTGAGAGCCTACACCAACACTCTTGGCTATGGAATGCAAATCCAACCAAGAGCCATGCTTCAATGCTTAAGCTTGCCATCTTCTCCATCTTGATTACGATGCTATTATGTATGCTAGCAAGAAGAGTAATGATAAGTGAGGAAATAATTATTTCTCCTATGAAATGTTTCTTCGTCCTCTTCCCTACCCAGCTCTCTCCACCTTCGAAGGTGTTTGAGGTCTTGGGACTGAGGCTTGGGATAGTTAATGCTTTCCACCAAGTTTATGTTATGCTTGTGATGCATGAAGATTTCCATCTTCATTGCATCACCTAAGTCATAAGGAACACAAAGATTGTATTGTAACAAGTCTCTCTTGATGGGAGAAATCATAATAAAAATGCCTATTGGAGGTGGGACTGGCTCCACATAAATCCGGTCTTGAATTGTTGTCGTGTTCTCTAAATTCTCTCTCTTGCAAAAGTATTGTTCATGCCAAGTTAACTAAATGCTATGTTTATGTTGCTAACTTCAATTATGTTCACCCGCTATGCTCACAAAGTAATTTCTCAAAAGTACTCTCTCTAATTTCCGCTACTCTCAAGTTAATAGGACAATTCCATTACATGCTTCACCTCCTCCACTTGTGTCATGCTGCTTAGTCTCCATTCATGAACTCTCCCACCTTATCTTGTTCATCCTTTGTTGCTACTTTGTCCAAGCACCTGCCAAGAAACCACCATGCACTAAATCATTTCTATAGAGAAGCCCAAATCAACTACACACAAATTACACCATGGTTTGTCTAGCTTACAAAACTCATGTATATGAATGACGTAGAAAAACACCCATTTCATAGCTCTACCAAATAGTCTAACTAGCTCGGTCTCCTACCCTTTGCTTGTTCGTCTGCTACAATAGCCCGTTATTGACATCCGCATACTCCTTCACCACCTAGACACCGATGCCGGGTCATCTTCCATGTGAAACCTCAAAGACGCCAATGCCTCTTTTGTGTTGTAGTTTCCACTCTTAACAAACCCTAGATACCCAATGTTCGTTGAGTTCTCATGTTGAAACCTTGTCCCTTTGCCCAAAGCTTTTGTTTACAACTCCTCATCATATTTTGGAAACCTTGAACGTATAAGTCCCTATCTTCTAGCTATTGTCGTATACATAGTTGGAGTAGGCCTAGAGATATAGTAAAGCTCATCTGATACACAACACAAATCCATCCTAGCACATCTTTAACAAGGCGATGGCAGGGAGTTGTGGCATGTAGAGATCTCTAGATTGTGGTGCAATGAATGAGAGGATGGACGACCTGCTCAAGCCTGAAAGGGATGGGTTTATCATGAAGGTGGAGAGATTCAACCAGGGATGGTAATCGTGTTGGTGGGTTGGTTGAACGGAATCCACAAGGGCTGAGATATCACGGGGAGGTGTGCCCTATAGAGACCGAGGTGGAGATCTATCATCTACAGCTATGCGCTCATCACTACTAACCAAGCAAAAGATGACCGAGCAAAAGTTGGATTGCAGATCCACTCAACCAGGTCCATAGCCTGAGTATAAGGTGAGGTGTGGCCAGCAAGCACTTCACTTCTGAAAAGAGAGAGAGAGAGAGAGAGAGAGAGAGAGAGAGAGAGAGAGAGAGAGACATAAAGCAGGGATGATGCATTAGCTATCCGTATTGTGCTTTTAATGATAGTTGAACAATGGACACCAGCGTGACGCCATTGAATAAAGCCATGTGTCATGTTTTGAGAGTGACCCTCACATTGAAACGGCTAGCCCCATGTAGAGAGTGGTAGCGAGAGCTTGTCATGCTTTTTTATATTATGATGATATAACTCGAGATCAAGAGCTCTTTACCTAAATATATTCACTCATCTTTTCCATGAGTATTGATGCATTAGCCATCCCTATTGTGATTTTAATGATAGTTGAACACTAGACACCCGCGCAACGCCATTGAATATAGCTCCGTGTCATGTTTTGAGAGTGACTGACCTCACATTGAAACGGTTGGCCCTATACAGAGAGTGGTAGCGAGAGCTCGTCATGTTTTTATTATAATATGATGATATAACTCAAGATCATGAGCTCTTTACCTAAATATATTCACTCTTCTTTTCAATGAGTATCTCTATCTCTTTCGGCCAATCAAATATTGACTAGTTTAAAAAAATAACCTCTCCTTTTTCATTAGCAAAAAGGAAGGAATCACTAAGGCCTCACCCCTTTGGGACATGCCAAAAAGAAAAAGGGAAGGCTTTGAAGAAGGGCACGAGCATGTAGGTTGAGAGGAAGAAAAAAATAAAAAGAAAAGAAAGGAGAGAGGAGGAAGCGTTGAGGAGGAGGGAAAGAGAAAAGAAGAAGAAGAAGAAAGAAGAAAGGAGAGAAAGAAAAAAAAGGGAGGAAGGAAGAAGCGCTCAAAGAATGAAAAAGAAAGGGAGCAAAGAAAGAAGGGAAGAAGAAGAGGAGGAGAGAAAAAAAGGGGTGGTGCTTGACAGTGAGTTGAACAAAAAAGAGAATTTGTCTTCATCATGTGCTCTCGTTGGAGGAAATGACAAGCAAAGGAGGTGGTGGTGAAGAAAGAGGGTTCTTCATCTCGTGTTTTCGAAATTTTGAGGCCACAGAAAAGGGTCTCTCTCGCTCTCTCTCGAGGGCTTACATCAAGGAGAGACGCAAATCGAAGCAAAATTAAAAGATCGATCTCTCTCTCTCTCTCTCTCCGACATTGAGCATCAACCAGAGGGAAACATTTTATTTCTACAACGAAGCAAGATGGAAAGAGGGATTGAGACTTATTAAGAAGGTGCAAAGGGGCATGTGTTCTGCAAAAAAGATGTAGGTAAAACTCGACCGTGTAGAGGGCATAAGAGAAAATCTAGGGAACTGAAGAGCACAGGAGCAGTACAAGGTGGATTTGTGCTTGGTGATTACTGATTGTTTCTATCTGGTTGGGAATTTTTGATTAGGTATTTGCAAATCAAAAGGCATATCGATGATGGTGTATGGAACTAATTTGTATTAGGGTTTTCAAAATATTAGAAATAGGAAGCATCTACCGTGGTTGCTAGCATCAATTAAGTATCGATATCTTGTTTCAATCTGTTTTTAGCCGTTATTCGTGTTCTGAGTCGAGACTTTCTTCCGTGTTTCCTCTTTGAGCATCACTTAATACTCTTACTAACCCTAAAATCACTCCTATTTGCACTCGTTTCACTCGGTTTATGTCTTTGCTGCTTATTCGTTCGTCTATAGCCAGAAGCCCGACGCTTTCTTGGTCGCCCTTGGAGAATCGTGCACTCCGACATATTTTTGGTGAACCCAACGCAAAATTTGACCGAGGTAGACAGAATCACCCATATCGACGAGCCAAGAGAAAGAGATGCAGCAGATTACGGGGCTAATGGCTACTATTTTGTAGCAACAGATTACGGGGCTAATGGCTACTATTTTGTAGCAGCAGTATGCAAATCAAGTACATGCAAGAAACCAAATTCGGATATTGATTTGAAATCAAGGCCCAGATGGAATCAACCATGTCGACAAGCCAAGAGAAAGAGATGCATCTGATTGCGGGGCTAATGGCTGCTATTTTGTAGGAGCAGTATGCAAATCAAGTACGGGTAATAAAGCTAATGGATTAGAAATTGATTGGAGAGCCTGGCATTGGCCGAAAGATAGAGTGTTCTCGCTTCCCAAGACCCAGAGTACGTGTAATGTGCTGACATACAAAGCGGATTGGTTCGACCCACTCACAAAAATCTAAAAGAAAAACTGGTCAGAAGAGCATTGGGAAAAGAGTGTTAAGGCCATTTCTTGATCCAACACCATGGATGAGCTTAATGCTCAAGGGCACAATATCATCAAAACGGGCTATAACCAGTTTGGCCTCAAATACCCGAAGGTTCCTAGACATCCACACTTGGTTCATGTAATAAAATCTAGTAATTTGGGTGCACACCAAAATGGGCTGGCTTTGAAATCCACGCCCTCCCAAGATCAGGTCATCAATAAAGAAGATGATCTTCCAAGTCCTCCAAACCCATTTGCAAACCTTGGTGGCTAGCCCTCGAGAGGTAGGGCACTTGAAGAATAGATAAAGGGGGCCTTTATAGGTGAACCTACAACTAGAGTAAGTGTCAGAGCCGTCTAGCGTGGACCTGATCCCAGTAGGCAAGGCTCCCAGAGCACCTTCCAGATAAATATTTCAGCCATTTAGTCTCCCAAGAGGATTATCAAACATTGATGAAGAATGGATTCATGCATTGAGCTGCTTAGAACACTCAAGAGGGTAGGGTTTTCATCACTGGTTTTGTATCCTATATGTTTTTTTACAAGCCTTTGTTAGAACCCTAATCCTCCCAAGGCACCTGTAGTGCTTGAGGGCAATTGTATTCTTTTCGAGTTAATATAATTTCTCTCAACTCACAATTGTGAGTATGGAAAAAAAAAAAGAAAAAGGAAAGAAAGAAGAAGAGCAGGAAAAAAAAGGGTGGTGCTCGACGATGGACGAAAACCAAAAAAAAAAAAAAAATCTCGTAGGAGTTGAACGGGCAAGAGAATTTGTCTTCATAGTGTGCTAATCCACAACGTTTGGGGAAAAGCGAAGGAGAAGTTAGGAGAAAACAACAAGCAAAGGAGGAGGTGGTGAAGAAAAAGGGTTCTTCATCTCATGTTTTCAAAATTTTGAGGCCGTAGAGAAGGCTCTCTCTCTCGCTCTCTCTTGGGGGATTACATCAAGAAGAGAGGCAATTTGAAGAAAAACTAAAATATCTCTCTCTCAACATCATTGAGCGCCAAGCAGAGGGAAACAATTTTTTTCCATAGCAAAGCAAGATGGAAAGAGGGACCGAGACATATTAAGAAGGTGCAAAGGGACATGTGTTCTGCAAGATAGACAGTAGGCAAAACTTAACTGGGTAGAGGGCACAAGAGAAAATCTAGGGAACTGAAGAGCACGAGAGAAATACAGGGTGGATTTTGTGTCTGACGATTGCTGATTGCTTCTATCTGGTTGGGGATTTTTGATTAGGGGTTTGCAAATCAAAAAGGGCATACCGACAATGGTGTATGCAATCGATTTGTATGAGGGCTTTCACATATAAAAAAGTGGAAGCATCTATCGTGGCTGCCATCATCAATTAAGTATCAATATTTTGTTTCAATCTGTTTTTAGGCACACTAGCCGAAGAGGAGTTGATGCTTACCAAGATTCAATTTGAGCGCGACACAGCTCAGGTAGAGGCTGGAGAGTCTTTAGTAGCAGTTGAGGCCCGCACGTAGTCAACGCACCATAGCACAGAGAGTAGTGCAAGCCCCCACACTAGGGTGTAGCTGGCATCGTACATATAGCATGTAGCTTCAAACTCTGATTCATATTGATTTACTTGTATATATTTTGGTGGAGTCTTATCATAGCCCGAGCAAGATTTTCCAAGAAAACTAAGACTCGAGAAAAGGTTTGTCAAGCCATTCAAAATCGACAAGGTTGCCACCTCCCCTAACCCCAAAAAGCCACAACGTCTTGCTAGAGGAGGACCAAGCATAGACCTTCTCTATGGCCATGCAAATAAGGTAAGAGACACTAGAGAGGGTGAAGGAGAAGGAGGGGTAGGACTTCAAGGAAGAATTTGTTGATGAAGAGGGCGGACACAAGGGGACATTGTGTAGAGAAAAGAGGGATGAAGAACTTGCTACAATGACCAACATAGCTACACATAGAAGCGAGCTTGCTAACTAGCTTTCCTCACTCTTTCACCTGCAAGCAAACTCCTCTCTCTCTCTCTCTCTCTCTCTCTCTCTTTGCATTTGAACTCAAACTAGCAAACTCATTGGAGGAGTAATCCGGTCGCAACTGACTAAGATCCCGCAACATTAATATAAATCAATTATTTTTGATTGGCTATTGTACCCCAAGGTAGAATAATCATAACATTTCTAGAATGGTAATTTGTGAGAAAATAGGCTCTTCAACAGGGCTTCCTTGAGCCCCTCGATAGATTTTGGCTCGAATATATAAAGATGTGAATCCTTCCACCCAATAAGCAAGGTGGTAGTTGTTTTAGGAATTTTGCTTGTACAACACCACTATTTCCATGAGGCTGTCTTTCTACCCCAAATTGACCGGTACAATATCCCGTTGTGCTTTGTCTTAGCCTTATTGACATATTGAATCCTCTTTTCAATGTACCAATTCACTTCTTCCATTGTATTGACACTAGCCTCAATTTGCAGAAGACAAGTACTAGGATACTCATTGGATTTTCCCCTCTTGTATCCCACCCCGCACATAAACACAAGAAGTTATGGACAAATTCTCACAATATTGTCCACATTGTGACTTATCTCAACATCAGGAGCTTCTGTGAGGGAGGTTCCGCATACCTAGCTAGGTACAATTGGGGGTAGGGGACCGACGGCCCGGTGGGGAACCGGTGGTCCCTTGCCCCCAATCGTACCTAGCTAGGTATGCGATGCCTCTCGAGTAGAAGCTCATGATGTTATGGATTGTATGAAAAACACTCGGAAAGACTCCATTTTCCTACATGAGAAAATCTATAAATCTTCTTGTGAAAGACTCACGCTCTCTTTTCATTGTGGAGGGCGATCAGTGCTCGAGCAAACCGGTGGGACAGAAGTGGCTGGTAACTTGCAACTACCAAACCTGGTGGTGCTCTCCATAACCTCACAAGCCTCCACCATAGATGGTACCCCATCGCCAGTAGCACCACCACCCAACAACCTTCAATGGTCAGATTTGGAAATCTCTCTCTCTCTCTCTCTCTCTCTCTCTCTCTCGGTGATCCAGTGGCTCATCGCTTGTGCACATAGAAGACTTGTATCTGGATTAGTGGGAGATGCACCTACTTGCTGCCTGCTAGATCTCATCCCATGTAGAGGGGAGATCAAGGCTTGAGCCTCCCACCGTAGTTGCCGCCTCCCTCACCGCATCTGCCTCATGATCGCACACCAGTGTACATTTTCACTCGGAATATATTTAACCCACCAACAAGGCTCCAAATAAATATTTTTGAAAAACTTTGTAAACCTTTAAGAGTGAAATAAGCCTTTTTTTTTTTCCAAAATTTAGAAGTTTTTTCCACCTTCAAAAATTATTTTTTGAAGGTAAATGTCTAATCTTAAAGTTATGAGTACACTAAAGTTCTAAACCTGTGTATTTTTTGAGCTCTGTTTGTGACGCCAAATTGAAAATAGCGTTCCTGTCACAACGAAGTCAATATAAGCTCAATTAATGGATGGTTGGTTAAAGTGCGCCGTGCACAATTAATCTTGCATGTGGTAGAGGTCCTCATGAGTGGTCTTTTGAAATCGTCAAATCAATTTGTACTGAGTGAGTTAAGACGACCAAAACAACCTTTGACAAAAGGAAACCCAAAACAACCCTTGGAAAATAGAGACCCAAAAAATGTAGATATTTTTGGCCTGCTGAAGAAAAGGCCTTAGTGTTGGGCTACCTTTGACGGATGGCGTCCACGTGGACGGCTAGTAGGTTTTTAGCTTTGTGTGAAGGCGAGGGCTGACATGACCTCGATGTGATAGAGGAGGAAAACAAGGACATGCCTCTTCTACCGTCGCGCGCGCACACAGATTGTTACACACATAGGCACTCTCTCTCTCTCACACACACACACACACGACTCTCTCTCTCTCTCCCTCTCTCTCCCAGAAACCGGACGGCCTGCACCTTCTTGCATTAGTCTGGTATATAGCTTGCCCCCTTTCACCCATATAACTTGGTCGTCAAATCCTCCTAATTCGAAGACTTCAGAATCGTAGCGTCGATGCAGCTTCTCCAGCTTTGCTTGACTAGTGTCGATTTAAACCGTTCAAGTACCAAGGTCAAGCTTGCTACAAGCTATGTAGCAGGCAATGTTGTTTCTTGAGCATCTTTCGCACGTCGACCTGCAGATATCACAGTACATCTAGGGGGTGTTGATTATTAATGGGGACTTCTGTCAACAACTGGCTTTCCTTCTCGTTGTCTCCTTACTTGGCTATAGAGGAAAGATCCCCTGTGGAGGAAGCTGCATCTGTCGCTCATCATAATGCTATGCATGGCACAGGAGGTGTGTACAGAGGTGCTCACCTCAACCTTATCAAAGCAGCGATCATGATCATCATCAACACCAACCGCCAGCTCAGTTGCATGCGAAAAGTTTGAGCTCTCCTTTGAGTTCTGCCTGCTACAGTAGCGGTTGCACATCCGCTTCCTTATGCTTTGCTTATTTACCTACAGAAAATCACCGCTCCTTCACCTCTCAGATGCTTGATATTGCTCGCATCAGGCAACATGCAGCAGGCACCAGTAGTCATGAAGCTTTTCCCAACTCGTCCTCTTCATCTGGTAAGCATTCCTGGTCGTTTAGCAATTTCTTCTCATTTATCTGCGTCAGTGTAAGTAGCGACTCCCTGAAGTAAGTGTAATTAGTCACTCCTTGATCACGCTTCTTTGAGCCTTAATTATTTCTGCCTCTTAAATGAAGACATCGAACATCCACAGCGCCTACCAACAATGTGCATGCAGTTTTCTTGCTTCCGAAAATCGATTATTACCTTTGTGTGTTGCTTCGCGAAGCTCCTTCACTCTCACCATGTTTTCTCTTCTGGCCTTCTATAGTTATCTCTCGCATACACAAATCTGCCCTTATGCCGGCTAAGCTAGTTTACCTCTTGGCTGTCCTGCATCTAAGGTTCGAGGCAACTCGTGAATTAAAGGGACTTAGCAAGTATTTGTACATGCAGAATGGCCTCACTTTAAAGCTTTGGAGCAGTTTGCACCTGTGCAGCCGCACTACCTGATGAACACAGGTTTGGTAAATATGGTAGGAGGCAACGGCGATGCAGGCTGCGATTTAGAAGATCGTCACGATCTTCGTCAACACTATTTCCAGGCAGAGGCAACAAGTCATCCGAGTAATATATTGGCTCTACAGAACTTTGGTGTGCAAGTGAAGACAGAAGATGGGCCTAAGTTGGAAGACTTCCTAGGATCTGGAGGGCCAGATTATAACGAGAAATGAAAGCATGTACTATCATCACCCTCATGACCATTCCACGCTGGAGGTTGGGATCAACATCAACTCCATGCCTGTTGAGCCAGCAGAGGATCACACCCACATTTTTGCTCACACTCATCATTTTGTAACCATTGATTGTAATAAATGTCTTTCCGACATTAATTTTGATTTGAGCCATTCATTAAGTAACGGGACTCAATTGAGTTTCCAGCTTGTAATCCCGAAGTAATTTCACTTGCTGATGTAATTAGTTAGAGATGTTCTCACCTCAAAGGCTGAGGTATATAAGCCAAAGTTTTTGTAACCTAAAGAGATTCAGATTATTAATCAAAGTGGGTTTTTGAGCGCCGTGACTGTGTCTGAGAGGGAGAGAGATAGAGAGAGAGAGAGTATTATCTACTTGCTACGCGAGCTACGGAGCCGCCATTGGAGAAGCGACACCGCCATTGTGTTAGCAACGGCGAGAGCTACGCACAGATACCAAGAGTGCGCGCTATCGGCTTCTATGTGTGGTAAGTTCCTACGAGCTTCGGTGTGAGTTTTCTTCCAACTCGTGTGTCGGAATGGAGCATGCAGCATATCTATAGAACCACAACGAGTAGAGCTACACATTAGTACCATCGGGGTCAAGTTTCGATCACCTGTATTTTTCGGCCTGTCTTCATACGCGTTTATCGCACGGAGTGGTTATAGGTTGATTTTGCAGTTCAAGTCTTTAGGGTGTTGTTCTTACCTAGTGTATAGACTTCCCCTTGAGTTTGAGATCGATTCAATGATTCTTGATCCTGTTTTGTATAGCATTCGTTCGTAGTACGGATTTCAGTCACTTGCGTATTTTAGAACTTAGATTTGATTTCCTTAGTAGTGATTGTCATTAGAAGGTCGAGTAGGTGATTTGACACCCACCTAGTTGTTTCCATGCGCCTGCGGGTCAAGCTCCGTCCTCGTCTGACAAATTCGTTGTTGGTTGAGTTCTCGCTATTTAGCTTCCGCTAGCGGCGTAACCGCCTTAACATTTGGCGCCGTTGCCGGGGACGAGAGCCCTAAGTAGGTGACCTTAGACTAATCCTACGAGGTGAGTCGTATAAACTACTTTGTATACTTTAGTTAGAAAAGATCTAGGAGTGGTGGACTCCGAAGATCTCGAGAGATACTAGGAAGTGGGGTATTCCTGGGTCTTCCGTGTTGACAGTATTTTTAGTTTAGCTTAGATTTGTTTGTTGTTTTGTTGGTGTTGAGTAGTTGTTGATAGAAGAAGAATTTGCTAGTCCGTGAGTGACAGTGGATCTCTTTAAAATCACAATTACCAAACCCATTTTATGATTAGGAATAGATTAGGTAGGACTTCATTTGATCCTGATGTGGAGCTAGTAATCATTGGAGTATTTGCTTGATATGGTTGATTGCATGTTAGATCACTAAACCGTCGAGTTAGTAGTGAAACTTGCAATAAACAAAAGTCAGAGAAATTTTCTGTGTATCTGGGAGCTGCTGAGCACTTGAGAAAGCTTTAGGAAGGATTCTGTGCCAAAAAACTGGAAATCTGCAACTTTAGACATCATACGCGTATGGTGTCTAAGTGACCAAACAGAGACCAAAACAGAAATTTTGACTTTACCAGAGTGTTCAAAAGGGGGGTTATACCCTAATTTCAACATAAAACAAGAGCATTAACACTCAAAGAAACCCAAAAAGACAAGTCGGAGTCCAAGAAACGCAAAGAATAGGAAATTTTGGATTCAGATCTTGTTTTTACATTCAAACCTGACAAAAACACTTGAAACTCAATTATAAACATTGGAGAAGGCTTAAAACCAAGAATAGTCAAAATCTGGGACAAAAGACATCATACGTGTATAAAGTTTTTTAGCACATCCACTGTTTATTTTTTATATCTGACCTGACAAGATTGTTACAAACACTGTAGAAAGCATAAATATCAAGTCTTGACCCAAATTTATGAAAAAGACATCATACGCTTATGATGTCTTTGACCTAATTTTGGACATATTTTGATATTTTGCCAACACAGATCCATTGTAATAGCTGTCTAAAGGTTATATTTCAAGTTTCATCCCATTTGGATCACAATTGACCCAAAACAAGTCAAAAGCGGAAAATTGCCAAGAAAAGCCTAAATCAGCCATAACTTGCTTAAACAGAGTTCAAACTGAATTTTGTGAGTGGACAGAGCATAGGGGGCTACTGAGAGTGAGCATAACCAAAATAGTCCAAATCTGTGAAAAAAGACATCATACGCGTATAATGTCTTTTTCAGCATAACTGCAACAAAATTCTCACTTGATGAAACAGAAGTTGTCCAACTGACAAGATTAAACAATTGACCAAGTATCAATCAGTTTGGATCAATTCTGACCACAAAAACTTGGGAAAACAAATTGCCGAAACGGAAAAGTTAAAGTCCTTTAGGGGAATTGATGAATTTGAGATCGGGCAGGAATCTCCAGAATAACCAACCAAAACAAGGGGAACGAGCAAGTGTCATATTAACCGAGGGAAGTGTAAACCAAAGTTGGGTGCAACCATTAGAGCCGATCTTTGAAGGAAGTGTTTCTGATACTTCTTCGGAGAGATCTTACGAGATTTTCACCGAACACTTGGAACACTTGAACCTGAACAACAGAGAAAATATGGCAGCAGGATCATCAAACCCTTCCGCCACAATGAAGCTATTGTTCATAAAATATCAGTACGACAATGAGCAAGGTGCCAAGATCTACAAAGATGGAATGGACCGCTATCGTGTAAAGATAGAAGATAGACATAGTGAGTTCAAGGACTTAGTGCCTGTGAGCTATAGCGGAGATAGATATCTAGATGACGAGGGCACCATGTACTTGGTAGTCCTAAACCCTAACATTGTGGACAAGTGGGGATTGATGGGCACCAAAGCCAAAGTAGATGAAGAACTTGAGGAGAAAGCACCAATAATGAACTTCCCTAATGCGAGGTTAAGAAGAGAGAATGAAACTACAAGGATCAACACTGATAACATCTATGTGGGGCTATACAAATATAATAATGGGGAACAAGATCTCTATTATAGATGTGAAGAACCCTACACCGGAGAGTTGACAGACCAAAAAAGACTTTATGTCTTTACCTACACCGAGGGATCGGAAGTGAAAATTGCCGCTTACGACAAGTATGGGAGGCAATACTCAACAATGGGCAAGAAAGAATTAGAAGGATATACATACTTTGGGGGACCACTACATCAGTATTATGTTACTTCTAGCTCACAAAGACCAACACCAACAAATGGAGTGCAAAACCCAATGACAACAGGAGGACAAAGAACTCAGGCTGCTGACTCTTTCAGTCAACCTCAGTACTCGAAGCCCGGACCAATGGGATCATTACATTCCAGAGAGTCAATGGATACGAATCGAGGTAGTGTAGTTCCAATCCCCACATATACCACTCCAGGTCTAAGGTTCGAAGCGGAACTATCACATTTACCTCCTAGTAGTAGATTCAGGGCAGGGGAACCGACAAGGGTAACCCATGAAGTCCATGATGCTAGAGAAAGCTTTAGCCGGGACACAGGAGCAATGAGATTGGTAACAGACCATAGACGTATGAGACTATCTCAAGTAGCCAAGTGTATGCCAAAGAAGTATGGTGGTTCAGGAGATCCGTATGCACATGTGTCAATCTTTAAGCAAGTCTTAAGAGCTGAGCAGATAACAGATTTCCATACACAATACGAGGAATTTGGTCTTACTCTAGAAGGTACGGCATTGACATGGTTTCAACCACTGAACAGAGGGGGATTCCATGACATTGACCATTTGCTAAGAGAGTTTGCTGAGGAATTCTCAAAACGAGGGATTAAGCACAATACGGTCTCACAAATATATGCTTTTAAACAGAGAGAACACGAAAAAGTGAAGGAAGCTTCACTTCGCTTCAAACAATACATTGAGAGATGTCCAGTACGTGAACGACCACAAGATGACAGACTATCTGTTCTCTTTATTGAAGGATTGAGAAACGACACTCTCAAGAAGGACTTGCACTTGAAAGCTTGTACAAGTTTCGAGCAAGTAACGAGAGAAGCATTGTACTTAGTGGATAACTGTATGGTTTATGGAGAGGTGTCAGCGGATACAGATTTTGCATCCAGTAGCTCTTCCTCCGTAGTGAGCGAGACTACCACTAAAAAGAATGTTCAAACAACAACCATGCCAAATGTAGAGCAAATGATAGAAGATGCTCTAAAAAGGATGGCACCATACCAAAAACCATTGCCAAAACCACTGAAATGGTGTGCTATTGAACAAAAATGGACAAACCATCCAACAGAGGAGTGCTATTACAACAAAGGGTATGTAAGGGAGCGTCAGTATGCACCTCCTGCTCAATTAGCACCACCTTAGGTACATCCAGTACCTCGATACCCAACGGGAAATATACTAGGACCTATGCGGATAGAAAGACCGCAACCGGTATTGGGACAACAACCACCTTTACCAGGAGCAAGACCAGTGGGCATTAGATATGCACCAACCTTAGAGAATCAGGAAGAACAAGCCTTAGTGCCTGTTCAAGCCTATTATGAAGAATCTGGTGCACACATGTCTCCAACTGTGTATTACCCACCAGAAGAACCCAAACAACCAGAACCATGGGGCATGATTGGGAATGTTGGAATACCAACAGTTACAAGTGCTTCTGATGAAGAGAGATACAATTTGGACGCAAGAACATTGATGTTCATAGCTCATGGAGGGTTAACATGACAAAGACCATCCTATCCACAAAGGACGAATCAAGTGGGACCAAGACCAGCACTAGGACCCTGTTACAAGTGTGGAGGTGACCATCTGATGAATGTTTGTCCACATACGGAAATCATTAGAATTAACGCTTATTGCACTGAGTGTGGGGTTACTCACTTCATTAAGGATTGTTCAAAGAATCCAAACAAAGTGCAAAAGACGACATTGAATATGCTAGAAACTATTCCTACCAGCAGTGGGTCTGAAAATGAAACTCTGATACCAACGCAAGTTGTTACTAGAGCTCAAGCTAAGAAAACCACTAGAGAACCTGAGAATGGAAAGTTAGCGACTGAAGTGGTTAGTCAAGGACCGCGGAATCAGAGAAACACATGGAAAGCTAGAAAAGCACGCATGAAGTTGAGAAAAGAACGTGAAGACGCTATTCTAGCTAAGGAACTAAAGCAAACTAAAGATAGATTAGAAAAACTTGAGAGTCAAAACGAGAAACGAGAGATGAGCCCGGAAAGAACGAAACAAAAGAGTATCAAAGAGACAACGAGCTTAAGCTCAGGGGGATCAGTGCTAGTTGACGAAGTACACGAACCATTGGACGCACTGATGAGAGCTTACGAAGCTAGGTTAAAGAACAACCAAACACAAGAACAGAGGTGGATGACATACCCAAACGCGGAATTGGAAAAGCGGAGACTTGAAATGTGCTAGTGAATGATCGAGACTACACAAGCCTTATTAGAACCACCAAGAGAAACAATGAATTGTGGAACGGAAAACCCAATTCAGCAAGAGACTATCATTTCATGGGTAGCTGAAAAGACTCCTAGTGCACAAAAGCCTGAAAATACACACAAGGATGACCGCATAGTATTGAAAACAACCGATCAGGAGATAGAGAGTTTTCATCCAGTCATACAGAGGATTTACGGAAGAGATGAGGATTACAATGAATTTTGGAAACAAGTGAGAGAGGCAAACTTTGCAAACGAGCTAAGTTGCCAAGCTAATCAGACAAATTGGGAAAAGGACATCAGGAATCCTCCCATAGTGGAATTTGAGGCAGGATCTCAAGTGGACTTGGATCTGCAATCTTACTGGGGAGATGGGGGCTCTGTTAGAACAATGGAGAGCAAACCTCATTCACTGAATACCTTACCTTCATACTTAGGAGAGTATGAAGCAAAATCCGAGATTAGAGCACTTCCCTCACAAAGAATCTCATCAGAAAAAGTCATGGACTCGCAAGGATTGATAGAGATCTTGTCAACACCAGTGACATGCACTATCACTCTAGCTGAGCTTTTGAGGCTAAGACCACATATGTGGACCACTGTAGGAAAATGCTTGGAGAAATTTGGGATAAAAGACCCAACATCGAGACTGCAAGAGGGTATACAAGAGCTGAGAAAACCACAAAAGAACGCTAAGCCTGTACCCTTAAACAAGGTCGGAGAGTATTGCGAAGGTGAAGAGGGGAATACAACCTTACCAGTTGAATTCCAAGGAGTGAACACGATGGCAATACTAGATAGCGGAGCTGGGGTAGCCATTACTACAAAAGAAATCTGGAAAAAATGGTGGAAACCAGCAATAAGGAAGACTAGGTTGAAACTCCAATTAGCAGATGGACACATGGAGAAACCTATGGGGTTATTAGAGAAAGTCGTAGTGACTTCTTGCGGCATTGAATACGAACATACTTTTGCTATTGTCGATTTTGGCAAGGAGAATAACTATGATATCATACTGGGAAGACCATTCATGAGACAGTTGAAAATGGTCCAGGATTGGGGCTACGATCACATATACCTGAGAAATATGGAAACCACTACACGTGTGAACCTGAGAGACCATAGCTACAAAGATGTGAACCGAACACCGGTAGAGGAGTTTGATTCAGCTACTTTGGCGGGATCCAAATTTCCAGCTTGGTTAGGTAAGCCCAAGGAGTTATGGATGTGTGGAGCCTCGAAATGTGGAAGTCTGAGGCGAGAAGAATATGTTTTAGAAAGGGCTATCGAAGACGAAACTTATATAGGAGAACCCTTTCCAGAGGACACGCTTGAACCATTAGAATGGACACACATTCTAGCAACCCTAGATGTTTGTGCAATTCCGGATGGTCCCACAACAAAATTTTGCGACAAGGACGGGTACGACGTGGTTCCATACTTCATGTTGAGAATTGTACTCGAAAAAGAAATTGAAAAGAACGATACACTGGAAAAGGAAGATGAAGAAGAGGTGTTCACGACATTCCCGATCATCCAGAGTGGGGAAATGAAGCAGACAAAGAGTCAACGGACAATTCAAGCGGAAACGAAGAAACTATAACGGATGTCAGATTTTATGATTTTCCGAACCAAACTAAACAACGCCAGAAACGCTATAGAGCAAAGAGAAAAACAAAGGGGGTTAGAACCAATCCGATGCCTAGAATAAGAGGAAAAAATCAATTCCTAATGCTAGTAAAGGTGAAAGATTGTGTTAAGGACAAGATTTCTAGAAGAATGAGAGGCAATGATCAAAAGAGCTTACGAAAAGACAAAAGAAGCTCAAGAAATCAAGTTCAAAGGAATGAAACGAAAACTGAAACAGAAAAATCAGAAAAGAACAAGCGCAACAGAGAACACACGGAGTCCAAGTTAGAACGTAGAAACAAGTACAGAGAGCTCAAGAAAACTCTGAAAGAAGTTTGGACGACAGAAATTGAGAGTGGAGAGGACGAAAACGCCAAAATCAAGGAAAACATGGATGCTCCCTCTCACTACAGGAAATTCACAATAGAGGATAGGAAGGTGGTATTAACCCAACCTATTCGAGAGAGAAGGGAGAACGAATCTTATGACAGACCGGAGGATGCAAAAAAAGTTGATTTAGCAGCTCCAGGTGAGACACCTAGACCGGTGTACATAGCCACAGATTTGTCTCCAGGCGAGGAAGAGAGACTTTTGAGTCTTCTCAGAGAGTACAGGGATGTGTTTGCATGGTCTTATAAAGACTTAAAGGGAGTTGACCCATCAATATGCCAACACACAATCCCACTAAAACAAGACGCAAAGCCTAGCAGACAGAGACCATACACATATAATGATACGTTTGCTAAGCGAATCAAAGAAGAGATAGATAAGCTAATGGAAGCTGAATTCATATACGAAATTGAACACACAGATTGGGTATCTTCGATTGTGGTGGTACCCAAGAAGAACGGAAAACTCCGAGTGTGTGTCAACTTAAAGAAAGTGAATGCTGCAACAATTAGGGACAATTATCCCCTGCCGATAACTGATCATGTTCTAGAGCGTGTATCAGGGAAAACAGCATACTCCTTTCTTGATGGTTTTTCAGGATATAACCAGCTAGCCATAGCACCGGAAGATCAACATAAAATAGCTTTTGCAACGGAGTGGGGAATTTATGCTTATCGGGTTATGCCTTTTGGTCTAACCAATGCTCCCGCAACCTTCCAGAGGCTGATGACGCATGCTTTCAAAGAATACTTAAGATTGTTTCTAGAAATATACATGGATGACTTATGTGTACATTCTCTTCTAAGAGATGAGCATCTAGAATACCTAAGAAAAGTATTTGAGAAATGTAGGACATATCGCATTTGTCTCAATCCTGAGAAATGTGTGTTTATGGTCCAACAGGGCAGAATTCTGGGACATATTGTCTCACAAAACGGAATATCCACGGATTTAGAGAAGATAAAAGTTATAGTGGATATGCCTAGACCAACCAATGCGAAACAAGTACAGAGCTTTATGGGACATTGCGGATATTATAGACGATGCATTTACATGTACGCTATAATAGGCCAACCACTTTACAGGCTAATAGTGAACTTTGAATGGACAGAGGAGTGTGAGGAATCATTCCAGAAATTGAAAGAGGCACTCATTACTGCTCTAGTCTTGAAATCACCAGATTGGGAGAAGATATTCCATGTGCATATAGATGCTTCGGCATATGCAATAGGATGCATTCTGGCTCAGCCAGAAGAAGGAAACAGGGATTTTCCTATCTATTACGCCAGTCGACAGCTCAACAATGCAGAGAAGAATTAATCCACAACAGAGCGAGAGGGATTAGGAATGATATATGCTGTGAAGAAATTTCGGCATTATCTTCTAGTCAACAAGTTTGTGTTTTTTACGGATCACCAAGCCTTGCTCTACCTAGTGAATAAACCATGCAATACCGGGAGAATAGTGAGATGGTTCATTATCTTACTGGAATTCGACTTCACGGTAGTAGTAAAGAAAGGAAAAACACATCTTAGAGCTGATCATCTTTCGCGATTGACAAATGGAGAAGACCTTATAGGAGTAGATGACGACATGCCAGACGCGTACTTGTTCAACATAGAAATGATACTGAAGTGGTCTCAAAATGTCGTTAGCTTATTAACCTATGGAGGAGAGTTTGATAGAAGAGAATACAACCAGAAACATATTGCTATTCAGCAATCCAAGAATCTTCAATTGGTTGCAGGAAGGTTGTATCAATTGGGAAATGATCATGTTTTATGACTATGCATCAATCCTGAGGAATATAATATATATCTGTGCAAAGCACATGTTCAGGAATGTGCATTTCATTGTTCAAGAAGGAACACATATAGGAATTTGTTACAATTGGGAGTCTATTGGCCAGGAATGAAAGAAAGCGTACATGAATATGTCACTGTATGTATTGTATGTTCATCAAAACCGCCAGCAGAGTATTCGACATTATATCAGATAATGATCGCTCCGGAATGGAGTCAGTATATTGTTGAATATCTCACAAATAGAACTTTCCCAGAAGGAACGTCAAAAGCCCGTCAGAAATCTGTAGAGACAGAAGCTAGAGATTACGCTTTAATAGGAGATCAACACTATAAGAGAGGTAAAGACAACCAGCTTAGGATTTGCGCATCAGATTCTGAGTATGTGATAATCCTGGAGCAAGCAGATAGAGGATGAGTTGGAGGCGGCCAAGGATGAGCTCATTGAGCTAAGGGAGAGAGTCGAGCTCCAAGAAAGAACAATCACTAGACTTAGGACTACCCCTAGAGCTAGCAGAGCAGGAACCGAACAAGAGGGAGTTATCATACCAGCTTTGGAAGACCAGGTCCGAAGCTTACAAAGAGAGCTGAGATTAGAGCAAGTGCAAAGGTTGCACATTGCATAAGGATCATTGGCCGCAGAGGAGAGGCTCACATTAGAAAATCAAACACTACGGACAGAGAATGAGGCCCTTCGCAAACAGCTCCAAGATCTACAAGAGCAACAAAGAAGAGAGACAGAGACACCACAAGAAGAATCGGGTGGAGCATCCATAGAGCTACCAGAAACTGGAGAGGCAACCACAATTGAAGATCCAGCCCCAGCTCAAGAGGTGGCCTCGACTTCAAGAATCTCTGAAGAAGAAGAACAAAGGCTCCATGACCAAATAGAAAAGTCAGCAGAGGAGAGTGCCAAGGCGGAAATGGAATGGGAGAGGAGACTCCTAATCTCCATTAGACTTCAGGGACTTGACACAAAAGTGCTCCATGAACGTGGATGCAACCTAGCCTGCCTTTCCCTTTGATGAAATTTGAAGTGCTAAAGACGAAAAAGAGAATAGAGGAGGAGCAGTATGTCGCTCTTTACGAAGGCGACATCACAAAGGAGGAACAATCAAAGAAGATAGTAGATTCACAACCTAGATGGAGGAAAGGTTGGCTGAACAAATATCCAGCCTACCTCATCTACTTGGTGGAGGCACCAAAGGAGATTCGGGAGGATGCAACCTTCTGCCCGGTTCCAAGAGTCAGAAACTGGAAAGAGCATGGCAGGATTGCAGAAAAGAAGCCAAATTGGCTTAATTATCCTAGGATGCCAGGACCAAAGGCAGGAGAGAGAATAGGTAAAGCCTACATGGTGAAAACCCTAACGGGCACCATCAAGCTCTTTACTGGCTCTCCTGACCTTTCATGTCAGATGCTCAAGAAAATCTGCAGGACTCTCTTAGCTTGCATTGAAGTGTTCGCGCCAGATAAAGCCACGACCTCGAGTCTACTATCGACGGCCGACACAGTGGCTGATATGATGTACGATCTTTCATTGCAGCCTTCTCCAAAAGTGTTACACCTCCTATACCAAAGGATTATGCTTTTGCCTAGCTTCCACATGCAAACATTCGAAGAAGCTTTCTACACCGGCTTTTTCACCCACGAAAGCAAAATATTCGGCCCAACCTTGACCATCGGCAACCTACGATACGAATCACATTTGCAGATGCTCAAGACGACAGGACTTTATTGACCAAGCATAAAAAGTTATGTCAGGGACGACATAAACGCGGAGGGGGGGAGTGTTGAGCCAACAGAGGATCACACCCACATTTTTGCTCACACTCATCATTTTGTAACCATTGATTGTAATAAATGTCTTTCCGACATTAATTTTGATTTGAGCCATTCATTAAGTAACGGGACTCAATTGAGTTTCCAGCTTGTAATCCCGAAGTAATTTCACTTGCTGATGTAATTAGTTAGAGATGTTCTCACCTCCAAGACTGAGGTATATAAGCCAAAGTTTTTGTAACCTAAAGAGATTCAGATTATTAATCAAAGTGGGTTTTTGAGTGCCGTGACTGTGTCTGAGAGGGAGTGAGAGAGAGAGAGTATTATCTACCTGCTACGCGAGCTACGGAGCCGCCATTGGAGAAGCGACACCGCCATTGTGTTAGCAACGGCGAGAGCTTCGCACAGATACCAAGAGTGCACGCTATCGGCTTCTATGTGTGGTAAGTTCCTACGAGCTTCGGTGTGAGTTTTCTTCCAACTCGTGTGTCGGAATGGAGCGTGCAGCATATCTATAGAACCACAACGAGTAGAGCTACACATTAGTACCATCGGGGTCAAGTTTCGATCACCTGTATTTTTCGGCCTGTCTTCATACGCGTTTACCGCACGGAGTGGTTATAGGTTGATTTTGCAGTTCAAGTCTTTAGGGTGTTGTTCTTACCTAGTGTATAGACTTCCCCTTGAGTTTGAGATTGATTCAATGATTCTTGATCCTGTTTCGTATAGCATTCGTTCGTAGTACGGATTTCAGTCACTTGCGTATTTTAGAACTTAGATTTAATTTCCTTAGTAGTGATTTTCATTAGAAGGTCGAGTAGGTGATTTGACACCCACCTAGTTGTTTCCATGCGCCTGCGGGTCAAGCTCCGACCTCGTCTGACAAATTCTGTTGTTGGTTGAGTTCTCGCTATTTAGCTTCCTCTAGCGGCGTAACCGCCTTAACAATGCCCTTCCCTACATCATCATCTTCATCACCGTCATACAAGCAGAGACCCCCCTCCATCCATGTTGTCGGAGCTTCTGGACCACTCTATAACCACAATGCAGACAGTCTACCCCAAACAAGAGCAGAGCAGTTCCACTCCTTGATCGTTACGATGTTTAGTCAAGCAAGTTTCTTCACTTGCATGGCCATCAGCCCAATCCCACGGCTAACTTTCTTCATTTCCCACCATCGCTGCATCCTCAAGCTCCTTTCGTGGTTGACAATTTGTTGACGACAAGCACTGTTGCAACGAGACATGGCTCCATGGTTATGGAGAATTGAGGAGTGCATTAACGCTGTGGAGAAGGCGTGCGAGTTTACGTTGCTGTCACCTAACGCTTCCGCCAGATCACGTGTGGTTGCAGCTCATCTCTCTTTCAATCTCTGATAGGAAGCCCTCTTCTCGGCATTGCCTAGCTCTGCCTGCCACAGTGCAAGCTCTCTCTTCGCTACACACACGTGCACGTGCATATCCACACGCCCTTTCTCTCCAACATGCACCCGTCTAGAGGTAAGCACAATTTCATCAGATCAGGCAAGCATATTGGCATTTTATCCCCACGCAAATCCTACATTCTTGCTGAGTTAAATCTTTTCAAGCATTAGACTACCTCTCTATCCAAAACTTGTACCTTATTTGTATGTCTTTGAGCTGCTCAGCTTAGCTCAATCTTCTTTTTGATCCTTGTAGACCAAGATCATCATCATCATACAAAGCCAATTCTGTATTGTGCGCTTTCCAATTCAGCTGTATGACAAATTATGGATCCTTAATTTCAACTCAAACCAATTCAAACATAAATTCTAGTGGCCACAGGGGGGCTTCTTGGGGCTTAATCAATGCTAATTTGAACATTCTAGAGAGATATATTGGGAGATCTTGTTAGAAGGGCACTTGATTTAAAGATGATGGAGATGGACATAGAGATGGAGACGGAGGAGGTGCGATCAGAGGAAAGAGCTATGTATGGGCAAGGAGGTGGTGCAAATGAGGAAGGGGTGGCATTGGTTGGTACAATGCCATGACATTATATCTCATTGCATTATCTTGGGAAGGTTTGATTCTGCTTATCTGCTTTGCTGTGTTGCATTGTCTTGACAGAAAAACAAACATCCCCCATACCACCCCTGTCAATCTTTCAAGGCCTCTCTCTCGCACCTGAATTCCACATTTTAATTTTCATGTTTAGGGTTAGATTTTATTCTGCCTTTGAAGTAAGCATTCTCTCAGCTGCATTCATCTTTAAACAAAAAATTACTAATCATCTCTGCAGGCCATCCTGACTCCTCACCTTGTTTAATCTTCGCATTGAACCCTAGATCTTCCATTTTATCTGTTTCTATAATTGTTGTGTGTATGGAGAACAATGGGTATCAAATTGATTTCTATGATCGTTACCACGGTCGGAAGTTTGTGTTAAGGTATCTCGGAATAGTATTCAAAATTATCGATGGCCTTCTTTCTAAGGGTTTAGGCTTTTGTCATGTTAGGCTTAGTTCTCACTTACATCGGCTAACCATATTTGACAGAACTTTCCACCAGCACAATTGTGTTACTATGCTTAAAAAGGCTAATTGTGTTACTATGCCTAAAAAGGCACATTATTCAAACTACGCTGGTCCCTTGCGAGTCAACTCTCTTTCTCTCTCCCCTATTTGCACCTCACTCTCACCACTTGCTATTGTTCATGATGCTCTAAGCCTTTGTCCCTGCCGTAGTCAAAACCTGTCAAGGTTTACTGATAACTAAGTCATGTGACCATGTCCTTATCATATTTTCCTTAATGATGATCAACCGTATGTCCTTATCTTTTTGTCTTTACTAGCTCGGATTATTGCTTGCTCAAAAATATTTGCTCGAGGTATGGGATTCCTCATTTTATGATTATAGTCGTCTTGTTCTAGTGCACACCTTTGTACGACGTGTCCTTATGAGCGTAGTTGTCATGTTTTACTTTATGGAGTCCATTTGTACAAAACCTTTGCAGAATGTGTCTTTATTATTATAGTCATCTTGTTCTAGTTTATGCAGTTCACTTGTACCACACCTTTGTATGATGTGTACTTATGAGCGTAGTTGAAATGTTTTTACTTTATGCAGTCCATTTGTACCAAACCTTTGTAAATTGTGTGTTTATGATCATAGTCATCTTGTTCTAGTTTATGCAATTTACTTGTACCACACCTTTGTACGATGTGTTCTAATGAGCGTAGTTGCCATGTTTTTATTTTATGCAGTCCATTTGTACCAAACCTTTGCAAAATGTGTCTTTATGATTATATAGTCGTCTTGTTCTACTTTATGCAATTTACTTGTACCACACATTTTTTTACATTGTATCGTTATGATTCATGGCCATCACAATACGTCTCCGTGGTCAAGGGTACCTTTCATAAAAACTAATCTCTAATTCTCCCAAATGATTTTCTCCTGTTAAACCGATCATTTAATATGCGGAGGTACCAAGGGAGTAAAAGCTAGAATATTGGTAAGGCTGCTAGACCGGTCTCAGTAGGGATCCAAAAGAGAGAAAATAGGGATCCAAAGGGGAACAGTCTGCAAAAGAGCAATGTACTCCAATGCAGCTTAAAAGACCTAAGGTTCAACTCCATTAACAGTTCCATAGGCTAAGGTTCCAAAATCTAAATCAATAAGTCCAATGTCCAAAAGGGGGAAAAATTGGATGGTTCTGGGAAGACTAAAAAGTCTTCCCACATACCTAGGAAGGAGGGGGCGATCCCTAAAGGTAGGGAAAGAGAGAGAAACACGCACATGCACACACACTCCCAAGCTCCTCCTTTACACAAAGGGAATAATGGATACATGGCAGACTCCTGGCCAAGATGCCCCCAATCTCCCCTCAAATCCTATTGGATGGCCATAGAGGTGGACGAATGAGAATTAGGCTAGAGTAAAATTAGTCTAATCAATTTAAAAATACTTGATAAAAGAATCAATAGAAATTAATCTCCCTAGAAGACTATTGGATAGTCTACCAAGGGATCCAATGACCAGCAACCCAATGGCTTGCTTGATTCCTATTGGCCAGAAGACTAAAAGGTCCAATGAGAGTTTAAATAAATTATTTTAATTACCTAAAGCTTTCACAAAAGGGAAAAGGGGAGCACTTGTCGCAAGGCTATCAAATATACTTCTAAATTGCTATTATGATAAGCTCTACAGAAGCCAATGGGAAGCCAGGAAGAGTAATTGGGAAGATGGGTCAACCAAGAAGAGAGAGAGGATGGCATTTTTAGTCTAAACAATTTTTTCTACACACACACAACTCATGTGTTGAGCAAGAACTTCATCTCCTTCTCCAAGCATTGAGAAGTAGAGGCCTACATCAACAACTCTTGGCTATGGAATGCAATCCAACCAAGAGCCAAGCTCCAATGGCATGCTCATCTCCTCTACCATACTAATTACTAAGCTAAGCTATGCTATTAGAGTGATTATGTGAGGATAATACTTCTTTCTCGTAAGATACATCTTGTTCCTCTCAATCTTTCCTCATTCCCTACTAGCTCTCACCATCTTTCAAGGTGTGTGAGGTCTTGGGACTGAGGCTAGGCCCACTAGGTGTGTTTTTCAAGCATAATTTGGTGCATGAAGCTTCCATCTTCATTGCACCAATGAGTTTTGTCAAGGAACACAAAGATTGTATTGTACAAAAGTCTTCTTTGTGTAAATCTCGTCCTCAACTGTTGTCAATTGTTCTATTTCTCTCTTTTTTCAAGTATTGTCTATGCCAAACTAGCTAGGTGTAAATTGCTATGCTGCTTTCTCCAATCAAGTACTCTCTCTATGCTAATTTGGAACTAGTTCTTAATGGAATGCTCACTATGTTATCATTTTCCGCTACGCACAAGTTACTAGTACATTATTGGTATCAGAGCTATTGGTTTCTTTTTCCTTGCTCAAGAAGAGAGGTCCTCAAGTTTGCTACAAATGGTTGGTGTTATTAATTGCAAAAGAGTAACTAGAATAGTTTTTTTTCATCCTTGAAGCATGCTTTGTTTATGTAGTTAATGGGGATATCGTCGAGAGCTATGGTCTTAAAAATGGAGTCCTATGGGGCTTGCCTACGGCTTAACCATTATGGAGTTATTAGAAGCTTGACAAGAACCAATGATGTCTCGACTCCGGGGAACCCTCTCTTCTAGTCCTTGCAATTAATAATATTCGAGCCACGAGTATAGATGCTTGAGTGTTTATCTTTGAAGGTAAAGAGGAGTAGCAACTAGGGCTTGAACTGCCAAAGTACAAGTAAAACATTTACATCTAAAATTTGCTAGTATGGCTGACAAGGGAAAAGAGATTGAAATGAATGTTGATAGCTTTGATTTTGCTAATGAAAGAGAAGTTACTAATGATGCCCCTATGCTTGTAAACTATCTTGTTTCTAGGTTTCAACAAGCCCTGGGAAATCCATCCCTCCAAGATGAAGTGCTATAGCAATTGCGCACCCATGGTATTCTCCAAACTCCCCACCAAGACAAGAGAGTACCTAGGAAATATCCTCATGAGACTTTCAAAAGAGGACTCTCTCCGATAAGGGAAGAGAGGAGGATCCGTACAAAGGGCTCAAAAACTTACTACTCGATGAGGCATCTCCCTATCAGAGGAGAGCCCAAGTTTCAATGGTAGAGCCCCCAGCGAAGGAACAAGAAAGAACCGAGTCTCATGCCACCTCGGTGGGGAGATGGCTCCACGAAGATGGTGGGAAAAAGGCTCTCCAACACCCCCTAAACAAAGAAGACCGTCGCATACTCCTCTTCACCATATTTCAAAGACGAAAGAGAGTAAACAAGAGAAGAAAAATACAAGAAAGAGGTCACCCTCTTCTCCATCTTCCTCATCCTCTTCCTCTTCTGAAGAAAGTAATGGTGCAGAAAAGGAGGAACAAGGGAAGAAAAAGACAAGAAAGAGGTCACCCTCTTCTCCATCCTCCTCATCCTCTTCCTCTTCTGAAGAAAGTGATGGTGCAGCTCTCGAACTGCCCAAGAGAAAAGGCCATAGGAAATCCTATGTTGACTAGAAAAGGTCATTCAATCTCAAAAAGTTCAAAGAGGGAGGAAAGAACATCTCTTTACTTACCTATGATGGCACCTTTGGTTCTACGGAAAAGTCTTGGCCTTTATCCAACACTTTGATGCGGCGTTTGGAGATGAGGGTTTCACGGAGTCCTCTAAGCTACATCATGTAGTATGCGTTTTCAAAAGTCCGCCACGCAATGGTGGTTTAGCCTACGAGAAAACGGTGAAGCTCCACAAACATGGAAATCTTTAAGAGCTTCCATCATGAAGCAGTTTTTGGCTAGTGATGCCAAAGACAAAGTACTCACCAAATGGCGAAGCTTGAAGTTCTCTCCCTATGAATCTATTCATATATATGTAGACAAGTTTTGGTATTTACATCTCAAAGCCGCTGTCTACAAAAAGATGGATTTTGGAGAGCGAAAACGACAATCTTGTCGGGTTTATTTGAGGATATGGCGGAGTATGTTAACTCCCAAAGACCACGCACCATATCTACGATCATATACCATACCATGGTGGCTTCAAGAATCAACTTCCAACAAGGGGCTAAGAGAAATCTTAAGCCTATGGAAAACAAGGGCCATAGTGAGCGTAAGGGAAAGGACAATGTCCAAATTTTTTGGGATTTACATCTCAAAGCCACTATCTACAAAAAGATGGATTTTGGAGAGCAAAAACAACAATTTTGTGCGGGTTTATCTGAGGATATGGTGGAGTATGTTAACTCCCAAAGGCCACGCACCATATCTACGGTCATACACCATACCGTGGTGGCTTCAAGAATCAACTACCAACAAGGGGCTAAGACAAATCTTAAGCCTATGGAAAACAAGGACTGTAGTGAGCCTAAGGGGAAGGACAACGTCCAAAAGTCTCCCAAAGTCAACTCCAACTCCAACCCCAAAGGCAAAAATAAACTCTTTCCTGCGTTATATAAAGATAACCACTGTTTCAAGTGAGGGGAGCAAGGGCATGCCTATCGTGCTTGCCCCCACAACAATACACGTAATAAGCCTCCTAGAGCTTTGTTAAGTATGGAGCGTGACTTACCCCTTGTAATTTTATGTGGTAAAAGCGCACATTTGTAAGGCCCCCATTATGAGGAGAAGCCATCGTGCGTGAAGGAAAATCACTCACCGGAAAACCAAAATTTTCACGGCCAAGAATCAGGGGCAACTTTAGGGGCCTCGGGGGCGGAAGCCCCCGAGACTTTTTTTTCCCCTCACCGGAATATTCCTTTTCGCCGGAATATTATGGCCGGCGGCCGAAAAGTGGTCGGAAAACAACCGATCGGTTGGCCGGTGGCCGGTGGTCAAAAGTCAATGGCCGGTGGCCGAATTCAAAAGCGGACTTGTCTTCTCAAGGGAGGCCACACATAGGCGGATTGAAGGGTCTGATTTGGACTTATCTACACAATTGCGGCTACACATGGCTGCCTCTCATGAGAGAGGGCAACCCTTTTGGCCTATAAAAGGAGGCCATTTCTACACACATTTCATGGTGTGAAGTTGATGCAACAAGGTGAGTGTGAGGTGGTGAGAGTGAAGCAAGGCGGGAGCTCCATTAAGGGTATAATCCCTTTGTAAACTACTTCTTGTTTTGATGTACTAAAGCCATTGAGTGGCTTCTTTCCCGTGGATGTAGCCCACATTGGGTGAACCACGTATATCGTGTGTACTCTCTCTTTCTCTACTCTATAATCTCGTGTATGTAAATCTGTCTCTCTCCATTAAGTAATCTACTCAATTATCTATTTAGCTACGTCTTATTTCCTAACAAGCTTCCATAGTCAAAATTCAATAAGAGGATGATCATCACAAAGGATCTCCTCTATGTCATGCTTGGGGAAAGGTAAGAGAACATGATGCTTTCATTCTCTTTTACCTTGGTTCTACTCAGAATTTCATATCCACAGAGCTGGCCACCAAGCTAGGCATCCAAGCCTATGAGATGGGAGATGTCCTACCTGCTGATGGTGCTTTGAAGGGACAAGAATCCTCAATCACTCCCTTCATTGGGAAATTGAGGCTCCATGTCCAAAGCTATGTGGACAAGGAGGATTTCTTCATCTCTCCTCTCAAGCATAAGGATGTAATCCTAGGGGCACCATGGTTTGATCGAAGATATGTAGATGCTAAGGAGTCGGGTAGCACCATAACCATTGTACATAAGCAAGCTTTCAATAAGTCAATAAAGAGCTCTATTTCCGTGTACATGATTTTCTTTAAAGATTCTCAAAATGAACCTAATTTTTAGCAAAAGAAGATATAGGCAATCAAAAGGAATTAGAGTTATCCAATTTCCTCAAGGGATTCCAAGATGTTTTCAATGATGACATCCCTTGTGAGCTACCTCCCAAACGAGGGGATGATGACCATGCAATTGAACTTCTTCGAGGAAGCTCACTTCCTAATAAACCTACTTATCAAGTTTCTCAATCTCAACAAGAGGAGATTATGCGTCAAATGCAAGAGCTGGTTCAGAAAGGCATGGCTAGGCCTAGCTCATCTCCATTTTGTTTGCGAGTTTTATTAGTGCAAAAGAAAGATGGCACATACCGTATGTGTGTCAACTATAGAGCACTAGATAGGATCACTATCAAGAATAGGTTTCCCGTTCCACGGGTAGAAGACCTATTTGATAAGCTATAGGGGTCGACCTACTTCAGTAGGATTTACCTAAAAAGTGACGACCATAATAAGGATAGTTGATCAGGACATTGTAAAGACCGCATTTCACACTACGTTTGGTCTTTATAAGTACATTCTCATGCCTTTTGGCTTGACCAACCTACCAGTCACGTTTAACCGTCTAATGGAGAAGCTATTCAGGCCTCATCGAAGCTTTACTGGAGTGTTCTTTGATGATATAATCATCTACTCTCATTCATTAGATGAATACAATCAACACCTCCAGGTAATATTTCAAGTTTTACAAGAGAATAAACTTTATATAAATCGAAAGAAAAGTGAATTTTTCTTACAAGAGATTCAGTATTTAGGTCACACTATCTCTCAAGATGGCATCCAAATGGATCCATCAAAGTTAGAGGTAATAAAAGGATGGCCTAATCCAAGGAATCTTCATGAACTAAGAAGCTTTATAGGTATGTGTACATACTATAGACGCTTCATAGAAAAGTTCTCATAAATTGCGGGACCATTACATGACCTAACAAAGAAAAACGTTAGATATATATGGACAACCAAAGAGAACAATGCTTTCAAAAAGCTTAAAGAGAAGCTTATCTCTCAACCTGTGCTTACACTACCGGATCACTCAAAGCTATTTGAGGTCCAATAAAATGCCTGTGGTGATTGCCTTGAAGCCGTTGATGGGGGCTTTTCACAAGCCAAGCTCCCATACCCCTCTTCTCTCGTCCCCACCCCATGAAAACCCCCTCTTATGGAGGGAGTGATAAAAGACATTGGAAAAAGTAAGAAAAAACTAAAGTATGATTATGTAAATATATAAGAAAGGCAAAATAGGCCACCTCATGCCTGCGGGGTAGCCCATCCCCACCTTGCCTCCTTTTTCTTCACTATTGCCCCGCCGGGTGTCCCTTTTCCTCTCCTCCACTCAAAAGGTCAACCCCCTCTCTCTTCCCCTTGTCCTTTCTCCTTTCTCTCTCCCCTCAAGCTACCCCACCTCTCACCAATAATGCATTATAAGTCACCAATAATGCACCCTAACTCACATGCAACTTACCCTATCGTCCAAAATAGTATATCCCACCCCCTCTTTCTCTCTCCTATCATATCCCATGACCCAAATACCCCCCTCTCTCTCTAAAGGGCGCCATGTCTCTTGTCTTGTAGCTAAATAACCTCCCCCACACTCACACACACTCAATTTCACTGAAAAAGGTGCCCACAGACCCATCCCCACCCGGTGGTTACCTGATTTTTCTTGTGTTCACACACATCTGCACACAGATTCACCTCTGAACACACTCCCCTCTTGTAATTACTTTATTCTCCATGTCACCTCTTACTTTTTTTCATCAACCCATCTCTCTCTCTCTTAGTCTCTCTCTCATGAGACTGCTGTTCTGGCACATATACACACAGCCAGACAAGTGGGGCCCACAGTCACATGGCCTATGTAGATAATGATTTCTTCATTTCTAAATTCTAGAATTCCTCACCCCTCCTCCCCTATATAAAGAGGGGTCACCATCACACTAAATACACACACAACATCACCAAAGAACACACTATGCACTGTGTGTGCCTAGTGCACACACACACACACCCACACCATCACCATCACCGCAATCACCATGCTTGTCTTGAGCATGACCTCTACACCCTTTGCTATGGAAGATGAAGGGAAACTAAATGAAGGATGATGGCCATAATCCTCGTGCGAGTCTTCGCCATCAACTCCCACCTATCCGCCATGTGCTCTACCACTCTCTCCCTTCTCTTTCCCCTACCCTATGCTCCCCATTTCATCGCCTAATTCTCTAAATAAAGCTTGAGGTTTTGTGAGTATGTTTTCTTGCAATGTTTTGCCCATGTGAGGTGTGCGGAATCGCCACCTAGTCTTGTGTTTTGGAGTGAGCTTGTGTATGTGTGAAGGGTGTGCGGATTCGCCATCCTTTTGTGATGCCTAAGTACTAAGCCGCTATACCCCCTCCCTCACTCTCTCTCTCTCTCTCACTTGATCTCATTCCTTTTCCTTTTCATCATTACTCCCAAGCATCCATCTCTCTTGGATGAAAACTTTGTTATGGTGGTGTGTTGTTTGCGTCCTAGCCGCTGAAGCTAGGTGGTGCCCCCTGTTTGCTTTACCATGACAGGCTCGAGGCGCGCCATTCGGTCCCCGGCGTTTTAGAGGCCGTCGGGGTTCGGGGTTCGCTTTGCTCCCGTCATTTGGTGCCCCCACGGAGGATCTTTTCATGAAACCCTTCAGTTTACAAGACTGAAACCCTTAAACTATTGTGAATGGATGAATGGCTAGCAGGATTTGCTAATTGGACGACAGAAGAAGAAGAGCTCCAAGCACAACTAGACGAACTCCGCATCTCCATCGAAGCTCGAGTGCTAGGCGTAACGGTAATCGATTTGCAGTGTGAGAGTCAACCAACACGCCAAACCCAGTGGATATATATAGGCCAAGTGCCAAGAAGAAGAAGGAGAACGTCGAAACCATGTCCGCAACCTACAAACAACCCCAAACAACAAAATGGAAGGAGCTCTACACAATAGAGAATCAACACTATTCTACTTTGAGAATCGGGTAACTCAAGTCACCGAGGTAATTATCACAGTCAGTTTTCAAGTCGCACCTGATGCTGCAGCACAGATAACGGAAGCATTGGCTCACACTCTCACTAGAGAAACTAGGGATCTACTGAGTTTGTTTCAGGAAAGAACACCACCCTCTCCCACAAGCTTGGACAGTGACTAAGCACCTCTAAGCTTCACATGAATCAGTACAACCTACCTCAAGACAGATCACACATACCAACACGTGTACGCTCAATCAAGGTAATACTGGATTTGAAGGCTCACTACCAGCACGTCATTGACACCATGCCGGGTGGGGAGCGGTTTTTGGAGGTTCTGGCATTAGATCAACCATTTGTCTTACCTTTGGTACAAGGCAATGTACCGTTTGAAGTTTTAATCTATGTCCTAGTATAAGAGGGTATACACGCCTCCTTGTAAAGAAGAAAAAAACTTTTGCAAGTTAAGCAGTGTGTCTTTCTAGCTCTCTCTCAGTAATCATGGTAGGTGTAGCATTTCCAACATTTAAAGGAAAGAAGGGGGAGGATTTGGTAACAGACTTCCTAGATGACTTTGAAGTAGCATGTGTAGTGAGCAACAAAGATACGGATGAATCCCGTGTTAGAATCTTTAAGCATCTCATGAAGCTAGAAGCTAGATCATGGTACAATGCACTTCCACAAGCAACCAAGGATGACTGGGAACCCTTAAAAACTGCTTTTAAGAGGCGCTTTGGGGGAGGTACCACTTCAGAAAAGTTGTGGGACAAGTTGAGAGACTTGAAGCAGGAGGGTCTTTTAGAATATGCCACCTATGAGTCCAAATTTGTGGATTTGTGGGAACGGTGGGTTGAGTCATTGGCTAGGGGGAAAGCTGCACCCGATTTCCTAAAAAAAGATCGGTTCACGCATGGCTTATGGCCGCTTCTCAAGGAGAAGGTGAAAGGTAGATTCCCGGCTACGTACGAGTTAGCCGTTGAGATTGCTCGCCTTAAAGACAAGAAGCTGTGAATGAAAGCCAAATAAACCGAGTCAACAGAATCAGGAACATCGCGTCGACCAGCAACTACGACAACCACCATTCCACCACCACCACCGGCTCTTGGGGTAAGAGATGACCAACAAGATATGTTGGCCCATATTACTGACCAACTACAGAATTTGTTTGTCCACTTAATACAACAAGGGAGGAGTCAAGAAAGAGATCAAGACCCTGGAAGAGCACGACGACAAAACAGGGAGTATCATTGCTACAACTGTGGAGAAGACGGTCACGGTATGTACTACTGTCCCAAACCACGACAAAACTATAATAGAGGAGGTAGGAGGAACCAATTGTCACCCCCTAGAGAAAGAACACCCCCACCCCGAGCACCACCCCCACCAACACAAATTCTACGTCCACCCCAGACACCACTACAAGCATCCATCCCACCTCTTCCACCAGCCCCACCACCTGATCGCCCTGTAAACATCATAAGGCTAGAAGAGAAAGGAAAAGCCATAGTAGTGGATCCACCCAGAGCAAAGGAGAGGGACAAGGGTAAGGAGAAGGTAACCTTTTTAGAACCATTTGAAGCCATGACTATGAAAAGAGCTAGGAGGGAGAAAGCTACACAATCAGATGATGAGAGAAGCATGAGAGGAGAAACTAGCAAGAGGCCATCCAGGCCACGACGGAAATTGGGCATCACCGACTTCCAGCTAGGGGAAAGCTCAAAGCCCTATGATCTAACATTGGATGTGGTAGAGCAAGGACCGAAGATTACATGGCCATAGCTGCTACATCTTGTACCTAAAGTAAGGCGACAATGGTCTAAAATGGTAAGTACAAGATGCTCCAAAACAAAGGTAGCCGGAGCAATTTCGGGATGCAACATGGATGACATCCTTCCAATTGTCGACGTAAACATAAAAGGAAAGAGCGTTGGAAACACCTACATTGATGGAGGTGCACAAATCTGTGTAATGAGCGAAGCTATGATGCTTTGATTAGGGCTCGAGGTTGACAGGCCTTCTCCATGCAAGGCAAAGATGGCAAACAACGCAAAAGTAAAGTGTGTGGGTGTGGTAAGTGCCGTGGAAATCAAAGCTTTCAACACTGAGGTAGAGGTAGATGTTTTTGTAATGCCTACTAAGGGGGAGGGCTATCCACTAATTTTGGGAAGGCCATGGTTGATGGCCATGAAGGCAAAACAAGACTGGGGTACTGGCCTTCTACGCATGACCGATAAGAAAGGGGAGACAATCTACTACGACATGAGGATTGGCAAGCAGAAGCAAATGAATCTGGAAACATCGGCAGATGAAACCACTAGCGAATCTTCCAGTTCTGAGGAGGAGAACACATCCACCGACGAAAGTGACAGTTCCATTGATGTGATGGGTATCATTATGAAGGATCCACAAAGGGTAAGCACAACTGGTGATCCATCACCAAAAGGGCAACCCAATGAAGAGGAGAGCAAATCACCTGGCCTAGGAGGAAGTAGGTTGAAGGGTATGTTGTCTACGGAATTAACACTTGAGGAGAAAGATAGTTTTTTGCAAATGTTGATGGGATTTCCTAACCTGTTCATTGACAACTATGAAAGAATCACAGGCATTAAAGTGGTGGAACATCATATTAAGCTGAAGGAAGGGGTAAAACCAGTTGTGCAAAAGCTACAACGACTGGGGGTCATACAAGAAAAGGCACTCTTGGCCGAGGTAAGGAAACTGCTGGAGGCGGGATTCATCTATCCTGTAGAAAACTCAGAATGGGTGTCACCCATAGTGGTGACGCCTAAAATGAATGGTAAGTGGAGGGTCTGTGTTGACTACAAACCACTAAATGCAGCTACAAAGAGAGACCACTTTCCTCTCCCTTTCTTGGATGAAATTTTGAATGAAATAGCGGGTTTTGAATGCTATACCGTCTGTGATGGTTATTCTGGATACTTTCAAATACGCATAGCCTTGGAAGATCAGCTAAAAACCACTTTTATCATGCCATGGGGTTGTTTTGCATACAGGGTTATGCCATTTGGTCTCACAAATGCACCTGCCACATTCCAAAGTTATGTCACATATGTTTTTCAACCGTTCTTTGGAACATCCATAAGAGTGTTCATTGATGATTTTTGTATATATAGCTCCCGTATTTCACATTTAGAAAAGGTAACTGAAGGTTTGGCCATGTTGCAGAGCCTAGGTGGGCAATTAAATGTGGATAAATGCCACATTGGGGAGAGTAAAGTCATTCTACTAGGCCATGAAATTTCAGCAAAAGGTATCAACGCCGACCCAAGTAAGGTGTCCGCACTCATAGCCCTACCTTCACCAACGACCGCACGTCAACTGGTCTCTTTTCTACAGAAGGTGAGGTACTTAAGTAGATTCATACATCTACTATCACAACTTGTTCTACCACTGCAACAACTCACTCAAAGATCAACTTTCACTTGGGACGAGGAAAGCGAACATCACTACAACAAGGTAAAGGAGGTCTTAGCCACTCTGCCAACTATCTCACCACCTAAGTGGGATGAAAAATTCTATGTCACCTCAAGTGTTGGTGATGACTCATTGGGGGCTCTGCTACTCCAAAAGGATACGACGACATCTTTCATGAGGCCAATCTACTTCTCTAGTCGAATGATGATAGCAGGAGAGAAAGGTTTCACCCATGTGGAACACTTAGTCCTGGCTCTTAGATTTGCAACTACAAAGTTTAGGTCATATTTGCTGCCTAAGCAATTTGTGATTCTAACCACGGATGAAATATTTCCCTATGTTGTACAACACATGGATGTGTCTGCTAGAATTACTAAATGGCTAGTTCGTCTGCAAGAGTTTGACTACATGGTACAGGTAGAAAGCACGACAAGGGCAAGTTTGGGGGGACTCATGACCTACCAAGTCTTTGAAATGAAGGAGAAGCAATCTAAGGAAGGAGAAGTCTGATTACCTCCAGTACCACCGATGGTAGAAGGAGCATACTCTCTCTACTTTGATGGAGCCTACAAGCGAGCGTTCGACAAAGCAGCTGCAGGCATAGTGGTCTTTGATGACAAAGGTATTTTCGTTGGGCCAATTGTTAGATTCACATTCTAACAATGAAGCTGAGTATGCAGCACTAACCAAGGGTCTACAATGGTGCGTCTCGCAAGGTGTACAACGCCTTAATGTATTTGGGGATGCTCTACTTCTGGTAAGGCAAGTAAATGGAGCATGGACATGCAAGAATCCTAGTTTAAGGACTCACTTAAGTGGTGTAAAAACCTTGTTGGGTAAGTTTGAAGAAGTTCAAATACACCATATCCCAAGGGCTCAAAACCAAGAAGCAGATGCCCTAGCAAGTGAAAGACTACAGGAAGTGGTGGTTGGAGCAATAAAAGTAAAGCTCCCTCTATTTCAAGGAAGTGATGCCTTGCCTGACATCATGCATTTTTTGGAAACAGGGGAATGCCCATCAGATTTAACAAAGGGACAGAAGCAATGGCTGACGCGGAAGGCCACAAGGTATCGACTCATCAATGACGGTTTGTACTGTAAGGTAAGGACCAAATACTCAGGAAGGTCCCTCTCTCTCAGGAAATCACGGGAGTAATTGCTAGCTGTCACGACGGGGTTTGTGGTGGTCACTTTGCCCTAGACATAACAAGTAGGAAAATCTTGCAGGCAGGCTTCATATGGCCTAGCCTCAACCGTGATGTACACCATTGGTGCAAAACATGTAAGTTGTGTCAAAAGGTCGGCACTAGGTCACTTATGCCTGAACCACAGACACCTATTCTCTCATATGGCCCATTTGAAAAATGGGGTATCGATGCCATTGGGCCATTACCTAGGGCCAACTCAGGAAAATTCTATATTATCATGGGGGTCGACTACATGACTAGATGGGCAGAGGCTACAGCCACCACTAGAATCACAGCGGTAGAGGTAGCTAAATTTATCTACGAGCACATATGCTATAGGTTTGGCACACCTTTAGAGATCATCTCTGATAGAGGGCCAGGTTTCAGAGCAGACTTGGTAGGAGAATTAATGCAGAAACTGGGCATTACAAGAAGGCACTCTTCACCATATTATCCTCAATGTAATGGCCTAGTTGAAAAGGTAAATGGAATGGTTTCTAAAATTATTACCAAGCAGGTAAACAATCATCCTGGAGACTGGGATAAGTATCTACTACCAGCTTTATGGGCCTACAGAACTTCATTTTGTACATCTTTGGGATTCACACCGTATCATCTAGTATTTGATAAGGAAGCAATCTTGCCCATTGAAGTGCAACTACAAAGTCTCAGAGTAATGGCAAGCCAGCTTCAACAGCCCAACATGAATTTGAGAGATCACATCATCAACCTGGAAAGACTGCAGCTGGACAGAGAAGAAGCAATAAATTATTATGCAGCACAAGCAGAGCATAGACGGCTTAGCTTTAACGAGCATCTCCGGAAAAAAGAATTGAAGAAAAGAATGTTGGTGCTCCGCTACGACAATCGCTTCGACACGCGCAAGGATAAGAAACTCCTACTCCGATGGGAAGGTCCTTTCATCGTCAAGAAAAAGTATGCCAATGGAAGCTACCAGCTTAAAGAGGATGATGGAAAACTTCATAAAACCAGGGTAAATGGTTGGCGACTTAAACCTTATTTTCTTCGATTTGACCAGGCTCCACCTATTGACATTCCAGATGAGGACACACCATCAGCCGCCACCTCCGACGATAATGATCAAACAGATGAGCTAGAGACATGAATGCCTCTAGCCAAAAGGGGAGGGCTAATGATGGGGGCTTTTCACAAGCCAAGCTCCCATACCCCTCTTCTCTATTCCCCACCCCATGAAAACCCCCTCTTATGGAGGGAGTGATAAAAGACATTGGAAAAAGTAAGAAAAAAATAAAGTATGATTATGTAAATATATAAGAAAGGTAAAATAGAGCACCTCATGCCTGCGGGGTAGCCCATCCCCACCTTGCCTCCTTTTTCTTCACTGTTGCCCCGTCGGGTGTCCCTTTTCCTCTCCTCCACTCAAAAGGTCAACCCCCTCTCTCTTCCCCTTGTCCTTTCTCCTTTCTCTCTCCCCTCAAGCTACCCCACCTCTCACCAATAATGCATTATAAGTCACCAATAATGCACCCTAACTCACATGCAACTTACCCTATCTTCCAAAATAGTATATCCCACCCCCTCTTTCTCTCTCCTATCATATCCCATGACCCAAATACCCCCCTCTCTCTCTAAAGGGCGCCATGTCTCTTGTCTTGTAGCTAAATAACCTCCCCCACACTCACACACACTCAGTTTCACTGAAAAAGGTGCCCACAGACCCATCCCCACCCGGTGGTTACCTGATTTTTCTTGTGTTCACACACATCTGCACACAGATTCACCTCTGAACACACTCCCCTCTTGTAATTACTTTATTCTCCATGTCACCTCTTACTTTTTTTCATCAACCCATCTCTCTCTCTCTTAGTCTCTCTCTCATGAGACTGCTGTTCTGGCACATATACACACAGCCAGACAAGTGGGGCCCACAGTCACATGGCCTATGTAGATAATGATTTCTTCATTTCTAAATTCTAGAATTCCTCACCCCTCCTCCCCTATATAAAGAGGGGTCACCATCACACTAAATACACACACAACATCACCAAAGAACACACTATGCACTGTGTGTGCCTAGTGCACACACACACACACCCACACCATCACCATCACCGCAATCACCATGCTTGTCTTGAGCATGACCTCTACACCCTTTGCTATGGAAGATGAAGGGAAACTAAATGAAGGATGATGGCCATAATCCTCGTGCGAGTCTTCGCCATCAACTCCCACCTATCCGCCATGTGCTCTACCACTCTCTCCCTTCTCTTTCCCCTACCCTATGCTCCCCATTTCATCGCCTAATTCTCTAAATAAAGCTTGAGGTTTTGTGAGTATGTTTTCTTGCAATGTTTTGCCCATGTGAGGTGTGCGGAATCGCCACCTAGTCTTGTGTTTTGGAGTGAGCTTGTGTATGTGTGAAGGGTGTGCGGATTCTCCATCCTTTTGAGATGCCTAAGTACTAAGCCGCTATACCCCCTCCCTCACTCTCTCTCTCTCTCTCACTTGATCTCATTCCCTTTCCTTTTCATCATTACTCCCAAGCATCCATCTCTCTTGGATGAAAACTTTGTTATGGTGGTGTGTTGTTTGCGTCCTAGCCGCTGAAGCTAGGTGGTGCCCCCTGTTTGCTTTACCATGACAGGCTCGAGGCGCGCCATTCGGTCCCCGGTGTTTTAGAGGCCGTCGGGGTTCGGGGTTCGCTTTGCTCCCGTCACCGTTTTGCTCCAAGAAGGGCATGCCATAGCCTATGAAAGTCAAAGGCTCGAACCTGTTGAGCAACCTCTAGGTATATATGAGAAGGAAATCTAAGAAATTCTACATGCTCTAGAATCGTGGAAGCAGACTCCTTTATTCCTGTGAACGGATCACCAAAGCCTTAAGTGCTTCATGACGCAGACCAAGCTCTCCGACAAACAAATGAGGTGGGAAAATTTCCTTTTGTAATTCCATTTTCATAATGCTCAAATTGCTAGCAAGTATAATCAAGTAGCTGATGCACTCTCAAGACGACCGAGATTGAATGCAGTATCCATAGCAACTCATAATGGTCTATATGCTATGATAGATGCGTATGCTATCGATCCTGATTTTAAAGATGTTATTTCAGCCCTTGCAATAGGGAAGAAGGAAGAACCATTTACCTTACAAGATGGTTATCTTCTCTATGGCAATAGGCTATGCATTACTAACTCACTACGTGAGATAGTAATGTATGAATCTCATGCTCCTCCTTATGTTGGGCATAGAGGGATTCAATCTACCCTAAAAGGGATAGAAACATACTTCTATTGGTCTTCCATGAAAACAAACATACAAGAGTATGTTTCAAAATGTGTGGTATGCCAAAGGATGAAGTTTGATAGAGGGAAGCAACCTGGATTGCTTCAACCTTTGCCAATCACTAATTCACCATGGGAGAGCATATCCATGGATTTTATCTTTGGATTGGCCAAGTCTATCCATGGGAATACAAGAATATGGACAATAGTGGACAGGTTTAGCAAACAAGAACATTTCATACCTGTCAAAAAGACTATCAAGGACCATCAAATGGCAACCCTCTTTATATCACAAATCTTCAAGTACCACGGCTTGCCAATGTCCATAGTGTTGGATAGAGATCCTAGAGTGACCAGTAATTTTTGGAAGGGTCTCTTTGAGAATTTAGATACAAGGCTAAACTTCTCTTTGGCCTATCACCCGCAAACGGATGGCCAAAGTGAAATAGCTAACCTAACAATTCTTGATCTACTAAAAGCTTATGTCACAGAAGTAGATCATAGTCCCAATGGGGGAAGTACTTACCTTTAGTGGAGTATGCTTACAATAACACTGTACATACTTCCACGGGAAAAGCACCTTTTGAGGTGATAGAGGGAAGATCAAAAAGTCCCATGCTACTCAAGGTACATGTGAAGATCTTCGCTATAGATGAATATAGCCGAGCCAAAAGATTAAGGATCCTATATCCATCTCTTAGGAAAGGAAAAAGGCTGCTGCTGATAAGCACAAAAGAGCTCTATCCTTTAAACAAAGTAATTGGGTCTTGCTTAAGTTTCCCAAGGCTCGATTAAGGCACACAACGAGCAAGAATCCTATGGGACAGCAAAAGTACTATGCTAAGTTAGCAAAAAGGTACTATGGTCCCTTTGAGATTCTTAGGCCGATCAATGAGATGGCCTATCAACTCAAGTTGCCCAGCCATTGGATCATACACAATGCTTTCCATGTGAGCCTACTAAAGCCTTACAAAGGAGAGCCACCTCAAGAAGCAACCATTGAAGACTCACCGGAGATCAAGGAGCAAGAAGAGGTGATGCAGCTCGAGTCCATTCTTCGACACAAAGACAAGGTATTGAGAGGCAGTAAGACTATCTGTCGATATCTTATTACGTTTAGAAATCATCTTTAAAAATTATCCTTTTGAAGATGCTAGATGGATGCAAGGCACACAAGTAAAGGATAACCTAAACCTTGTCAATTCTTATAATAATTCCCTTAGAGTAAGCAAATGTAAATATGTATAAATGAACAAAGTTTTGTCTTATAAGACTCTCTTTTTCTTTATTGTCCACAAATGTTGAAAGTATGCATGCTTAGGATCATGTTTGCGGAGACGATGTCTCTCAAACACCAAGTAGAGCTTGTCACTCTACTATGGAAGATTGATACAGACTAATGTGCATACATGCTTGCTGCAGCTAAGGCTCTAAGCACCAAATAAACTAGTCATCCATTCTGGAACGGTGTCGTAGGGTAAAATAGGGATCCTCTACCCGTTGGCAAATGGATTAATAACTAGGGTTTATCTCCTCTATCTCATAGTCGAGGATGACTATGATTTCAAGAGAGAGGTAATATCATAAAAACTAATATCTAATTCTCCCAAATGATGTTTTCATGTGAAAATAATCATTTAATATGGGGAGGTACCAAGGGAGTAAAAGCTAGAATATTGGTAAGGATGCTAGAACAGTCTCAACAGGGATCCAGAGGAGGGAAAATAGGGATCCAAAGGGGGACATTCTACAAAAGAGCAATGTGAATCAATGGAGCTTAAAAGACCTAAAGTTCAGCTCCATTAAGACTTCCATAGGCTAAGGTTTCAAAATCTAAATTAATAAGTCCAATGGCCAAAAGGGGGGAAAATTGGATGGTTATGGAAAGACTAAAAAGTCTTCCCACATCCCTAGGAAAGAGGGGGCTAGCCCTAAAGGAAAAGGAAGAGAGAGAAACACACACACACACACACACTCTCCCAAGCTCCCCCTTTACACAAAGGGAATAATGGACACATTGCAGACTCTTAGCCCAAATGCCCCCAATCTCCCCTCAAATCCTATTGGATGGCCATAGAGGTGGACCAATGAGAATTAGGCTAGAGTAAAATTAGTCGAATCAATTTAAAAATGCTTGATAAAATAATCGATAGAAATTAAGCTCCCTAGAAGACTATTGGACAATCTATAAAGGGGTCCAATGAGCATCCAACAGCCCAATGGCTTGCTTGATTCCTATTGGCCAGAAGACTAAAAGGTCCAATGCGAGTTTAAATAAATTATTTTAATTACCTAAAGCTATCATAAAAGGAAAAAGGGGGACACTTGTCACAAGGCTATTAAATAAGCTTCTAAATTGTTATTGGATAAGCTTTGCAGGAGCCAATGGGAAGCCATGAGGAGTGATTGGGAAGAGGGGTTGACCAATAAGAGAGAGGGGATGGCATTTTTAGTCTAAACAATTTTTACTACACACACACAACTCATGTGTTGAGCAAGAACTCCATCTCCTTCTCCAAGCATTGAGAAGTAGAGGCCTACACCAACAACTCTTGGCTATGAAATGCAAATCCAACCAAGAGCCAAGCTTCAATGGCATGCTCATAGAGTGATTATATGAGGAGAATACGTCTTTCTTGTAAGATACATCTTCTTCCTCTCAATATTTCCTCATTCCCTACTAGCTCTCACCATCTTTCAAGGTGTGTGAGGGCTTGGGATTGAGGCTAGGCCCACTAGGTGTGTTTTTCAAGCATAATTTGGTGTATGAAGCTTCCATCTTCATTGCACCAACGAGTTTTGTCAAGGAACACAAAGATTGTATTGTACAAAAGTCTCCTTTGATGGGAGAAGCTATAATACTAACCCTTTTTGGAGGGGGGACCAGTGTTGGAATTAGGGTTGCAGAGAAACGCACACAGCTTGGAGAAGACGAAGGAAGCTCAAGACACACAACTGAGAGTGTATTACTTAGTGGGAAATATAAAGATAGATGGACCTAGAGTGATGGGCGTATATACAATGCACAGGGGAAAAAACCTCCTAAAGAGGGAAAAAATGTCCCGGCGGTCCTAATGTGTTCACACACATCACTACCACATGTATATGGTAACAAATCCCCCCTGGAGTGATGCGGTGAATGAGAGCTGGCACATGAGTAAAGGGAAGTGCCATGCCCTGAGGACCTGATCAGTCCACAAAGGTGAGTAAGCTTTGCAGAAAGCTTCGAGCTTCTCAAGAGACAATGCCTTCGTGAAAAGATTTTCAAGGTTGTCCTATGTTGGCACATAAGCCAAGTTGATCCCTCCTGCTGAGAGCCTCTCCTTGACATAGTGGTAATGCACCTCAATGTGCTTTGTGCGAGCATGAAAAACTGGGTTCCTTGCAACTGCCAATGCGCTCCGACTGTCACTGTCGATAGTGTTGGTAGTGTCCTATCCAACACCCAAATTAGCCATAAGGCGTCTGAGCCATACACACTCAACCGTATCTGCCAAGATTTCCCTGTACTCAGCCTCACAACTCAAAGTAACCACAGTAGGTTCTTGCTCAACCATCATATACATGAATTGCCAAGCATGAAACAAAAACCACTTGTGGACACTCGCATGTGAAAACCATCAGCCCAATCTGAGTCCAAAAAAGCATGTAAGTCTGGCGGCAATGATCCCCCCTTGGGATAAAACAAGCCAGGATGTAAAGTGCCACTAAGGTAGTGAAAAATCCTCTTGATAGCCTGCCAATGCTTAGACCTTGGGCTATGCATAAATCTGTTGACTTGTGAGACTGCAAAATAAATATCTAGCCTCGTGTTGCATACATAAATGATACAACCAATAGCAATTTGGTAAAGAGTGACATCACCAGGATCACCAGCATCATGTAGACTCAATTTCAAACCTGTTTCTATGGGAGTGGCAATAGGTTTGCAATCTTCAAGTCCAAACTTACACAGCAATGTCTCTATGTAACTTTTTTGACACAAGGCAATACCACCATCACACAGCTTAAACTGTATGCCCAAATAATGATGCAACAGCCCCAAATATTTCATCTTGAAAGCAACATTCAAATCAGCCTTGAATTCAACAATATGTGCCTCATTGGGACTAGTGATCAACAAATCCTCCACATAAAGAACAACAATGAGAAGTACACCACCCTCACACTTTACATATAATGTGCTTTTTGTTGGAATGTTACAAAAGCCTTGTTTGACCAAATGAGTGTCAGCTTTCTCATACCAAGCACAAGAAGATTGCTTCAACCCATACAAAGCCTTCTTACATCTACACACTTTGTCCTCTTGTCCTTTCTTGAAAAAACTGCAAGGCTGTGTTACATAAACTTCCTCAAACATGTCACCATTCAAGAAAGTAGTAACAATGTCCTATTGATGTACATCCCAACCAAAATGAGCTGCCAGTGCACATAGAAAATGCACAGTAGTCATACGACAAGTGGAAGCAAAAGTCTCTTCATAATCTATGCATTTTGCTTTGTATAACCCTTTGCAACAAGTCGAGCCTTATGCGGATCGATCTCACCATCTGGATTGCGTTTCAACTCGTAAACCTGCTTTGTACCAATGGCCTTTTTGCCAGGAGGCAAATCACATAAAGTCCATGTGTCATTTTCTATAAGTGCATCATATTTTGATTGCATGGTAGCCATCCAATTTTTTGAATTCTGTGCTTCATCAAAAGACAGAGGTTCCTCAACATCATGTAAGCTAGACACAGCCAAAGCATAACAATCTGATGCATAAGATACATGGCGAGAGGCTGAACGAGTATGACTAGACAAAGGTGCATCCAACTTACTGTCATGCAATGTATGCACCAGCCATTTTGGCATACCTCTAGGCTGCTCATTTTCAGCCCTTTCATCATCAAGTACATCATGCACATCTGCATCAGTAATAGGCTGATCTGTAACATTTTTAGAAACCCCCATAGGCTGTACATTTGATTCATTGGAATTTACATTTGTATTTCCACCACTGAAAAGAGGCAACAAAGTGTCATAAATGTTATGTGAGCTTACATTACTGTCTCTAGTACATGACAACAAGGACTAAATAGAATCTTCCACAAACACTTCATCCCGTGAAACCAAAATACGCTTTGTTTGCGGATGATACAACCTGTAACCTTTTCTTTCAACACTATAAACAACAAAAATACATTTGACAGCCTTATCATCCAATTTTCTGTGTTGTGTTTGTGGCACCAAAGCATATGTCAAACAACCAAAAACACGTATGTGCTCAATAGAAGGCTTTCTATCATGCCATGCTTCATATGGAGTAATAGAATGCAAAGCTTTCGTAGGACACCTATTTAGTACATAAGTGGCACACATGATGGCCTCAAGCCAAAAAGAATGCGGCAAAGCTTGACTTTTTACCATACATCGTGCCATTTTCATAAGTGACTTGTTTTTTCTCTCAGCAACACCATTTTGTTGAGGTGTATAAGGCACTGTACATTGGTGTTTTATCTCATAACTAGCCAGAAATGCATTAAATTCATGAGACATGTACTCCCCCCCTCGATCAAAACGGAGGGTGTCCATAGTACATTTCGATACATTTTTAGCCATACCCAGAAATTGTTTGAAGCACATAAAAGCTTCGATCTTCGCTTTAAGTAGAAATACCCATGAATGCTTGGAGTAATCATCAATGACAGTAACAAAGTACAGGTAATTGCCCAAGGACGGAGTTTGCATGGACCCACAAACATCACTCTGCACAAGCTGCAATTTGCATGTGGCCCTAACTGAACCATCCTTTGGAAACTTAGAACGCTACATTTTATCCAAAATATAGCCTTCACAAACATGTTTGTCAGGTGCTTCAAGAGGCGGCAAAGAAGCAACAATATGAGATTTTTGCAAATGCAGCAAACTAGCAAAATTCAGATGACCAAAACGTGCATGCCAAAGTTTTGCATCTGAAATAGCCCATGGCACAAAAGGCCAGATGTAACAATTTCATCACCAAAACTGAGATCATGAACTGTACATCTGTCATCCACAAATTTGACTACAAGTCCAAGTCTAGCAAGTGCGGATACAGACAAGAGATTCTTCTTGATCCCAGGTACATAAAGTGCATCAACAAGTGTGAAGGAACTACCATTTGCACCAGTAAGCACAATCTTTCCAACTCCCTGAACCGGATAAGAGGCATTGTTGGCACAAGTGACTGAATTCCCATGAGGGACAGACTTGAGAGAGGTGAACAATTCACGATGTGAGGTGATGTGCTTTGTAGCACCACTATCGAAATACCACACATGTGAATATGCAGCAACTGACAAGCATGCATCATGGACATCAGGATTGTAAGTGCACTCTGCGCTAAAAGCCCATTCTGCATCAACATGAGCAACACGGTCTCCTTTCACAGAAGACTCAACAATGGTTGCATTTGTAGTGGAACCAGCATTTGCAGTGGAACCACCCTCTTTCTTCTTAGCCTCTTTGGACTTCAACTTAGGACATGACTTGATCAAGTGATCATTAGCTTTACAATAATGGCAACGCATTTTATTTTTTCCCTTATCACCAGAATTTCCAGACGAGTTACTACCAATAGAAGCATTAGGAACAAAATTTTTGTCACTCGCAGCTGAACCATAAGAAGTGGCTGCATTGCTGTTACCACCCTTTGTTTGAGAAGCAATAAAAGCCTGTTGAACTGCACATTGTCTAGTCTTGTTTTTTTTGGAAAGTGACTCTTGCAATAGCAATGTGCATAATGCATCAAACTTGACAAATTCAGGATTTCCTTAGCTCATAAGTCTCCAAGTACTAGCGAAAGTCTGATAAGAGTCTGGTAAGGCATCAAGAATAGTTTGCACAAGGGAACTATCTGAAATGACTTCATCTGTAGAAATAAGTTGCTTATTTATATCCTTGACACCAACAAGGAAAGTGTCCATATCATCTTCCTCATGCATAATCTTTGACTCCAGCTCTTTACCCAACAAAGCAATTTTAGCCTCATTGCGACTTGCATAAAGACCAGCCAAAATATCCCAAGCTTGTTTTGCAAATTTTGTTGAACGAATGTGAGGAACAATGGTGCGCTTTACAGACAACGCAATCAATGCATGAGGCTACACATCCTTTACATCCCAACGAGGTTATTCTGCCATAGGCAAAACAACTCTAATAGCAACAATCTTTGCAGCAAGAGCTGCAACATCCTCAACATCGCCTACATCCTCAGAACCAGGACATACATCTTTGACACAAGAACATGTTGCATCATATAAGCCCACTTAGGGTAATTATCCCCATCCAACCTGTCCTTAGCAACAAACATCTTGAACATATCTGTGTTGTTGTAAGCCATGGTAAATGCTGCACCTGATGTGAAAACTGCCCGAACAGAGGAGAAATGAAGTGGGAACAACACGTGATATATAGCACAAACGCAGAAGACTGTAAGATACCTGTTATGCAGAAAACAGCACTGATAGAAATTCTGCACAAAATGACAAAATAGCCTGTGCAGTCGTGCTTGTAGTGGAGACGGAGGCCAAAATGAGCCCGAATCAAAAATCTGAGCAGACTAAGCTCTGCAAGCTTACCCAAAATTTTTGTTAACTTGCAAAGGCTCGCCAAAGCTCACAGAAATTGGAAAAAGTGAGCAAGTGAATGTTGGAGCTGTTGGCGATTGAGCCCGAGAGGATGCAACCTGCTCTGATACCAATTGTTGGAATTAGGGTTGCAGAGAAACTCACACAGCTTGGAGGAGACAAAGGAAGATCAAGGCACACAATTGAGAGTGTATTACTTAGTTACAATAGAAAGATAGATGGCCCTAGAGTGATGGGCGTAGTACAATGCACGAGGGAAAAAACCTCCTAAAGAGGGAAATAATGCCCTGGTGGTCCTAGTGTGTTCACACACATCACTACCACATGTATATGGTAACAACCGGGTCCATGTAAATCCGGTCCTCAACTGTTGTCCATTGTTCTTTTCTCTCTCTTTTAAGGTATTGTCTATGCCAAACTAGCTAGGTGTAAATTGCTATGTTGCTTTCTCCAATCAAGTATTCTCTGTATGCTCATTTGGAACTAGTTCTTAATGGAATTCTCACTATGTTATAATTTCCGCTACACACGTTACTAGTGCATTAAATGTTATAGTAGCACAATCGCCAACTTTTGGCAGTTGGGCCCTTTGTGAGTCCAAAGCCAAAAAATTGGCAATTATGCTACCCTGGCCGACGAGACGGGAAGGTATGGCCATGAAACATTGTAGGGGCATGGAAGGCACACTAATCCCTACCCTTGCAAAGATTCATGGGCATCACAATCCATCTCAACGTTCAACGACGATACAATTGCCAACTTCTGGCCATTGAGCCCTTGTCGAGCCCAAAGCCAAAAAATTAGCGATTGTGCTGTTCTGGACCGATTAACGGGAATGTATGGCCATAAAACTTTGCAAGGGAATGGGAAGTGCACTAATACTTGAACTTGAAAAGTTTCATGGCCATCACAAACCTTCTCAACAATCAAGGGCAGCACAATTGCATCCTTTTGGCAGTTGGACCCTTGGCAAGCCCAAAGCCAAAAAATTGCAAACTGTTCCTCCTTGGACCAAGGAGATGGGAACAAATGGCGATGAAAATTTTTGGGGGGCTAGGGAACACACTAATCCTTGCCCTTGAAAGGTTTCATGGCCATCGCAATCCGTCTTGTCGATCAAGGGTGGCACAATCACCAACTTTTGGTCGTTGGGTCCTTGGCGAGCCCAAAGCCAACAAATTGGTGATTGTGCTACCCTGGACCAACTAGACAAAAACATATAGCCATGAAACTTTGTAGGGGTAAGGGAAGCATACTAGTTCTCTCCCATAGAAAGTTTCATGGTGATCGCAATCTGCCTCAACAATCAAGGACGGCACAATTGCCAACTTTTGGCAATTAGGCCCTTGTATTGCCATGAAACTTTGTAGGGGTGGGGGAAGCACACTAGTCCTCTCCCATAGAAAGTTTCATGGCCATCGCAATCTACCTTGATCGTCTATTGGATTGCGATGGCCATGAAACTTTGTACGGATGGAGGAAGCACACTAGTCCTCTCCCATAGAAAGTTTCATGGACATTGCAATCCGCCTCGATGATCAAGCGCGGCACAATTGCCAACTTTTGGCCGTTGGGCCCTTGGCAAGCCCAAAGCAAAAAAATTGGTGATTGTGCTGTCGTGGACCGACAGAATGGGAACATATGGTTCTGAAACTTTGCGAGGATAGGAGAAGCACACTTATCCCCATTCTTGAAAAGTTTCATGGCCATCAAAAATTGTCTCGACGTTCAAGGGAGGCATAATTGCCAACTTTTGGCCATTGGGTCCTTGGTGAGCCCAAAGCCAAGAAAATAGTCCCCTTTTCTGTAAAGTTTCATGGCCATCGCAATCTGTCTCAATTGTCAAGGATGGCACAATCACCAACTTTTGGGTATTAGGCCTTTGGCAAGCCCAAAGCCAAAAAATTGGTGATTGTCTAGCCCTGCACCAACAAGATGGAAATGTATAGCCATTAAACTTTGAAAGGGTGGGAAAAGCACACCAATCCTCACCCTCCAAATCTTCATTGCTATCGCAATCCGTCTTGATAGTCAAGGACGACACAATCGTGAATTTTTGGCTGTTGGGTCTTTGGCGAGCCCAAAGCCAGAAAAATTGGCAATTGTGCCATCCTAGACCAACAAGATAGGAATGCATGGCCACATAACTTTGCAGAGGCAGGGGAAACACACTAATCCCCGACCCTTGTAAATCAAAAAAATTGGTGATTGTGCCATCCTCGACCGATTAGACGGGAATGGATGGTGGCCATGAAACTTTACAGAGGTGGGGGACGCACATGCATCCCTATCCTTGCAAAGTTTCATGGACACCACAAACCGTCTCAATGCTCAAGGGTGGTGCAATAGCCAACTTTTGGCCGTTGAGCCCTTGGCGAGCCCAAAGCCAAAAAAATGGTGATTGTGTCACCTTGGACCGACGAGATGAGAACAGATGGCCATGAAACTTTGTAGGGCTAGGAAAAACATACTTATCCCCACCCTTGCAAAGTTTCATGGCCATCACAAACCATATCTACGGTCAAGGGCGGCACAATCGCCAACTTTTCGCCGTTGGGCCCTTAGCGAGCCCAAAACAAAAATATTGACGATTGTGTTGCCTTGAAACGACGAGATGGGAGCGGATGGCCATAAAACTTTGCAGAGATGGGGAAAGTACACTAATACCTACCCACGCAAAATTTCATGTCCATGAGAATCCGTTTGGATGGTCAAGGGCAACACAATCTCCAACTTCTGGCCGTTGGGCCCTTGACGAGCCCAAAGCCAAAAAATTGGCAATTGTTTTTAGAATGAGCACTAGTTTCATCGACAAGGTCTATAGCTCTCCTACTCTACTATGTAGTGTCTCCATGATTCTCTCATGATCATTTGGATCCAAATGCAAGTGAGGGATGCTCCATGCAAATGCCAACAAGGGGTGCTTCCTTTCTACAATCCTCTCTAATCGTAGCTTCACAACAAGGACAAGATGGGAGTAGTATATGGACACCTTTGGCCACTCATACTTCAAAAAAAGGATGAAATACCCAAGTCCATGCACTTGCTAAAAATAATGGATTGAAACAACCATACTATGAGCATCATATGCCTCACCATAATCACCCACGATGGATTCCTGAAGCACAAACTTTGCCTTGGTGCATCTAAGAATATAGTAGTCAACTCTGTTCACATTCCCCTCCTCAGTAATAACTGCAAAATCATCTCCCTATGCCAAGTAATCTATGAGAGTATCAACATCATGTGAGAATTGTGTGATCTTGCTATCAATGGAGATAGTCAATGTGATCATACCCTGTGTCGGTGAAAGAGATTGTATCATCCACCTATTAGTCCACTCTATCATGATGCAATCTACCTACTTTCTATGTATGTAGACATTGAAAAAGCATGAGTGGTGCTTAGTAAAGATGGTGGGATCCATGGATGAGGTGCTCCAAATGTTGTGCAATTGGTGCATACCTACTATAGTGTCACAACCCAAGATGGTGAGGTCAATACCCTAGAAATCCACACACCAAAAGAACCTCCTCACTAAACATCCGTTGACTGGGGATGAGTCACATTCCATTTGCCATGAGCACCACTCCACAACCTGTCTAGCATCTCTAAATCGGTCATTGTCTTGCCGAAGCTGATATCAACAAAGAGAACGCTTCACACAAGCACCTGCATCATCATGCTCTCTCTTCCCATGCCCCAAATCAAAGAAGCTCCAACTGATAGGTATGTCATTGCTATGGTTCCATCTGTACAACCAAAATAACTGACGTACACTTTTGAATTGCGCACCACAACCATCATACCAAATATAAAAATAAGAGTATAAGATGTGACGCTCACGAAGGAAAAGATCATGTTGTTGGAAACAATGTTGCACAAACTATGCTGCATGCACTGTGGGAGCGATCGTCACTAATTTAGAAATGCTACTCGATTACCCGTGAGTCCTCAGAGCTCTCCACTCCATCAACTACCACCTCTGCATGATGATGAGATATATGGAAAAGGATTTCCACCTTCAAGAGCATTTGAAAAGGTTAGAGTACATGAAACAATGCATTTACATCATATGGCTAAAATATGCAAAGCGGCTGAATGTAAATTTATCCAGCTATTACCATTTGTACATGCTCAGAGAGGTAATATTTGGACTCCCTCTCGTACCGTCGGGCAAAGGTGTACTTCTCTACAAAATCCATGACAAAGACCATAGTGCTAATGGGGAAGGAGGCAAGGCAAGCACAAAACTGACAAACTGCCACTTTGTGTGATGCACATTTTGCACATATGGATACATAGAGGACCTAAAAGCTTGCATAAAGAAGGGATGTGGTGCACTATGAGATTTGCCACCTTGAAGCCCTGTGTATGTCCAATAGTCATACTACTTTCATGTAACTGTCTCAACTGTATCACCATTGCTCGAGACAGGTGTAAGTCATGAAAGATCTCCACATTGGGCACACTTTTCCTCCACACACAACATCTGATGGTAGGAGGCCCCATCCACATGCTCACACAATAAAGAGTGGATGCAGTCTCGTGGTCCCATTGGGACCTCTCCAACACACCCCAAAAGAGTGTGGAACACATCATACATTATCTAAAATGACACATAATATCTACAACAACATGTCTTTCTCTCGCGTATAAATTGCAGTTACCAAGGTTTGCAAGCCTCAAAGGAGTGCTGACCAATGGTGATTTTGAATTGGGCATCCTTGAATGCATAAAAGGTATGACTCTATGTAATCTCTAGAATCATAGCTCCATGCTCTATGTATTGCTTGCGGCCAATTCTATGTCAAATTCTATGTCTGGCAAGGCACGGCAATTCTCCTCCCAAAGCTGCCCTATGAGCTCTCTCATGCATGAATCTAGAATGTGTGAGCATCATGGAGCACACCCAATGACTCACCCAAAGCTCCTCATTATAAAGTACAGGCTTTGTCCTAGAGTCAGTAGAGTGTGAGTGAATGAGAGAAGAAGAGGATTTATCCCAAATGTAAAGGTGTGAGGCTGTAGAGCTACTAAAAGCTCCTTTCATGAATAAACAATCATTCCAAGTTTGCATTACATGTATCTTGTCTATGGTGAGCTTGTGATGGGTTAGCCAACTACTCAAGATCGTGTTTATGACTCCAAGTTAATCTATCTTGGAACCTAACTCACTTGAGTAACAATCTAGCCTACACACAGTGTTTGTCTATCACCCACCTTAGCTAGCACGATCCCTTCCCATCGTGGTATTAGAGCCATGGTGTGCTAGCTAGTTTTGTTGTTATGCATTTGTGTGTTAGTGATTAACATCTCCATTAAAGTGATTAGTACTTCTTAATCATCCTTACAGTCCATTGGCATTTTCCATAACTAGTTGCATCTCTCACTAATTAAGCCCTAATATAGCTATGTGTGGGCATGTCCTTGGAACAACCAAGGGGCCACTACCCTCCATGGCTAAATAGGCTTGGTTAGGGAGAGGATTAGTATCAATTTTGTGTTTGCATTTAGACCACATTTTATGTCAATTTTTGCTAATCTTCCTCTTCAATTAATTTCATCAACTTTGTCCTCTCTTTGCATCACTTATATCATCTTGAAGTGCTCATTGGAAGCTCTCCAACGAGCTTCAAGAACTCCTTTCCGAGTTCGAGAACCCCCTCATCTCCATCCCCAAACTTCCACTAAAATTAGGTGCATGTGTGTGAATTTTGTGTGTGGATTCTCTGCTAGAAACGGCATATAAGCTAAATCCTTCGAAGCCTTGACATCCAAAAGCATAAGCTTTGTTGGTTAGCTTGAATTGGAATTACTATACTTGGTGTTGGAGGGGCATGGGCTCAAATATTTAGAGTAAGGCGGGTGGACCCAAGCTGGCTATGACATCCAATTTTGAAGGCTTTTAGATCCATTGGGGACTGCTCCCAGGTGCTCTCTCCTTGCCCGCTCCTAGATGCCAAAAACTATCTCAAAGTTCACTTCAAAAAAAAATTCAGCTCCGCCAAGGGTCCTTCCCATGTTGGTTGCTACTCTCGCAAAGTGACCTCTGGCCCTAAAAGGCCCCCCTTCCCGTGCCTTGCCACCCCAAAACTCTCCAACTTCAAACCCCCTACAAGGGGTGGTGCCCGGCCATAGTAAGAAGCATTGAGGGGTTAGGAAGGCAAGTGAGGCAAAAAGCAAGGTAGATTTTGCAACAAAGGGGAGCTAAAATCAGCTTTCAAAGAAGATCCAATGCTATTCAAAATCGAACTTTAAGGGCTTCTCTAAGAAAATCTTCAAAGCATCACCAAGCATCCAAAGGAGCACTACTTCATTGTGAAGAGGTGCTTCACTCCAATGAAGAGGATCTTCACAAAGAAAGAAAGCACTCCCACTCTCTCTCTCTGTCTCTCTCTCTCTCTCTTCCCCATTTTTTGTAATAAAAGGAATTGCATCCAAGCACACTAACTTGTAAATAAATTTTGTATCATCTTCTAAGGGGTATTTGTGCATTTGTTAGAGGAATTAGACACTGTCTTGGAGAGTCTCTAAGATAAGACCGTCCTCATAACACCATGGGGGAATTTGGGAATTTCACCTAAAGGGAAGGGAAATTGGTAGCAATAGCATTTGCATACGCGTTAATGGTTTTTGCACCAGTGGTTTTTTGCATTATACTTGTCCTCAATAAAGCTCAAGAGAAGTCTTTGGTGACATCGACATCATTGGCACCACCAACACGGTGCGAATAGAAGACTCCAAGAATGAAATGAAGAAAAAGGGGGGAGAGCAGGCTCGTTTCAAGAATCAAAGATGAACATTTGTAACCTCTCTACTTCAAGGGCATGAGTTTTCTTTTGTCGTCCTTTTTGGACATATTTTTTCATCCTATGCGGATACCATTCAATCATCCTTTATGGATATGTTATCCTTTGTGGACATGTATTGACATCCAGTGTGGATACCATGTGTCATCCTTAGTGGATATAGAATCTTTAGTGCATTGTCCTAGTATGGGATTTGTCCTAGAGTCACTAGAGTATGAGTGAATGAGAGAAGAGGAGGAATTATCCCACGTGTAAGGTGTGAGGCTGTAGAGATACTTAAAGCTCCTTTCATGAATTAACAATCATTCCAAGTTTGCATTACATGTCTCTTGTCTATGGTGAGCTTGTGTTGGGTTAGATAACTACTCAAGATCGTGTTTATGAGTCCAAGTTAGTCTATCTTGGATCCTAATTTGCTTGAGTAACAATCTAGCCTACACACACTCACGTGCACACAATGTTTGTCTGTCACCCACCTTAGCTAGCACAATCCCATCCCATCACTCACTATGTCCCAAATCAAGTCATTGTCTCCTAAGGCATCCAACATGCAAGGTGGGCCAATGAACACACAACACACGATAAATGGGCTGACGAATACCTGCGTGACGGATGTAGCTGCCACCGCTGCGGTGAGTGTGCGACGAACTGCAAGTGCATCCCTGGAGCCCCACTAGGATAGTGCAATGTAAGAGCGTCTGGCACTATCTACAAATGTGGCCATAGCCCGAGGGGTCCTTGGGATAGTTATTTGGGTCTCAACAACAGAGGGTTCTCACAAAAAATGCTCAAGCATCTGAATACGCGAGAAAAGATCGATCTCATTAAAAGGTCTTTGAAATGATGCATGCACGATATTTGGCTCTAGATGCACTAAGTGAGCATCCCATTCCCGAAGGACCAGAATCCAAAGATAAAGTAGGGTCCACACATTCCTCCATGCCAACTCTAAACGGTGCTCCAAGAGCAAGCGAGGGAGATCCACTCAAAGAAATGAGGAGACTACATTGCGTCGATGGACTACTAAGATGTAGATACCATGGGAGACTCATGAAAGGCACCCACTATCGGAGGTGTGAGCTTGCCAATGGGTGTCACCTCTCTTGGTGGGATGGTACATGCTAAGGCCAGTGGTATAGGGACCGAGGAAGGGGAGGAAGGCAAATAGCTAGGTGATAGAGGGATGTCACCTTCATACAGTGATACATGCATGTGAATATCCCCAGAATTGTTGATCGTAGGGAGAGTAATGGGCTCTTGCGGTACATCTACGTGTAGTCTTGCTCTAGAGTGTTGCTTGAGTTCTTGAGGTTTTTGTCAATTTTCTTTTGCGAGAGCAATCTCCTCTGTATCTCGAACTTTGTGGATGGGGTCTTTGTGATGTTTATTGTGCTTTTGAGACCTTCATGACTGTGAACCCATAATTAAGGGAAATGAGTGTAAGAATAGTTAGTGATTTAATCAAAGAGGCATAAAGGCTCTAAAATTCACTCACTCTCAAATGCTCAAATGAATTGAACTCAAAATAAAGGGTTTATATACATTTTCTCCCTACTCTAATCTAAAAAGGGATAAATCTTAATAAGATCACATCAATTTACATAAAATAATAGTTTTCTCTTGAGTTTTATGACATAAGTAAAGTGAAAATATATATATTTTTAAAAAATTTAGAATGTTAAAGTTCTCATCCAATAATAATTTAAATAAATAGAAATTTGATAGTAATTTATAATATTTTATAATAAAAAATTAAATAGTAAATGAGAATAATTCACTTTGAATGACACTTTAATAATTATGTTAAATTATCTTTTTTTATTCATTTGTAATAATTTATTAAAGTTAAAAAAATGACATGGTTATCGAGGTGGCCATGCATGGATGACATGATTATCTATGTGGTAGGGTAGTGTGGATGATTGATGACATGGACTGCATAGGTGGCAAGATGACATGGCGGACAAGGTCCTCCTCATCTATCATGTCATATGATGACATGGAATGTTTAGGTGGCAATAAGGTAGATGGTGAGTTGGAGAGTTGGTCATGTGGCATGCTTAGTGGTTTGCGAGATGGTAAGTGATGTGGTGAGTGACGTGGTTAGCCATGCAAGCACCACGGACAAGTGACACAAGTGATACATAAAATGACATCTAAAGTGAGGTGGCATGCAAGGTGTCACTTGAGGGTGGTGGATGATGTGGCAGTTAGGGAGACATGGTAAGCCAAGTGTAAGGTCAAATTGTTGAATGTGGTGATGTTGAAGGTGAGATGGGGTGATGACATGGACTTTTGGTGATGTGGTGGCCTCCTTGTATGAGATGGAATAGACAAGTAGGATGGGGAGAGAGAGACTAAACCATGATATGTGGCCAAGTGTCAAAATTTCTAGGCTTGGCACTTTACCAGACCTAAGGAGGTACACCTTAAATGAATTGTGCAAGTGAAAAAAATTAAAATAGTGAAAAAGTGCCTTTTCCTAACCCAAATTGACTCAAAAACTTTCCCATGAGGACCTTATGGTGAGAGTCATAAGATACATGAGAATCAAATTGACTAGCAATGTACATTATTTATTAGATTTTAAATTTTTTTTAGAGCTAGATCTTTAAAAAAATGAACCGTTAAAGATTTTACTTTTTTGCATGGTCGTATTCTTTGGGTCATAATCTATCAATTAATCTTACATAAAAATCTATCTATCATTATATATCTGGTGTAAAAGCTATGGCTTTTATAAACAATGATTCTAACAAATAATAATAATAATAATTACATAGAGACCCCAAAAAAAAATCAAGCTAAATTGCTTGTCAAGTGAACAATTGTTGTGCAAAAGGGCAAGTTAAGCAAAGAAGTCTATATAAAGATATATCCATTTGTTCATCAAGGTCACAGTGTTGTGATAGGGAAGGTTGAACTAGAGTAGTCCTTCCCTATCACAGTGTTGTGATAGGGAAGGTTGAACTAGAGTAGTCCGTGCAAACTAAAGTTTCCATTTTGATTTGAAAGTTGAAGATTGGAACTTTCCATAGTATTTAACCTATGTGTTATGTGTGATCACCAAAGCTTGCCTCTTCAAAGTACGTGCAAGCAAGCCAAATATACATAGTAGTGTAAAAAAACAGACTATTTTTTGGTAACTCTACTGAAAAAACTACTGAAAGTGGGTACATCTTATCATGCATACACCCTTATGCAAGTCTCGTGCATGCAAAAAGCACCGCTAGTGGAATCCAGCGTGATTATGGGCAGATAAGCATGTCCTTGACATAGTAGTGGTGTTATAGTGGAAGCATAGACAATGATGCGATGGAATTACTTCCACCTTACGGGCATGCCATGGATGCAATCTCGGGGGAATCCCTTAATAATTATGTGACTATCACACGAGTGCAACATAAGGGGTTATTGAATTCTATTTTTTCTCACATTTTCACATACAAAAGGGTACCATAAAATGAAATTGGGAAAAAAATTTACAGATTGAATAGGAAAATGGTGTATTTTATTTGTTAAAAATTCAAAAACAAGGAGTTTTAAAAATATTCCTTGAATGCACGTGATATACACAATCTATACATAGTGATCCCCCCCGTACCCCCAAGGATGCAATTTAGGAAAACAAAGTAATAAGCCCTTGGCTACAATGACGGTCTCAGTAGTTTGAGCCAATTCCAGACATGGCTTGCACAATCTGTACTAGCATGGATACATTACAATTTGATGTTGCCAAACATAAAATGTGATCTTATATCCTCTTATTGTGCGAATGCCCCAAACTTGTGTGCCATTACTCTTTATCCCAAGTCAATGAGCAGTACCTCGGTATGGGGTAGAAGCCTTGCTTCTCATGATGGTTGTCAAAGAACCTTGCTTTGCAAAACTGAAGTTCTTGTCCAAAGTAAACATTAAAACACAACAGACAAGTTCTACCCCAAACTTGTCTGCCATTACTCTTGACCCCAAGTCACTGAGCAGTACCTCGATATAGGGTAGAAGCCTTGCTTCTCATGATGGTTGTCAAAGAACCTTGCTTTGCAAAACTAAAGTTCTTGTCCAAAGTAAACATTAAAACATAGCAATACAAGAAGGATTACAAAATGTCTAACCCGGTTGCCCTTCTGAGGCCAGTTGTCTGTGTTTGAATCTGGCTCATAACCATGCATGCTGATTTTATCGTCTTTGTTTGAATTTGTCTCATAACCATGGATTCTAAGAAATAGAGAGATGTCATATGCACCATGCATGCCCTCTTGGCTTGGTGTATACTATCACCCAATAAAATATCATTTCCAAGGCCCCCCAAGTTTTTATGTTGATGGCATATTCCAAACTTTGAAAGTCTATGTGAAATGATACTTGAACTTGAAGCCTTGCTTCGCATAAGTACATCAAAAGGATAAAATATGATGGAGCCATTGTGCTCATAGACAATGTGTGCTCCTATCAATATATAGATATCGTGGAAAAAATAAATCAACCTTGTCAAATCATAGATCTTATTGAGAATCAAAAAGGTACCATAGATTACCCAATATTGAAGGAGATAGCTCAAGAAATGTAGATATCAAATTTCATATTGCTACAAAACCCTTCTTGACTGAAACAGAGTTTGCTTGCCAAGCTAGCTTTGGAGAAAATTCAGCAATAGTTAAGAAGTTCACTGTTGTAAACTTTAAATATAACTTACTTACCAAAGTGCTTGAATCGCCACTATACCTATCTTGTAGATAAGGAATTCACTAGAGTCTATTGGCATGTCCTACACAGCTAAATGCTCTGTCTTATGAGCATGGTGGAGCTCATCCATGAAGGATACAAATCTCATCTCTTGCCCAAAGCATGCAAACAACAAAATCGAGACTATGCCGTCTCGAACCTCAGACACACGCATATGATATATCAAGCCACTATGGGCTCCTCTGGGAATCAGTAATGATCCACAATGCATCTGAAAAGAGTGCTCTCTAAGCAATGTCTAACACCCACAATCTGCTAACCGTCTCATTGAGATCAAACTTTGTCTCGGTTGAGGAATATAGCGCACCTGTCATAGCGTATATGATGCACCACTAGGTAATGGCACCCTCTATGTCAAATGCCAAACCATTAGTGTTTGCGGGTCGACGGACGTCCATAGCATAGTTCTCACGCATCAACATAAATTATCAATACAAGGAAAGCGACCAGGATGAGGCATGGAAACTCACTAGGGTGTCATTCCTAATGAAGTGAACTTGATGAGATGCAACCACTAACTCTGCAAGAAAATCATACGCACTAAAGCCAAGTAATCTGCCTATGTCCTCTACAGTCATCACGGCTGTTTACCATGCAAATCATATCGGATTCGCACGAAACTTGAAGTGGAGCTACATGGGACTATTTAGAATCTATCCTATCACTGTCACAGCATTTTGGGTAGGTACATGGATCGCGATCGTTCGTCCCAAAGTAAGAAAAAACAATAAACAGATGATCATAAAGGGTCGTTTTAGGGTCCCTAAAACCTCTCTTGGGGTCAAAACAACATAAAATACGCGTTTAAAAACTCAAAACAGCAATTTAAGGTCTCAAACTCATAGTTGAACACCTACACCATATCTTGAATGATTATACTTGAACGAAAGAGCAAAGTAAGAGGAACACAATGCAATAAATGAATCTAAATTTGGATTACCATAGCCACAGTAGCGAAGATTACAAGTTGGAGCAAGATAGAGCTCTCAAATGTACGCTATCTTCTTCAACTTCTGATAAAAGAAGATTATGTTCAAACTTACAAAACTTGACCTTTATAGTTTAGGTCTTTACAAATGGCTTGTTCGGCCAAAAGCTCCTAAACTTCTAACTGGCTCTCTAATATACAAATGCTCCCAAAAAATAATCATAAATTCTTTTACAAGTTCTCGGCTTAGAGATGCTCTCTTACAAAAGAATTTTACAAGGGTTTCTCACAAAAATGTGACTCCTTCTCTGGAAACCGCAGCTTTGTCTGCCAAACACTCCCCCCTTCCTTATCGTTGCACGTCCTCGTGCATGTTCAGAGCTTTGGTCATTGATGGGGCTCCAAGGAAGCAAGCTTTGCTGAGAAACTCCGTGTTCGAAGGACAGCTTCCAAGTCTTCTTGTTGCTGCCTAAAAGGGTTTTCACTTACTGTGTGCTGATATGCTATGTACCGTGCCTTGAGGTCCTTCGCCATAGGATGAAAGATTCTTGAGTCGAATTCAAAAAAACCTGTGAGACGAAGGCCTCCTCGAATGTCTGCAAGTAATGTGACGGCAGGTACATAAGTCTGGAGTACATTGCCATCAAGATCTGTCGTGGTGGTGAATCTTGCAAATTCCAGCAAATTCCTCTATGCCCGTCTAAGAACAGATTCCACGGATGATCGTCGCCTTCAGTGTCTTTGAACACCTGGATGCAGGTGATGATCATTTGGGCTATCTTTACCAACATCTGACAAGCTACGTCGGGGACATCCCGCAGCAAAGCGAGTGTCGAATTGAGAGTGTTTACTACGTAGGCTACTGTAGGAGGGTTTTGCGCTATCAAGACTGAGTAGTTGAGCTTTTGCGCGTTGAGCCTTTCCATGTGGCAAACTCCTTCCATGTGCGTCTTCTAGGGACTATGCAGAAAGTAGGATCTATTTGAATGTGTTGAAGAGCATTGTGGTAGTTGGTTAGATCCTATGGCCGCTCCTCCACTTTGGGCGGTTGTTTATGAGTAGCTATGCTTCTTCAACTGTCAGTGCTACACCTTCATAACCCCCGTCTTTGTTTTGTTGCAGGGTCGGCCACATCTTCTCCTTCCATAGGATTGCTTCGTGGCATATGAAGGGAAAAGGTAGGTACTCGTGGCCAAACCCCTCCACCTACTCTTCTGGCTGTAAGAATGTCAGAGCCGCTGACTCCATTATCTTCTTTTCGTATATCATGTAATCTTTTGCTGGTCCCTCTAGCATGTCCTTGATGGTCTGAGTTAGCTCATCTCTTATCTCCAGATTTGCCTTTGTTGATCCTTGCTCTTGTTCTCCTTGGTGTGATGTTGAAGGCAAGTCAGGCATTTCTTGTCCTGGGGCAGTTGCGGTTGCACTTGGGCTTCCTCTATGCTGATTTGCGGTTGAGAACTCAATGCTTCTTTTTCTTTCAGCAATGTGTCACTAATATGCTTTTGAGTCTCTAACTCGGCCCTTGCTTGTGCGAGTTGCTACTCCAGCTCTTTTACTTTTTGCTCATTGGCCACCGTCTAGGCCATCATTCCCGAGAGGAGTAACTATCTTTGAAGTTTTTCTTGATCTAGCTCCTCTTTCAGCACCGCTAGGGTGTTCACTGCTGTAGCATTGTCTGATGTGGAGATCAATGCTCCAGCAAGTTCCTGGTTTGCCAGCAAGGTTGTTAGAGTACTTTTGACAGTGATGTATGAACTATTAACCCTCTGGAACCTTGTGCTTTCGTAATCAAGCTGCTCCGTCGCTTTCTTTACTCTTGTTGTCAAATCTTGGCATTCTTTTTCCTTGGTTGTCAACTCCGTCCTGAATTCCACCAGGTCTCTGATCAAAGACTGAGCCTGCTGCCACTCAGTGTCTCTTTCCTTCGTTGTGAGCTCTAGTTGTGCCCGCGGGCTCTCTAACTCCTCTTGCCCAGTTTTTTGCATGTGTTGAGCCTCCTGTACCAGCCTTTCCTTTTCTTCTAGCACCACGTGCTGGCATCAGAACTTTTTTTCCAAATCTTGCAAGGTTTTTCTGTAGTCAAAATCAGCCATAGCCTAACAGGCTTCTTGGTACCCTATTGCTTCAGAAGGGGGTACAGACTCTTTGTGTGCAAATGATGGAGGAGGAGGTGGTGATTTTGGTGAGGGAGGAGGTGGTGATTTCTCCACTTCTTGTACGTGCCTCTTTTTTGGAGCATCTTCCCTTTCCTGTGAAACAGACACGTCCATTTTTCTTTTCTTTAAAAGCTTAATTATTCTTCGGCGAGTCAATTCCGCCGCCTGTTGTGCTCTCACATTCCTCTCTCTTGGAGCTTTGCTTTGCTTGGTTCGTATATTCAGCCAAAACTTTCTCCTTTGTTCCTTCAGTGGACTGAGAAGATACGTCCACTTCTGTAGCCTTTTGTTCCGCGGCTATCCTTTGTTTTCAGCCTGTATTCGAGCTGCCTCTTCTATTCTTGCTTGTCTTTCCTTCTCGAATCTTCGTTTTTCTGTTTGTTGTGTTGCAGTAGCCCTTGCTTTTCTGTCAGCCTGCAACTTTGTCCTTCTTTCCTCAATTCTTTGTTGGGCCTCTGCATATACTTTTTGAAGTTCGGACTGCGGCACTGTAGTTCTTTCCCTTCTTCTTCTCCAGAGCGGTGTGGTGGTGTCTTCCTCCTTGCTTTCTTCAAATTCAGATGGTCCTTTGTCTTTTGACCCTTGAGAATTTCCCTCGTCTTCAGTCTCCGTCTTTTCTTCATCACTTGAGCTTTTTTTGGATGCCTTGACCGAGCGCAATGATGTTGCGGTAGTGGTTGTCCTTACTGAGTATTAGCAGGTACGCCGCGACGGACGATGGAGCACAGCGAGAACACAGACCAACAAACTGTCAATCCGAGGACATAGCTGACCCAACTAAGGCATCGAGGCAATCTCTGGGTTGTCAACCCTGAGCTAGACACGAACAAAACTCTACAGTCACTAATCCTACCACAACACTACCATAAAGCAAAGAAACAAACAACGCATCCTACGAAACACTACAAGCTCGAAACAGTCTCAAATCATATCAGAATGACTCGAAATCGGAGGGCAAGACTCACAAGGACATATCCTATGTGGCCAAACACCTAAACCCTGAAAATCATAACTGTAAGACCTCTAATCGCTATCGCGATAGACTCAAAACAGCAATTTCCAAAGTGTCCGAAACTGATCTACAAAGACATCAACACGAAGAGCTTCTCGCCTAGATTCTAACAACTACTCGATCATTCAGAACAGATGTCGTTTGAGGTACTTACGACCAAATATAGCTCGTAGCAGGCGGGCTCGCCATGTGGTCCTCGGCTTGCATTGCTTGCGTCGATGCGGAGAGCTCCTCGATGCTAACACGCTCCTACTCTCATATCTGTAATGTGGTTAGTGTGCGCGACGGTGTGTGTGCATGAAGCTCACTACTGTGTGCTGCAAAACCCACGACTGTATATTATTTGAGATAACGTAAATGTGTTTTTTACAAAGCCTTAGGTTTCAGCTTATATACAAAGCCTTCAAACCTAATGTCCGGCCAAATGACCTGAATTGTCCCTAGGCTTCTACAGAGCTTAATTACAAGAAACTGAGTTGGCTTTACTCATGATACAAGCATCTGCAGCCAAAATACAAGTGCCGATTTAAAATATGAGGTTCCCGTAAACATTACAAAAGTGGCCATAATGGCTCAAAATAATAATAACGGGATATTCGATGACGTCCATGAACTTGTATCTTCATATTGCAGCATCCATCTTCATCTTCATTACTTCATCACCATCTTCATGTGGAATCTTTATAGAATCTTTGAGGAATCTTTAATGGAATCTTTATGGAAACGTTGTTGAAAGGGCATCCTTTCAACACTCTCCCCCTCCGAATTCTTGTCATCCCCGACAAGACCCTATGTCTTTGCTGGCCTTGACGAGTTTTTGATGTCTTGGTGTTGGTTGAAGTTGTTGTGGCAGCCTGTTCTGTAGTTGGTTGCTTTGCGTGATGTTAAAGCTGCCTTGAAGTTGTACCTGTAGTGTATCTAAAGCCTGGAACTCTCCCCCTCCGATTGGTTGTTGTATCTTGAATTGCATGAGGTTGTATCGACTTGTTGGTGCAGCAGTTCGTTGTCATTGTAGCTCGAGTTTGCTTTTCCTGTGGTTGTTATTTGGAATTCGTACCTGTAAGTTGACTTGAAGCTTTGTCAAGCTGTTTTTTGGCCTCTCCCTTTTGATTTGTCAGTAGATTTGCAATTAGTAGTGTGGGGATATCGTGGTTCTTCTTGTTTTTGTTGTTAAAAAAAATAAAAGAGTAAAAGTAAAATGTAGCGTATATACAAAATGAAGGTCTTGGATACCTGGATAAGACTAAAGGGAAAAACCCAGTGGGAAAAAATGTCTTTAGTCATAATTAAATGCGAGGCTATATGTACTTAGGTTCTGATGTTATAGAGTTATGCTGAGTTAAAGTACATACGGCCATATGGCTAGTAGTATGGGCTTGATATACATGGATAAGTGTTAGTAGCTTGAAGTCAGAGTCATTGTTGTTGAGCAAAGGCTTATAAAACCTGTTTCCGCTTGGTCATCGTCATTTGTTTGTGTAAGTGCATGGATGGAATAAAAAAGAGTGCCTAATGCATATGTCCAATGATGGGACATCTATATGCTTGCACAGAGATATGCATGTTAAACAAGATGCGGTGCAAGAGAAGAGTATCGATGGGTTCTTCATGGAGTTAGTGTAGCGAGAAAAATATATAGCATGAGTGCTTCAAAATCTTTCACTACTCACAAGAAGGGTTTTTGCTGTCGAGGTTTCTCCACTCTTCCTCACTGTGTCAAGTGTGTGAGTTTTTTTTTTTTTTTTTTTGGACTACTCCGCCTTCTCCACCTTATATATTATATGGACTTTGACTCTTATGCTCACCTCTTCCAGCATGAGCTACATGACTTTATGTATGCTCAACTCTCCAGCTTGAGCTTATACCTCTTAGCTAGACTCATAGACCACAGAAAAATATTAACTTGAAGCTTGGGTCTGACACTTCGCTCATTTAGTGGCTTAGCTGCCCGACTCTAGACTCTTATGCCATGTAAGTTTAATGGTGACTTGGACTTACCTGATCACGGCCTGAAATCCAATTCCATATTCTTTTGATGTTTAGGCCTTTCTCGTTAGTTTCTGTTTGAGGTGCCATGTTGTCCAATACATTGGCATATATCTGCTCTTCATTCCTTGGTAGCAAATTGTGGTCGCTTGATGAGACAGGTATTGATGTTGAAGCAATGGTTGATGAAGTCTTCTTCTTCCAGATAGTGTTCTTCAAAACTGTGACCTCTGCATTTACCGTTGCTTTCTTTTGGTTGTTAAGAGGCTGTAAAGGAGTTGTGTATCTTTCTTGTTGTTGAGCCTCAATCGCGGATTTTGGAACCCACATTGTTCTTGGGCCTGGTATGATCTCCTTTGCCACTTGCCTTGTTTCTTCTTTGACTTGATGGTACCTTGTCTTTAATTTCCAAATATGGCTGTTGCTTTTGTAAAAGCCTTGCTCTTGTAGTAATTGACGAGGGATCCATCTATAGGCTGTAGTACTCTTGGGTGTAGCGGGAGGCTGCTCTTCATTTCTTGATGTTTCTTTCTTTTCCTTGGTGATTCCTTGATAAGCTACTACCTTAGGTAACCAGATTTGAAAGTTACATAGAATCCTTGTGCTTCAAGTAACTCGACTGGAATGAATCTTTGGACTTGCTTGGAGGTGATCTTCACTTGACTTTGTTGGGTAGTCTGGTAGAATTCTGATTTCATTACCCAAACTTGTCGTATGGTTTGTCCAGTGGAAGACCTTCTCTTTTGCTTTTTGTACTTGTCCTTTCTCTTGGTTGAGTTATGTGATTTACATTGACGGCTTTGTTGATTCCTGACTGAGTGGTTGTCATGGGATGGAAATCGCCAGGTTGTTATCTTGGGCTTGTTGACCCAAACATCTGAATTTCCTTTCTTGTTGCCTTGTGCAATAATTGACTCACTTGATGTGATCCATCCTGTTACCTTTGCTTGTTGAGGTTGTTCCTATGATTGTATCCAAATTGGATCATTAACTTTAATATGTGCCTTGGATACTAGCACTTGGTTGACTTGTTTTGACTTCCTTTGGAGACTTTCGGGTGATGGAAACTTCGGTTGATAGACTTTTTGCTTGGGTTTCCATTGTTTTGTTGATGGTTTGGCTTTTGATGTAGAGGCTTTGTCTTGCACTTGCATTCGCTGGGCTAGAGACTGTGGGCTTACTTTAGCTTTGCCTTTTTCAATAGCCAAGAATCTTTGAACCGTGGTAGGCTTGACCTCTGTTTCCACTTGATAGCTTGTTGTGATGACCATTGTTGAAGATTCCGGCTCGTCTTCAAAGTCTTGTGCCCATGGCTTGGACAAAATCAAGTGTGTTCCCATTTGTCGAGAATCTACCACCAATAATTTTTCTTTGACATTCTGTGAGTGTAGTTGGAGAGTAGCTTCTGCAATCCCCATACTTATAACATCTACTTCAGGTGAGAGATTTACCTTTATCTCAATATCATAAAGCTTTGGCTTACCTAGAAGTAACCACATGCCATATGACATGACATTAGTCGTGGAATTTGTATCAATTTCTGCCATAAAATTCATCTTGACTCCGTCTTGTGCACTTAGCAAAAAGTTGATCTTCTTTGGTACTAGATTGCCTGTGTTCTCTTGAGTGACTTGAGCAATCTTTGGCCTGGACTCCTTGTCATCTTCTTCTTCATTGTTCACACTTCTGAGTTCATCTGTGTGTTCTAGCTCCTGCTTGACCACCATTTCCTTTGATATGTCTTTTGGAGAGACAAAATCAGCATTTGGTTCCTGTAGAGTCATAGGCTTTTCTTCCTCGACTTCAGCTGTTGAAATGTCACCAATAGTGTCTAAACTTCCTGTCACTTGCTGCACCTCTTCTTTGATTGATTCCAAGTCTTCATATTGCTCGTTTGTAGGCGCTGGACCTGAAGCATCTTCTTTGGATCTTAGCCCTTCTTCCTGCAACTTTGCTTTGTTGACTTGCGGCTCCTCCTTTGTACTATGCATTCGAGCTGGACAGTTTGTAATCAAGTGTGTTATCGCACACTGATCGCAAAGAGCACCTATTTCTATATGACCAGTATTCGGGCTAGGTGTATGGTTTTGTGCTATCCCCATAGCTGATAACCCTGTTTCGAACTCATACTCATATTCTTCATCTGTCTCACCCAGAACCCTTAGCATGTAGTAGGGGACTATATCATACCCATTCTCATCGCAAAATTTTGTTGGTGTGGTCTCATTAACACAGAGATCCAAAGTAGCCAATATCTGAGTCCACTCTAGCGGTTCTAATGCCTCTTCCGGAAAAGGTTATCTTATGTAAGCATCATCTTCTAAGACCCTCTCTAAGGCATTCTCATTTCTTCCAAAGTCACTACACTCCGATGCTCCGCACATCCATATTTCTTTCTTTTTGCCCATCCATGGATGGTCTGTTGATCCACTTTGTGTTGCAGAATCAAAATCTTCCACGGGCGTTCTAGTGACATCTTGATAACTATGATTTTTCATATTTATACGTGTTGTGGTTTCAGCATGTCTCAAGTATAGATAATCATAACCCCAATCTTGTACCATCTTGAGTTGCCTCATGAATGGTCTTCCAAGGATGATTTCATAGTTATTTTTCTTTCCAAAGTCAACTATGGCAAAAGTATGCGCATACTCTATACCACAAGAAGACACCACTATCGCTTCTAGCAATCCCATGGGTCTTTCCACATGCCCATCAGCTAACTGTAATTTTATTCTAGTTGTTCTAAAGGCAGGCCTACCCCATTTCTCCCATATTCGTTTTGTTGCTATGGCAATTCCTGCTCCACTGTCAAGTATAGCTTTTGTTTCAATCCCATTGTACTCGACCAGCAAAGTGGCATTACCATCTTCTCCTTCACAGTACTCTCCTACTTTGTTCAGAGGTACCGGTCTTACATTTGATCTAGGCTTCTCAATCTCATCTAGCTCTTTTTCCAGGAACCTTAACGGGCTTTTGATCCCAATTTTTTCCAAGAATTTTCCTATATCTGTCCACATACTTGGCCTGATTTTCAAAAGTTCTGCCAACGTAATTGTGCACTTCACTGGCGTGGATAGCAAGTCAGTCAAAATTTTTGTGTCCAATTCTTTTGTCCCTCCTAGCCTTTGTGATGGAACTCTCACAATCTCAGACTTTGCCTCAAAATCTCCCATGTACTGTGGCAAAGTTCTTAACGATGCAGGTCTACTGTCTTCAGAGGCTATCGATCCTACGTCACCATGATATGACCTCGCATCAACACTCATTTGTGGTCTATCTAATGTGATTTCAGGAAATGGTATTGGTCCAGCATCCTCTTCTCTTTTTTGGGCATCTCGGACAGCATTCCATAACTCCTCTGGCCACTGCTCCTCAACTATAGGAACATAGGGTGGGAAATCCCTCATTGATTCATCTGTTGTATTTTGGACTACCCCCGAGTCTTGCGTCCTTGGCAGTGGTTCTTTCCTCTGATCCACTTCTTCTCTAGGCAATTCTTCTACTTTAATGTTCTCGTCTTTGTGCACTGGGGTGACTATCCTATCCTTCACTTCTAGTGGACGTGGTTCTAGCAATGCTTGAGCAGTTTTAATGAGCTTCTTACACATTTCTAGCCTCTGCTTCTCTAGTTCAGGATAAGGATAAGTCATCCATCTTTGTTCTAAGGTCTGTCTATTTCCCAATCTAGCCTCATAAGCCTGTAAAATCGCGTCTAAAGGCTCATTCACTTTGTCCACTAGGACAGATCCTCCTGAACTAGCACTCTTGGGTGCTTCAGCTGGTTTAAGGGTTTCAACTTCCCTTTGCTATGTCTGTTGCTCTTGAGTTGTTTCCAACTCAGCTATAACAGCCTTTTCTTCTCCTTTCTCCCTTTCTAGTCTCGCTTTCATTCTAGTCCTTCTTGCTCGTCTAGAGTTTCTACGGCTTTTGGAACTCTTACTAGTCTCTCCATCTGTAGGCTTCTGCTCTTGCACTTTTGCTTGTGCTCTTGTGACAACGTTTATTGGAGCAACTTGCTTACTTTCATCTTCTTGTTGTTTAAGCACCTGTTCTTTTGCAATTGTTTCTTGCTCTGTTGTTGTTGTCGTCTCTCCTTTTGTTGCGGCTCGTTCTTTCTCTGATTTGTTGGTAGAAGGAAAGGTAACATGTGGTTGCATTTTACCTTTATTTCTTGGATTCTTAGGACAATCCAAAATCATATGTGTGATTGCACACTCATTACAATATGCATTTATCATGATATCATGGTGTGGACAATCCTTAATCAAGTGATCACTATTACCACATATGTCACATGGACGTATTGGTTGTTGTGGCAGTACTTGATATTGACCTTGAAGTGGCCCATGATCTACCACATATCTTTCTATTTGAAGCTCATGATTCACATATGCATTTCTAGCAGCTATGGGTCTTTCACTTAAGAACACTTGTTCCGCTACAGGATGATATCTAGGAGGTTCAGACATAACATGCTCAAACCCTGGTGGAGTCATAGGTCTATAGTCAGGACAATGTTGCATCAGATGGTCCCCTCCACATATCATGCACCTTTGTTGTTGAGGAACTCTATAGGCAAGTACTCTGTCAAAGTGGTTTATGCGTTGCATCACATTCTCTATGATTTTCTCCTCAACATTTACTTGGTTTTGTCCTAGATTCCCTCTTTGATCCTCAAGATCAACGGTTTTCTTTTTCTCACTCGCATCATTCATCTTCTTCTGACCATCTTCATAGAATGTGCAATTGTCAACTAGGTCAACTGCCCCTTTGGTCACCTCTTCCAAGGTTTGGTATCTTTTCATGTATAGGTCCTTTTGGAGATTCTCATTCCTAAGTCCTCTGACGAAGCATAGGATCTGACGTTCTGGCGTGGGTAACTCTTGGGTAGGACATCTAGCAACATATTGCTTGAAACGCAGTATTGCATGTCGCAATGTTTCTGTTTCGCCTTGTTTAAATTCCTGAATCTTAGGAAGGGTGTTATGTTTTATGCCCCTCTTGGAGAATTCTTGAAAAAATTCATCCAACATTTTCTCAATGGTTGTGAACTCTCTCCGGTTCAATAGTTCAAACCATGCTTGTGCATTTTCCTCCAATGTAAGTCCAAAACCCTCATACTGCGTGTGGAAGTCCTCTACTCGTTCTGCTCGTAGGACTTGCTTTAAAGCCGAGACATGGGCATATGGGTCTCCTATGCCATTGTACTTTCTATTTACCCATTTTCTTAGCTGAGATGGTCTTATACTTTGGGGTGCAAAGTATGGAACCATACTCCTCTGTGGTATCGTTTCATCTCTCGTTATTGCTCTAGGAGGAAATCCAGGTGGTGGTCCCCTCTTTGGAATTCTCTTAGAGGTTCCTGTGTTTGGTGGATGTATCTGAGGTCCTTCATTGACCAAATATCCACTCATCTCTAATTTGGTTCGCGGATTTGTGCTTTCTACAACTCTATATTCTTGTCCATACTTTTCAACAAATAAAGATGTCCATTGTCGGTCGACCTCGTATGTATAGACATATAAGAGCTTGTATTCTGTCAGCTCATCTGGGTAAGGCTCTAAGCAACTGTAAAGGTTGAATTGATTTCCATTAATATACCTATATAGTCCTTCACTTTCATGGTTATACGTCCAAACTCTCTCCACAAAATTGGTCTTTATGTATTGTAGGTTTGGAAGATCTATTCTGGGCGGGTGCTCATCTATCCCTGCAATCCATGTGCTTGTATAAGCTGAGTCTGAGTCTGATGTAGACATGACTTCTAGGCTTAACAGCTCTAGCTTGCTGTAGTAATATCTCTCTCAGTGTGTTCAAGTGTTTTGGTCAGGGAAAATCCAAAACAATGTCCAAAACCGTGAGCGTTTCCTCACAATTCTCTCAAATTGTCGGTTTTAGACACCCCTGACTTCTGGATGCATTTTGAGGCCTTCAACAGCGTTTTTTTGAAAACTGGCCAAAATGTATGTCGTTGGCAACCATTTTGGTCAATTTACTTTGAGATTTGTAGTGCTGCTCTCAAGCTACGTTTTGATAAAAAAAGTTTTGGAATCGGAGTCCGTATGTGAAACTTATGACCAAAACAGTGAGATGTAATTTGGAAAGTTGCTATATCTGATGTTTTTGCAAGTGGTCAGTTTGATCCCAAAATTGGTGTGTGCACTCCTTAGGCAATGATAAACCCAGTGGTATACTTGGTTTCAAAAATTTTCTCAAAATTTTTTCCTCAGTTGTCTATCTCGATAGACTCACCAAGTACCCCTTGCAGATGTCCAAATGCACTCAAACTTTGTGTACAGGGTATAATGGGCCTTCTGAACCCAAATATGAAGTCAGATTTGAATCTTTAATTTTCTACAATGAATTCCTAAGTCTATCTCGATAGACTCAGCAGAGTGTTACTGGGATACAGTTTTTCAACTGTTTTCACAGATTTGAGTTCCCCCTTCTCTTGAGATACTACTCACCAAGTTTCAAGCAATTTGGAATACTTTTCCTTTGTAACTTGCATCAAACAACAGTTTCTTTTCTGATCTTATGAAGTAATCCTCTTAGATGCACTTCCAATACTCCAAATTTACTCACCATAGGCTCACAACAACATGTAGAACAAGGCTCTAAGGTCAATTTTCAAAAAATTCAATTTCTATGAAAAAACCCTAGTCTATCGCGATAGACTCAGCAGATTCTTTAGTTTTGAAAATTTTCCAGATTTCTCTTCACCATTGTGTTCCCTATGCTCTCTATACCTTGCTCACCAATTTTCACTTGTTTTGGAGTTTTTCTTAGGTCTCTAACTCCAACTCTAGAATTATGAGTCTATCTGATCACTAGAAAATAGACTTAGGATGACTTCCCAATGTCCAAAATCCACCAAATTTTGTGTGTAACCTCTTGAGAGGCTAAACAAGCTATGCTCCAGAGGGTTTTGAAAATTTCAAATTCTTTGGCCCTGCTTTGAGTCTATCGCGATAGACTAAGCAAGTACCCCTTTTATAGGTCAAACTTGAACTTTGACTATACCACTGTGTTCCAACACCTCTCCTTAGTCCTCCTGCCAATTTTCAAGTGATTTGGACTTTTACTTTGTCAGTTAGACCAGATCTGGTGTTTTCTACAAGCTGAATCCTCTCAAATGGTCTTAGACCCACTTTCTGATGTCCAAATGACTTCAAAATTTTTAAGTGTCCTTGATAGCACCTTTCCAAGCTATGCCACAGAGGTTTTTGAAAAATTTAGTTTATCCGATAGACTGGGTTCTTAGTCTATCGCGATAGACTCACCAAGTATGCTAACATGACACTTTTTTCAAATTTTCTCTTCACAGATGTGTTCCCTACCCTCTGTAGATCATGTATACCAAGTTTCACAAGGTTTGGAAATTTGGTCAAGTCCCTTTACCCAATTTGTCTCTGAAGTCTGACTCAAAACACCAGACAAGTGCTTTGGTGGTCTTCTTGATGTCCAATTTCAAATTTGAAATGATGGTTAAGGTCTAGGTGAGGAGTGGATTCAAGCTATCTAGTCACAATTTCCAAAAACTGTCCCACTCAAAATGTCATGAGTCTATCGCGATAGACTAGGCAGATTGTGCAGGAAAAGTCAACTCAAAATTGTGACTTCACTTTTAGATTCCCATAACTCTCTTGTGTCTATCCCTCAAATTTCATGCAATTTGGACACTTGGTTTGTGTTTTGGGCCATTTTTAGTGTTTTTGTCAGAACCTGAATCTCTATCTGGGCTTTAGATTCACTTCTAGTGATCCAAACACCTTGAAATTTGGTGTGTATGCTATGTAGGCTCTGCTTAAGCTATCCCTAGGAGGGATTTGCAAAATAAGATCCCCAGCTAAATTTCCCCAACCTGTCGCGATAGGCTCATAAAGTTTCCCAGTTTTGGTCTTTTTACAAAGTTCTCTTCACAACTAGTTTCCTTATCCTCCGTATAGTGAATACAAAAAGTTGTGCAATGTTTGGACTATTGGTCAAGGTCTTTTTACCACTGTGTCTCTGAACTTAGACTCTAAACACCACACTTGAGGTTTGGTAGTCAAGCAGGTGTCCAAATACACTCAATTTTTGGGAGCAACCTTGTATTGATGTGTTTTACCTGTGGCATGAGGGGTTTTGCCTGATTGTGAGTCTATCTCCAATTCACTAGTCTATCGCGATAGACTAGGCAGAGAGCCACTGGAAAGTATTTTTTTCTCTGTTTTTGGACAGTTTGGTTCCCAATGCCCTTAGAAGCCTATCCCCAAAGTTTCATGCAATTTAGACTTCTTTTCCTTTGGATTCAAGCATTTCACCCAAATACTCCTTACACTCAGAAAAAGCAAATTCTTACTTACATGCACAAGCACTGATGCAAATGCTTTGAAATTTCACATACAAGCTCTAGAGCATATGCAAAACAAGGTCTTGAGGTCCAACTTTTTTGAAAATTGCAAATTTGGTTTCAGATTTTTGTTTTTTGGGTTTTTTAGAGGTTTTTTTTTTTTTTGATTGATTGGACCAAATCTATGTTTTCCCCCTACCTTAAGGTCTCCAATGCAAAAACAAGCACTCAAATCGGCTTTCAAACGACCATTTTGGAGCACTTTTACCATAATCAGCACAATTCCGCCTTTTGTGTTTTCAAGCACATTTTCATGTCAAAACTGCTCTAGATCAACATCAGATGTTCTACACTACCTAAAGTCCTACTTTGGATGGTTGAATGGTTGTTTTTGCTTTCTGGCAAGCAAATAGCCTCCGGCTTACCTTTTGCGTTTTTTCTCTTTCAAGTTCTTCACAACCATAAGTCACAACCAAACACACTAACCATAAAACCTAATCTAAACACACAACAAAATAATATAACCATACCTCAACCCCATGGTGGACCACCTCGGCGAGACGTAGGCTCCCTGGCTATCCCTCACTCAAGAGATCCGCTCTCTGACTTCCCACTAAGAAGGCAAATGGTGACAACACTCTAGAAAACTCTAGAGAAACGCTATACTATCAAACACGAGTGATGCGGTCTACGCTAGTTTAGGCGCTTCGTCCCCGGCAACGGCGCCAATGTTAGCGGGTACGCCGCGATGGACGATGGAGCACAGCGAGAACACAGACCAACAAACTGTCAATCCGAGGACGTAGCTGACCCGACTAGGGCATGGAGGCAATCTCTGGGTTGTCAACCCTGAGCTAGACATGAACAACACTCTACAGTCACTAATCCTACCACAACACTACCATAAAGCAAAGAAACAGACCGCATCCTACGAAACACTACAAGCTCGAAACAGTCTCAAATCATATCAGAATGACTCGAAATCGGAGGGCAAGACTCACAAGGACATATCCTATGTGGCCAAACACCTAAACCCTGAAAATCATAACTATAAGACCTCTAATCGTTGTCACGATAGACTCAAAACAGCAATTTCCAAAGTGTTTGAAACTGATCTACAAAGACATCAACACGAAGAGCTTCTCGCTCAGATTCTAACGACTACTCGATCATTCAGAGCGGATGTCGTTTGAGGTACTTACGACCAAATATATCATGTAGCAGGCGGGCTCGCGATGTGGTCCTCGGCTTGCATTGCTTGCATCGATGCGGAGAGCTCCTCGATGCTAACACGCTCCTACTCTCATATCTGTAATGTGATTAGTGTGTGCGACGGTGTGTGTGCGTGAAGCTCACTATTGTGTGCTGCAGAACCCACGACTGTATATTATTTGAGATAACGTAAATGTGTTTTTTACAAAGCCTTAGGTTTCAGCTTATATACAAAGCCTTCAAACCTAATGTCCGGCTAAATGACCTGAATTGTCCCTAGGCTTCTACAGAGCTTAATTACAAGAAACTGAGTTGGCTTTACTCATGATACAAGCATCTGCGGCCAAAATACAAGTGCCGATTTAAAATATGAGGTTCCCGTAAACATTACAAAAGTGGCCGTAATGGCTCAAAATAATAATAACGGGATATTCGATGACGTCCATGAACTTGTATCTTCATGTTGCAGCATCCATCTTCATCTTCATTACTTCATCACCATCTTCATGTGGAATCTTTATAGAATCTTTGAGGAATCTTTAATGGAATCTGTATGGAAACGTTGTTGAAAGGGCGTCCTTTCAACACTGAGTGAGCAATTAGCTTTGCTTTCTGAATCAAGGACGCTTGAGAACTGGCCTCTAGCAGGTCTTCAATCATTCCCAAATCTTGGTATGCTATTCTTGTTAGCATTGGCCCTGCGCTCATGTAGCATTTGTTTTCTGCCTAGCCCTTCAAATTTTCTTCGATCAAGTTTTCCAAGATGTAAGAACCATAATCGCATCGGATGGTTCTGTTTTCAGCTGTTGCTAGAGCCATGACCACTGCAATGTGCAGGATCGGCTCGGTGTAGTGAGGAGGTTTTTGTACCCTGAAATGTTGAGAGATCAATCTTATTGGTAACTCCAGCTCACCGTATATCAGGTCACTGTACTTCTACTAGTTTCCTTTTGCTTACATAAACGCCTTCTCGTTGTCCAGTGACTTGGTATTTGCCAGCAAGTCGTGTTGCCCTAGAAGGAAGTGCAAAGATTTGTTGATGACGTCTTTTGTGATCTTTACTTTCACCTTTGAACCATTCTTGTCGGTGAGCATCGCTTGCCCATCATACTATATCGAGCTCATGAGCTCGTGGGCCCTCATGTAGTATATTCCCCATGGATGCAATCGAAAAAACTGCTCCAAATGAATAGCCCGCATGGCTTTGGTGACCTCCTGCCTTCGGTGAAGATTCCATATTTCCCGTGGCATGATGGTCGTCTTTACCATGTCACCATCAGCATCCCTAAACTTCGCGATGAAAATGTGAGCAGGGATCTGAGCTAGTGTTTCATCCGAGATGTGAGCTTTTTCGTTTGTAGAGAGCTCATCCACTTCATATGGTGTTGCTGTCCACTGCCTTGCTTGCTTTTGGCGAGGCATTCTGTGTCATTAGAATCACAAGCTGTCAGGATTTTCCTTTCGCAACCAGTAGCATTTAGACTTTTAGTAAAAAGCAGTTCAAAAGTTAAAAATGGTCATAACTTGAACAAATCTCATCCATTCTTGTCCATATTTCACGAGTGGGACTAGGAAGACTAGAGCTATGACCGATTGAAATCTGAGCCAAATCTGGGCATGAGGTACACCGATCGCGATCGTAGTACAGAGGCCAAAATAACATTTGATCACATGAGTGGTTTGCTGATAGCTAGAGGGTCATTTTGGTCCACTCTATCTTTTATTTGAACCACTTTTGAGTTTATAAGTCCCAAGTTTGGGTTACAAGGGATTTTTGGGCTAGACTTTGATTTTTCATGGGTTTTTGATGTCCAATTGGCTTGAAGCTTGATTTGTACAAGAGATCTGTTAGGTTTTGGTCAAAATCTGATACTGAGGTACACCGATCGCGATCGTAGTAGTTGGGCTTTTTTGGGCGAAAACTAGATGGCTTTAGTCTCCTATGCCTGCCTAGCCCACTAATGATTTATTTTCAAGTTTTGGACTTAAAATGAACAAATTAGAGCAATTTTTCACTGTTTGACCTTATTTTACTAAGTCTAACCATATTTGGTTTTCTTGATGAATTCTGGTTGGAGCCTGGAGTTAGGTGATGTTAGTTTTTGAGCTTTTACTGCTTCCATGATGTGTTGTTATCACCAACCCACTCCGCTATCTGATTCTGACTTGATCAGGTACTTTTTACCCCATCTTTGGAGATTTTCCAGACTTGTCCATTTTTTAGGCATTCTTTGGATACCAATGGGATATTTGGGCATCTCTAAGTCGCCTTTTAGTCTTTGACATTAGTTCGGCCAAATTCTTCCCTTGTGTGATCACTCGAGACTGAAATGGTCATCTCTTTACCCAAGTGGCCTGATTTCCTTGATTTTTTATGTTTTTGGGTGTGGTTGCTTTAGACAAACTTGTTTAGAATCTTATCAGGAAGGCACATGTCAAATCTTGTACAATTCTGACACTGAGGTACACCGATCGCGATCGTAGTACCAGAGCCAAATCTGATGAAATTTAGTCCGCTCCCTCTGACAAGTGTTTTACAGTGTTTTGTGCTACCACTTGGTGATTTGAATCAATATCAACCCTGTTTGGTCAGATTTTCTAAATTTCAGAGTCTTATGGCCTTTTTGCCAAAGTTATGGTTTCCTGGTTTCTCGACTCTAACTTTTGCCCCAAATCTGACTAGAATGCAAATTACTTATCCTACTCCCAAGTACAGAAATGAAAGAACATAAAGAAATGAATCAAACAAGACGGATTTCGGGTGAGATTTCAGTACTCAATCGAATTAGAGAAATTGAAGAGCAAAAATGCTTTGAACACTCTCCCTAAATCTCCTAAGAGAGGATCTAGCCGGTCCACTGACTCTAGACTCCACTAAACTCTAAACCCCTGTCTAGTAGCCTAACTGAGGTGTAAAATGGATTTGTGGATTGATCTTCTTTTAAGGAAGCTAACTGCACACTCGATCACTCATCACCTAAGGTGCATTCCCCGGAAGCGGCGCCAATGTTTGCGGGTTGCCGCGACGGACGTCCATAGCATAGCTCTCATGCATCAACATAAATTATCAATACAAGGGAAGCGACCAGGATGAGGCATGGAAACTCACTAGGGTGTCATTCCTAATGAAGTGAACTCGATGAGATGCAACCACTAACTCTACAAGCAAATCATACGCACTAAAGCCAAGTAATCTGCCTATGTCCTTCTATACAACTCTACAATCATCACGCCCGTTTACCATGCAAATCATATCGGATTCGCACAAAACTTGAAGTGGAGCTACAGGAGACTATTTAGAATCTATCCTATCAATGTCACAGCATTTTGGGTAGGTACATGGATCGCGATCGTTCGTCCCAAAGTAAGCAAAAACAATAAGCAGATGATCCTAAAGGATCGTTTTAGGGTCCCTAAAGCCTCTTTTAGGGTCAAAACAACATAAAATACGCGTTTAAACACTCAAAACATCGATTTAAGGTCTCAAACTCGTAGTTAAACACTTACACCGAATTTTGAATGATTATACTTGAACGGAAGATCAAAGTAAGAGGAACACAATGCAATAAACGAATCTGAATTCGGATTATCGTAGCTACAGTAGCAAAGATTACAAGGTGGAGCAAGATAGAGCTCTCAAACGTACGCTATCTTCTTCAACTTCTGATAAAAGAAGATTATGTTCAAACTTACAAAACTTGACCTTTATAGTTTAGGTCTTTACAAATGGCTTGTCCGGCCAAAAGCTCCTAAATTTCTAATTGGCTCTCTAATATACAAATGCTCCCAGAAAAATAATCATAAATTCTTTTACAAGTTCTCGGCTTAGAGATGCTCTCTTACAAAAGAATTTTACAGGGGTTTCCCACAAAAATGTGACTCCTTCTCTAGAAACCGCAGCTTCGTCTGCCAAACAATTAGCCAAGTGTAGACAACCAAAGCTCCCACTAGAGAAGGTGTTAAACCAATCACGATGTGGTGTGATGTGGAAGATTGCATCCTCATCTAGAAACCAATGTGGAGAAGTTTTACCTCTCAAAGACATGTAATCAAGAGGAACACTAAAGGAAAATATGACATCATTGTCACTAGCATAAGAAGCCACTACTCTAGCCTGTTGCAAAAGAGTCATGTGTATCATGCATATATCTCTATTGTTGTCTCATATGTCTAAAATAGTGGCACCTAATGTGCCCTGTGTGACCACAATGCCAACATTGCGTGTATTAGAAACTACGAGACCGTCGTCTCTCTTGAGTCATTGCTATCGACTCTAAATTGTCACACAAATCTGCAACGTGGATGCCAAGAAATCAAACCATGGCAAGAAATCCTGGAAGAAATCTAGTAGAGTCTCCCTATAACTGAGAGTAAACTGAGCAAGACCTCAAGTACAATCTTGTGAAGCCACTGGTGGGACTGCTTGGAATAATCCTCCCAACCTCCCTTTATACAGCCCCCTGGTCCTCATTCCCTATCCACACTAGCAACCGGCCCCTTGGGCCTGATCCTTGATCATCGAGCTTTATGCCCTTGGCATGACATTACTCCTCCCTTGAAGAAGCGTTTTGGTCCTCGAAAACAAGAGTGGTGATACACTAATGTGTTCCACAATGGCATCCTTCATGGATCCAGCTATGCATTTGACTGGAACATGGTTCCGCAGGAGGTTCAACGAAATCATAAATAATATCCCTATTTTCCATGTTATTGTCCCTTTGCAACCATCTTGGTGTAACCGTCTCATATATAAGATAGCAAGTAAACTCCATTTAGAACTCACTTGATTACGCTAAACGAGTTATCACAACTAAAATGTACCCAAAAGAGTACCTTTTTCACTTTCTATGAAAGTAACTTGCTGATGTAACTCATCATCCAAGTTTCAGTCCTTGACTTGTTATCTTCTCATATCAGTAAACAACCTTATCTAACCAGTGGTCAATGTTGAGAACTCAAATTATACATGAAGAGACTAAACCTAGTCGTAGACTTGCTTTAACTTATAGTAAGCAAACTCCAAGTAGAGAAAAACATGCTTTCTAATTGAATTACTTGGTGCTAACATACGCACTTTTCATATCCTTTAGCACAAGATTGCACTTTGTAATCTGCTTAATTTTCCTATCTCCTTGAATACTGACAGTAGCATAATTTTGGGAATCTGCCTATCCCCTTGGATACTGACAGTATCATAACTATTGCAATATGCATATTCCCTTGGATACTGACAATAGCATAACTGTTGAAATCTGCCTATCCCCTTGGATAGTGACAATATCATAATTTTTTTAACCTACCTAACCCCCTGGATACTAATAGTATCATAACTATTGTAATCTGCCTATCCATTTGGATACTGGCAGTAGTGAGGTGTCTGGGATTCCCCACGGTCTACAAACAGTCTTCCAAAGGACTGGTAAACAGAAATCACAATATTGTACAACATTGCTAAGCACCTTGGTTAACTTGAAATATCCACAAGCACCCAAACCAAGCCATGACCACGATTGGGATTGGTAGATCCAAACATAATCTCATAGAGATAATGCACATAGAGTGCAAAATGCTTCACAGCACTAATGTGATGAATATGCATGCCACTCCAAATCAACCTTTGCTAAACACTAGGGCCCATAATACCTAGTGTGCATGCATTTAGCAAAAACAAATCCAAACCTGTATATCAAAGATCATCCTTGCCAATACTTATGGGGCGAATGTGATGCTCCTAGCACACATTAAAGAGGAGTGTAAATAGATCTGAAAAGAAACCAAATACTTGTTGCTGCAATCATTTGCAAGACTTGATGAAACAATTGAATCATAATAGAAGGTAAAACATTAATCACTTCTAGGTTCAAACAATAAAACCTTTTCATTAGCAACTCATAGTCTTGCTCTATGCATAAAAAACAATCCGTTAATGTTGTTTAGCAGCACTTGTACCTGAACAAGTTATTCTGTGTATCCAATAGTTTCTGGCCACTGAAATTGTTCCTGATACGATCTACGGAAAATGGTCTAGAAAACAAATTTGACCAGGGCATTATCGCGACACATAATTGAAATAGCGGTGCGAGTGTCAGTCCCAGAGACTCATATTCTCCACATGTGGAGTATGTCTCAAGAAAGGATGGCTGAAAAAGAACACCCTTCAAGTACAAGATGTACTTGGGTGTGAAGGTAATTGTAAACACGCATGCGACATGCGTGAGAGAGACCCTCATTATCCATGCTCCACAATGGCTAGATAGAACTCCTTGAGTTCCTAGACCATGTTGTATCCCATGTGACACATGTGCCAAATCAAACCCTACAAGTGGGTCCATAATTGGGTAATGTAGAAAACTGATTTTGGACACTACAATCCAAATTACTTGGCTCTTACATGACCTTGTCATTTCTTTTAAGAGAAAAAATGGACGAAAACATAGTTTTATGCATCCTATGTGGAAAAGCAAAAAAGAAACAAAAACAAATTAGATGCAAACCTGGAGGTTGACCATAGTGTTCACTTATCCGTAGTGAAAGGCACCTGCCCAAATTTCCCACCTGCAAAGCTCTAAGAGCACTAATTTGAAAATTAGTAAAATGCAAGTAGTATTTCACATGTAACCGTGGGTGTTGCCATTGCAAATTAAACCCCTTGGTTAAAAATCAACATTGCCAAACCTCTTGGTTGGACTTTTGTATGAAAATTGCTCGATGAGCAACCAACAGTAGCTGAATTCAACTTTGGAAGTTGAAATTATCCACTAGCCCTTGGCATCTTTATGGACTTCTTTCCTTGAAAGTGTAAGTTGGAAGATTCCAAGAATTGACCATCACACTTAATAAGTGTTCTAGTAATCATGAGCTGGGTCTTACCCCCAAACGCATATAGACACTCGTAGTGCTATATATGAAATAGGAGACCCATTGCAGGTGGAATCGTATTCACCACTAGGTTTTTTCCAAACCTAAAAAATCAGTAACCTTGGGTTTTGTGAACAGTCGTGCTATTTGAAATGATGGCTGCATCTATACATCTTGGTAGAGATACAATCATGCACGAGGACGCTTGGTTGTCCATTATACTTGATGGGTACTCCACCGAATAGAATTGTTTGAGCTTGAAACAAATCACTGATGGATTACAAATAAATGTCTCTTAACCATTCCAAAATAGGTGGTAATAGACGGTTCCTATTGCCTCTTAGCCCTTCTTGTTACCATATTGACATAAAATCATGCCTAGTTTCACCTTTCCCGTGTAGAAGGTGGAGAGAGAGAGAGAGAGAGAGAGAGAGAGAGAGAGAGAGAGAGAGAGAGAGAGAGAGAGAGAGAGAATGATGGGCTGAGGAAGACCCCTTATTATAATGTGTTGTATGCACCTTATGAAAGCTTCTGTGCAAACATGGTCTAAATCATAGCTTATCCTATAAGCATACAACAGTGTGTGTGGACAATGCTCTCGTAGAGAGAGATACCATAAGTCACATCTTAACCCACCGACCTTGTATGTGAGCATGACTGTATCAACGTGACTTAAACACAACACTTTGTCTGTGAATAAACATAAAAAATATTTTAAGATAACAATCACTTACCTTGTCCTTGACAGAGTAGATAGTGTTATAGAGGAATTGTAAATAGTGATGAGATAGAATTATGTCATTTTCACTAGCATGCCATGCAAGTAGAGGTATAAGTCTGGGGCGACATTGACGGTCTCTATCAATTGACCCGATACCAAAAGTGTCTTGCACAATCAGGCATGGATACATTACAATTTCCATTGTCTTACATAAACTGTGAGCTTATATCCGCACGTTGCCGAATGCCCAAAACTGTCATTGATTTGAAGTCAACAATGGGATCTTGGCATGAGTTAGACACCATGCATCTCATAAATGTTGTCAAAGCACTTTGCTGTGTACAATAGGTAATCGTTGCCAAGTTAAATTATAGAAAGACAAGAAAAATTTAAATTGTCTATCTTGGATGCTCTGCTACAGCGAGGTGTCTTGAGTTTTTACAACAAAACTCACTTGACTTTGGCTCATAGCCATATCTATGACGAAAGAGAATGTTGTGGTATGCACCATATACTACTCTCTTTTGACGTAAAAACTTGCGATTAGCATATTCCAAACCTTTGGAAACCACTATGCTAAATGTTGAAAGGGAAGCCGTGCTTCACGTAAGTACTCATGGAGTGCTGGTGCTCATAGCTAATAGATGCTCCCGTTGACACACATGTGTCCAAGTAGAGAAGAATTGACCTTGTTGAAATTTCATAAATAATCAAAGCAGCGCTGTAACATGTACGATATCTTGATTGAATATGTTATAATGAGCAAGCTATTGTATCCTATACAAATAACAAAAAGGGTTATCTAAAAGGGTAGATAACCACTAGAGAGCATGCAAAAAAAAAACAATTGATTGACTACTTAGTATCAGAATCCATAAAAAAACCCTATGAATACAGTATCTGGGGACAATGTTTCTATTAATGTTGTCCCATACAATTGAAACATAACTTTTGCAATTTGGCTTTTTAAAAGTCTACTATTGAAAGTATCCTCTTTCCCACATTGGCTGAGACTAGTTCGACGACTGGCAGAGGTGTAGATATTGTAGCCTGTGGGATGCATAAGAAGATCAATTCCGTAAGGTGATCCACCTTTGTAGCAAGCAATTGGATGCAAACCACCAATTTTCAAAACCAGTCTTCAAACTTTTGGAAGTCACGTCTTGTGACGTATTTTTTTTTGTCAATTAGATTGCTAGTATCCTCCAAACTTTCAAGCACACTCTAGGGAGGAGGAGTAGATTCTCGGAGGAAGTTCAAAGTCAAAAAAATGATTCTCAAAAAGTTCTGCATCCAAAAAATTGAACAAGGAATCCATGATGTTTTTGTGTGGTGTTAGCAAATAAAGGGAAGAATATTTGGATATCAAAAATCTTGTAGCCGTACGATGTATCATTGTCTCCAATAATTAGCCGTGCTAATTAGATCCACAACCTTAATTGAAAGATGTAAAATTGACTACAAAATCAAGTCGTCCTTGAATGTGTGAAGAATTGAACCTGAATCCCAAGACGTTCTTGGATCCATAGTTGTATTGAGGTTCCACGTTACTTGTTGTTGTCCAGATAGCAAGCCGTTCCAATCGGAATGTGCTCCAACGAGCTTCCCATCGAACAATTTCCAAGTAGCAATGCTTGAAGACTTCAAAATGGAAGCAAAAATTCTGCAACTGTAGCAAATTGGCTTGCCGATGATGTGCCGGAACCCTTGCCAAAACTTCCCGAACCTTTCTAGGATGCGGGGTTGAAATTGGTTGAAATCCGTGGGCACTTGCCCCAATTTAAAAAATATCCTTGCCCTAAGGCCAAAGACCTTTGGGCTCCTCGGTGTGAAAAAACAAACTCCAAACACTGGCTATGGCACAACAGGCAGCCAAGGGTGCAAGAGAGAGAGAGAGAGACAGCACATGGTATGATGCTCCCTAGCCTACGTTGCTGTGTCGAAATCTCCCTTTGCCTCGCGCTCTGTTCGAGCTCGGCCTCATAGTGTTTTTATAGAGGTCGACTTTCTCCCTCCCCTCCTTGGTCGCAAGTGGCTCTGCACACGAACCTTACCCGACTTTGACCTCCCCGCTTGTGTAGAGTTCTTCTCCACGCCTTCCCTTGGTGCATGCACATGCAAGCAGAAAAGTGGATGACTCCATGCCCTAGGCCCAAAATAGAAGATCTGATACCACTGTGAAGCCCCTAGTGGGACTGCTTGGAATGATCCTCCCAACCTCCCTTCATATAGCCCCCTAGGCCTCATTCCCTATCCACACTAGCAGCCAGCCCCTTGAGCCTGGTCCTTGACCACTGGGCTTTATTCCCTTGGCATGACAAATCTCTACCTAAACCATGCCAAACTGGCAACAAAGTGCAAGATAACTCAACCACTATACAATCATGAAACCCATGATCAAACGCATCAAACCAATGCTCACATATTTATAAAATCAACTCTACAATCTGCAAACTGCAATCACACAATGTGGGACAAACAACTTAATTGAGCATAAAGCGCATAACCATATGCAGAAGTAGTGAGCAAACTAGCTCAAAACACATCCCACAAGAGAAATTGCCTACAAAAATCTGCAAAAAAACTATGAAACCTATGACTGGCAAAGTCTGTAGCCACCTAGGAAAAATCTGATAGAGTTTCCCTTGAAAACTGAGTGAAAACTCAAAAAAATCTCACCAACACCACATAAAAAACAGACACTCAATGTCTCAATAAATAGATCCACAAACGGTGTACAGGCACTACCAAAACCTGGAAAAGTGGCTCACTCTTGAATGAGCGGCTCTATGAACCTGTTCCTGTCCAAAAACATTATAAACCTGTGAAACTGCTACTTGTGAGCTATACCTAGCCCAAGCTATATCCACATATGCATACATAGTATGAACTACACAAAACTGTGCTAAATCACTCTCTAAAATGCCCCACACACTCATACATAGGTTGTACTACAAGAAAGTGCAAATTGTGAGCAAAACATCGAGAAATTGGTGCACACTATGTCATCAATCTGTAAGCACATCGATAAAAAACCAAGCACAAAGCACAGCCAACTTACTGTGGTCAAAATCTTCATCCGAGAGCCGCGTTCACGGGGAAAACTACTCCAAAATGGACCATCAGAGCCACTATGCATTGGTAGTGTATCATCGAAGGTGGAAACTGGGAGTCGTCAAAGCCGTAATGCTAGATCGAGGCCGGGATGTTGGGGAATGTTCATTGCAACAATTTGCTCTGGAATGGGCGTGGGAGGGAAGTCATTTTGTTGAAGCTACACTGGAGGAGAGCCCAACTTCTCTCTCTCTCTCTCTCTCTCTCTCTCTCTCTCTCTCTCTCTCTCTCTCTCTCTCTCTCTCTCTCTCTCTCTCTCTCTCTCTCTCTCTCTCTCTCTCTCTCTCTCTATGTCAAAGACGTGAAAAATTTGTCTTTCACCATCGGACAAAAGTGCTCTCCAAGGTTGTAGCTGCCGATGTCGAGTTGGAGATGCCCCTCGATTGCTGACTTGGCCAATTCTCCATGTTGCTTGCTTTGTCTACACAGCAGTGCTGGTGCTCAATTCCCACTCACTTATGTGTGTGTGTGTGTGTGTGTGTGTGTGTGTGTGTGTGTGTGTGTGTGTGTGTGTGTGTGTGTGTGTGTGTGTGCGCGCTCAACACACACACTATGCCAAGCTTGGTCAATTTTCCCCTCCTTCTCAGGCTCGTGCTATAGTCTTGCTTGTTGCTTGCTTCAAGGCCTGCTTTTGCTTAATCTTAGCATTGCTTGTTTCTTAGTGTTTCTTTTTTATCCCCCCCTTACTACTCGATCCCACAAAGCTGCTCAACTTCACACACAATCACTAAAAAGTGCTATAATTTTAAGCTCCTGAGCACCTACTCCAGGCTGATGCCATTTTATTTATTGTCCCAAACTTTTGAGCCTTGAATCTCCTTGGTTTTACCTTGCTTGACGAGATACCCCTTTTGCTTCCTTGCATCCAATGGTCTGCTTCATATATCCCTACTCGATTCTCCAAGCCTCTCAAAATTCCCTCTTGAGTACAAGGTGAGTTGTGCACGTCGACGCTTCGATCTTGTTATAAAGGCCACGAGACGGATCTAGGCAAATTGAATGCTTGAATTTATCATATCTAGCACTAAAAGTGTTGAAATTGAGTTTTGAAAGCTTCTGTGAGTTACTTGTGTGGTGGAAGACCTCTGGAGTGAATCTCACCTCATTTTGACCAACTAGACATCATACGCGTATGATGTCTGAATGGAATTTTTTAGAGACTAGAGCTGATATTATAGCTAATCAAAGTGATTAGGACCACAAAACAATCTTAGAGACCAAGTTTCATCCAATTTGGATCATCTTTGACTTGGAAGACCTCCCAGAGAAACTGACAACAATTGAGACAGAATTAGGGATGAAAGGCCTACCAAGGAGTGTTTGAATCATAAAGCAAAACTTGGGGTGAATAGAGCACATCAAGGAGAGTCTAAATTTCAAGTTTGGGCTAATTCGGAGCACTTAGACATCATATGCGTATGAAGTCCAGAGGCTCATTTAATGGCTCATATAGTGATTTTGACTGTTCAAGAACCTTCCTTGTGACCCTAGGATCATATCTATCTCTTTAGATCATTGTATAGAGCTCTCATAGGGAATTAGGTCCTTACATAGAGTTTTTTGGTTGAAATCAACCCTCTAGTTATACCAATTAACATTGTAGAGTACTTAAGTGAGAATCACTATTTTGACAAAGAATTGCACAGTCAAAAGTTTTGTACAAATAGCTAGAACCAAGGGTCCCGCAAGTTGGTGATCATACTGGAGTGCAAATTAATTTTTAAGTTGAGAAAGCAGTTTGAAAGAAAACCAGAGAAAAGAGCAGCTGCAAGCCGACTTTTAAGGTAAGAGGTTTGGGTTGATGATTGTTGTGTGAAAGATTTTATGACTTTCAGATTTGGTAGGTGTCTTCAGAGAGACCGAAGAGTGGGAGGAGATCAAGTTAGCTTAGTGTCCACAAAAAGGGTGTAAACCAAGCAAGGATAGATCTGCTAGCACCAATCATAGAAGAGGGCAGTGATATTGACACCTCTTCCGACAAGTCATACCATTGGATGGCTAACCAACAACTTGGAGGTTTCCAACAACAAGGGACTATGGGGGGTAGAACCTCCAAAAAACCCTTAAACATACTAAAAAACATTGCAATCTTCCTAAAAAGAACAAATGCCCATGGAGCCCTAGTGTATGCGGATGTTCGAGGATGTCAATGCATCTGTATTCAAGAACGGCCAACGAGAGGATTGGAAATAATCATAGTAAATGATGATGATGATACGTTCCACGATGAGGAGGGAAACCACTATCTCATTGTCAAAGACCCAAAAAATTACAATCCGTATGGAAACAACGTAGCAAAAGGGAAGATGGTTATGGAGACCCAAGAATTGCCTCCTAAACTCACTCTTCCTGGAGCATTCTACATTCATGACAAGAGAGTAATGAGAGTGGCTACAATTCACAAAAATATTGGGATTTACAAGAACAAGGAGGAAAGAGTCACCTCTTGATACTAAGACATGGAACCTCATGTGAATAAATTGAGCAAAAAGACAAAGTCATGTACTTGCTTTAGTATGATTTTTCAACTAGAAAACATATCATTTTTGTTGATAAGTACGGACGAGGATACGAGCCAATTCATTTAGAAGATATAGGGAAAGTGATAATGCCAGAACTGTAGGCACAAGCTTGTGAAGAGAATCAAAAGCCCATAGAAACCCCTAGCAAATCTACAAATCCCTTCTCAAACGATTATGACACCACATTGCAATCAAATAGATAGCCAATGCCCAACCCTCAAACCTCGCCACTATCATTTCAAGTGTGACTCGAGCAGTTTGCATCACCAGACCTAAACATGAAAGGGGGTGGATATTAGGCCATATCAGGGCTAGAAGCACCACCAAAACCACCACTCCATTAGAAATACCAAGACGAGAGTAGACCGGGAATGCCAAATCCGACCAGGACTGAAGCACCACATCAAGAATGAGAATGAGAAAAAATGGTTAGAGCAAAGGAACGAGCACCAATCAGGAATTATGGATTAGGAGCCCCCTTATGTGAGGAACACATACCAATCTGAGGCCAGAAAGAGCTCATAGAGGAGGAATGGATATCCTATGTTTAGATTGATGGATCACCGGAGAATCAGATCATTTCAAGTCCAAAAAGGGTTAACAAGAAATATTTGGTAAATAGAGACCCAAGGGATCACGTGGCAGCCTTTGTGCACGTCATTAAAGATGAGGAACTTCTAGACATCCCCATGCAATTCGTAGGATTTGGGTTAACTCTAGAGGAAGATTCCACCACTTGGTTTGATTCCATTGAACGGAGAGATTTCGAGTCAATGGAGAAGGTATTTGACAAGTTTATTGAGTAATTATCTCAAAATGGGATAGCTCACAATACGGTCTTGCAAATCCAAAAGTTCAAGCAAAAAGAAGGATAATTTGTACGAAAAGTAGCTTTAAGACTAGAACGCTACGTAAAATTCTGCCATGTGGAAGATTTACCAACACAATCCAGACTCATATTGATATATATCCCAAGGACTAAGGAATGCGGATCTGCATATGAAGAAGAGCACAACTCTAAACGGGTTGACCAAAGAAGCCCTATATTTAGTAGACAATTGCGTGGTCTACAAGGAAGGTGACTATAAAGACTTAGATGATGATTCATCATCACAGCATAGTGGATCAAAGTCCACAAAATCAGCACAAAAAAGCGAGGTAGTTGTAAGTCTAGAAACTTACTAAAGAATTTCTCAAAAGGATAAGCCCATTTTCTAAGCCACAAGCTAAGAAGCCCAAGTGGTGTTCCATCGAGAAAAAATATACTAATCATGTGACGGAAGAGTGTTACTAAAACAAGGGATATATAAGAGGGCAACAATATGTCCCACCAGCCCAAGTAGCACCTCCTCAAGTACCACCAATTCCTAGGTATACAGTAGGGAATTCGCCAAGGCTAGTACGGTTTGAACGGCCACAACCAATTTTGGGGCAACAACCACCTCTCCTAGGAGCAACACCAATAGGCATTCGGTATGCACCCAATGTAGAAGAATCAAAGGAACCATCCGGCATAAATTTTAAATAAAAGTTAAATGTAATCTAACCTAATCTTAGATCTTAATCTAACCTAATCTTAGTGCCTATGCCTGCATATTATAGAGTCGAGTGGATATATGGCTAGTTCAGCATACTATCCACCCAAAGAGTCAAAAGTACCAAAACTTTAAAGCATGATTGGGAATGTTCTACCACCAACAACAGATCATGTTGCAAGAGAAGGCAGATATAGCTTAGATGAGAGAACATTATTGTTCATAGCCAATGGCAGATTAGCAAGACAAATGCGTGTCTAATAGCAGAGAGTATCTCCAAGAGAACCTTGACATCCATTAGGATCGCACTACAAATGTGGTGGCAACCACCTTATCATTAGGAAGCTGAGGATGGGGTCTAGGAGGGCCTATTTATTTTCCATGAGATTATGGAGGTGATTAACATTTGGACAAATAGATGAACGCCATGTGTGAAGTTAGAGAGGTGTAAGAGTCGTCAAGGGATGCACTTTCCCCCCAAAAAAGGGGGTGGACAACTTTATGATTTTTGGCCCTCTATAACTTCTACATATGATCTCCAATTTGAGCGGAGATTATAGATCTGTAATCTACACACCGAGCTCTTTTTGTAGATATGTTGCATGATATGGTTTTTCTCATTAGATTTTAAGTTTAATTTTGGGAAAAAATTTAAGTTTAGATAAACTAGCCGTTTTTTTGTTTGAATCCAAAAGTTGTCCTTTGACTGCTTTCTTAATACTAGAGGTTTGACTCCCTTAAACTGCCAAATAAAGAGGCCTTCCTAAACCCCATTCTCTTCCTAATGTGAAAGAATGTCCTCATACAGAGATCATGAGAGTGAATGTATATTGTTCAGATTGTGGCATCACTCATTCGATTAGTGACTGCCCAAAAAACCCAAATAAATTGGTGAAAACAACGTTGAACATGTTAGAGGCAATTTTTTCAAGTAGTGGTTTGAAAATGCAATGATGATACCTATACAGGTTGTCACAAGAGCTCAAGCTTGAAAAGCAATGGAGGAACCAATAATTGAGGGACCTAGAACAGATGCACCTAGTCTTGATAAAAAAAGCCGACGCAACACTTGGAAGGCTAGGAAAGCACACATGAAATCTAGGAAGGAAAAAGAACAAATTTCCTTAGCAAACAAACGAAGGAAAAATTGAGAAAACTAGAAGAAAAAGCCAACAAGGAAGAGGAGGCCTCTGAGGCAGAGCTTGAGAAGAATGACGAACCAAAAAGTGCAAGTTCTGGAGGATCTATGCTAGTTAAAAAATGAATGATCCTTTAGACACACTTCTAAAAGCCTATGAGGGACGGCTTTAAAATAACCAAACCTAGGAACAAAAATGGATGACATACCCATACGCTGATTTGGAAAAGGAAAGGCTGAAGATGTGTAAAAATATGATCCAAATAGCCCAAGCTTTGTTAGAGCCAAAGCCAAGAAAACTAGAGGGTTGGATGGAGGTTTTAGCTCCAACACTAGTGATCCCACCAAGACATGAACCTGAAGGGATAGCTAAGATTCCCACAGCTGAATTAGAACCCAAGGAGTCAATAAAAAATCCAAGAGTAGTGAAGAATACCACAAATCCGGCATTTGATGGTTTCCATCCGATCATACTTGAGATATACAGAGAAGATGATGGCTTAGATGAACTTTAGAAACACATACAAGAAGAAACCAAAGAAAATGAGCTAAGTCAGAGAGAGAACTAGACCAGTAATAGGAGGGATGTGTTTTTTCCTCCTATTGAGGAATCTCGATAATTTCTCATATTGGGGGGATAGAGGATCTATAAGATCTTTGGATATCCAACCTCAATCCTTGAGAATCATACCCTCTTATATGGGAGAGTATGAAGCAAATTCCGATGTGAAGGCAGTACCATCACAGAGACTCTCCTCAAAAAAGGTGGTGGACTCTAGAGGATTGATAGACATATTGTCTGCACCTGTGACTTGCACCATAACACTATCTGAGCTTCTTTGAATACAATCGAACATGTGGGCGACATTCAAAAAATGCTTAGAAAGGTTTGATGTAAAGGATCCGACTTCAAAGATACAAGAAGGGATTAGAGAGCTAGAGAAGCCTCAGTTAAACATGCAATCAATGTCCTTAAACAAGGTAGAGGAGTATTGTGAAGGCAAGGATGGAAATACTACACTCCTCATTGAGTTTTGAGGTGTTACAACCATGGAAATTCTTGATAGTGGAGCAGGTGTGGCTATCATAACCAAAGAGATATCGAAGAAATGGGGAAAACCTGCCTTGAGAGCCACAAGGATGAAATTGCAATTAGTAGATGGTTATAATAAGGGAGAAACCCTTAGGGCTTCTAGAAAAGGTAATTGTTACTTCTTGTGGCATTGAGTATGAGCATACCTTTTCTCTCGGGGGGTTCACTATGTGTAAAACTACCATATCACGTGCGTTCAAGACATGTTTGTAAAACCCCTTATCTGTGAATTTTGTTAAGAATATAATGTACACTTTTCTTTTAAAATTTGTAGGTTTTTTTCAATTTTGAAAAATCAATGCCCTTCCTCGGGTGCCCTTCTGTATATATATTTCTGTAAGTTTCAAGAACTTTAAATACCCTTCTATTGAACTCACGTGATAGGTTACATTTTTATTAGATGACCTCCCCAGGCCTTTGCTATAGTATATTTTGGTAAGAAGAACAACTATGACATAATACTTGGACGACCATTCATGAAAAAATTGAAGATGGTCCAAGACTGGGGTTATGATCATATATACCTCAGGCACATGAAAACCACAACGTGCATAAACCTTCTATACCATAGTTACAAAGATGTGAACCAAACCCAGTTGAGGAGTTTGATTTAGCTACATTAGCAGAATTTGAACTTCCACCTTGGTTAGGTAAGTCAAAGGAGCTATGGATATGTGGAGCCTCTCAATGTGGAAGCCTAAACTGAGAAGAGTGTATTCTTGAAAGGGCAATTGAAGATAAGGAGTACATTCCTGAACCTTTCCTTGAAGAAACTCTAGAGCCTTAAGAATGGACACATATTCTAGCTACCCTAGATGTATGTGCTATTTTGGATGGTCCCATGAGAAAGTTTTGCGACAAAGATGGTTATGCCGTGATTCCATACTATATTGTTAGCGTGGTCAATGGGAAAGATGAGGAACTAGTCTCTGAACAACCCAAAAAAGATGACCTAGTGGAAGTAGATGAAGAGGGAGTTGTTTTAAAACTCTCCAGAGAATGTTGAGTGAGATGAGGATGCAGACAATGAATGCTCTGACAATCCGAGTGAACCAGAGGAAACAATAGCGGCTGTCAGGTTCTGTGACTTTCCAAGTCGAAAACATAGACATCAACAACGCTATAAGAGAAAGAGAGTTGAACACATGGCTAGAGATAATCGAATGCCTAGAATAAGAGGCAAAACACAATTTTTGATGTTTGCAAAAGCTAAAGATTGTGTTAAAGACAAAGTTTGAGGGGGATTGTCTAGAGTTTGGGATCCAAAGACATGAGATAGCATAAGAAACTTGAGAAAACAAACTTGGAAGTTTGAAACTGAAACAAAACCCAAGGACACAAAATAATTAGGGCTAGACGAGTTCGGAGAAACTAAATGGACCAAGGTCGAGAGAAAGAAGAAATATCGAGAGCTCAAGAAACTCTGAAGGAAGTGCGGACAACCCATATGAGAGCAAAAGGACAAGGAGTCATATGACGGGCCAGAGGACGCAAAGACGATAGACGTAGAAAAGCCAAGAGAAGAGTCTAGGCCGGTCTATATAGCAATTGATCTGAGTCCAGAAGTAGAAGAGAAGCTCATAAGTCTTCTCAAGGAGTACAAGGATGTATTTTCTTAGTCTTATAAAGACCTAAAAGGAGTAGATCCGATAATATGCCAGCACCACACGATCCCATTAAAACTTGATGCAAAGCCTAGCCGACAGAGACTGTACACGTATAATGACACGTTTGCTAAGCGCATCAAGGAAGAGATTGATAAATTGAAGGAAGCCAAGTATATATACGAGATAGAACACACCAACTGGGCATCTCTAATTGTGGTAGTGCCTAAGAATAACGGTAAACTTTGAGTGTGTGTGTGTCAATCTAAATGAAGGTTAATGCATCCACAGTAAGGGACAATTATCCCTTACCTATCACTGAACATATCTACGAGATAGAACACACCAACTGGGCATCTCCAATTGTGGTAGTGCCTAAGAAGAACGGTAAACTTTGAGTGTATGTGTCAATCTAAATGAAGGTTAATGCATCCACAATAAGGGACAATTATCCCTTACCTATCACTGAACATGTTCTAGAACGAGTGGCAAACAAGTGGGCATATTCCTTCTTAGATGGATTCTCTAGCTACAACCAGCTTGCAATCACTCCTGAAGATCAATATAAGATTGCATTTTCCACATAATGGGGTATATATTTGTATAGAGTCATGCTCTTTGGATTGACTAATGCCCGACAACATTCCAGAGATTAATGGCACATGCCTGTAAAAAGAATACTTGAGGATATTCTTGGAAATTTATATGGATGATGTACACTATCTCTTAAGAAAGAAACATATACAACACCTCAAGAAAATATTCAAGAAGTGCAGGACATATAGGATCTCTCTTAACCTAGAAAAGTGTGTATTCATGGTTAGACAAGGCAGAATCCTGGGACATATTTTCTCAAAAATGCAATATCTATGGATTTTGATAAGATAAAAGTGATTGTGAAATTCCTAGACCAAAAAATGCAAAGCAAGTACAATGCTTTTTGCAACGTTGTGGTCATTACAGGAGTTTTATACACATGTATGTTGTCATTGCTCAACCCCTGTATAAACTTGTAGTAGTCTTTGAGTGGAATGAGGAGTCATTTCAAAAGTTGAAGAAAACACTCATATCCGCTCCAAAATTAAAAGCACCAGATTGGGAAAAGATCTTTCATGTTCATATTGATGCTTCAACATTTGCTATAAGATGCATCTTGGCTCAGCTAGGAGAAGGAAATATGGACTTCCCAGTCTGTTATGTCAACAGGCAGCTTAACAATGCTAAAAAGAACTACACTACCACTGAGAGAGAAGGACTAGATATTATATATGCTGCTAAGAAATTTTGGCATAATCTCCTTGCAAACCAGTTTGTGTTTCTCACTGAACATCAAGCCCTTTTATACCTTGTAAACAAACCATGCAATACCGAACGCATTGTACGATTGTTTATCATATTGCTGGAGTTTGATTTTACAATAGTGGTTAAAAAGGAAAAGATAGATCTTTGTGTAGATCATCTTTCTAGATTTCCAAATGGAGAAGCTCCAAAAGGCATAGATGATGACATCCTTGATGCATATGTTTTCAATGTTGAAATGGCACCGAAGTGGTCTCAGGAGATAGTCAATTTATTGTCCTATGGAGGGGGGTTTGATAGGAATAAGCAAGAATTTATAGGACTGATAATTTGGCAATCAAGTACTTTCAATTAATTGATGGATGTTTGTATCATTTAGGCTCAAACAACAATTTACGATTATGCATAAGTCTAGAAGAGTATGATTGTTATCTTTCAGAAGCACGTATTCAGGACTTGGCATTCCATTGCTCATAAATGAAAACATATCAGTGCTTCAAACAAGAAGGAGTTTATTAGCCAAATATGTGCGCTGATGTTCATGAATATGTTACTAACTGTGCTACATGTATATCTACACCACCAATAGAACATGCAACGCTGTTTCAGGTGACAATTGCACTAGAATGGAGTCAACATATAATTGACTACCTAATAACAAGAATGTTTCTTGGAAATACCTCTAGAGCATATCAAAGATCTATAGAGATAGAGGCTCAAGACGTCACATTGATTGAATATCAGCCGGTACAAGAGAGGAAAGGATAATCAGCTCAGGATATGTGCAATGAAAAGCATGTATTTGCCAATCCTAGAGAATGCACATGGAGAAATAAGTGGAGGCCATTTCTCAGGGGATAAAACATCAAAAATTGTCTTAAACACTGGAATATGGTGGCCTACATTACATATGGACGCTGAAGAATATGTTAAAAGATGATGCTTGTCAACATACCAAAGTGATATTAAAGAGGGATAAGATACATTTAAGGCCTATGATGGGAGCCAGAGCTTTCGCTAAGTGGGGTATAGACTTTGTAAGTCCAATTTCACCACCCACTTATAGGACTCACATACAATATATCATTGTTGCCATGGACTATCTCACTAAGACGCTAAACACACGCAAAAAGCGGATGCAAGGACCATTGCACAATTTCTCTATGAACATGTCTTTGTTAGATATGGTCTACCAATAGAACTTGTCACTGACTGTGGCACATATTTCATTATTGAAGTTATTAAAAATATTCTAGACAAATTCATAGTAATTCACAAGAAGTCTATTCCATACCATCCATAGGAAAATGGATAGGCTGGAAGCTACAAATAAAACCTTGTGCACTATATTGACTAAAATAGCATCTGATTCAAGGATTGATTGGGATCAAAAGTTGCACTCTACATTGTGGGCTTACAGGGTAGCCTATAAGACATCTATTGGGAACAACACCGTATAACATGGTGTTAGTCTTAATTCTATCTTGCACATGGAGTTTTTAATCCCAATGTTAAGGGTCTCTAAACAATTGATATTAACAGCCATGAGTTATCTGCAAGAATATATGACCTTGAAAAGCAAGATGAGCACCGCTTGAAAGCCGTAGCTTCTATCTACGCTTAGAAAAGAAGACAAAAGGATTTTTTTGATAAGCATGTACGCTCAAAAGAATTTAAAACAGGCGATTATGTTCTAATCTATACATTGAAACAACATGCCAAGAAACTTAAAAAGCGAGGGATGGGACCCTTCCTAATCAAAGATCTATCACCAAGTGGGGCTATCAAGCTTTCTACATTAGCTGGTGAAGAAATACCCAATTGGATTAGTGGATGTCGGTTTAAAAAGTATCATTTTCCAATAATCTAGGACATGCTTCAAAAAATCCATGAGGTAAAGAAAAGGACTCAAGAAAAATAGCACGTAGTCAAAGAAGATCAAGCAGAAGCAAAGGAATGAATGGCAAAGAAAAAGCTTCTATGACAAAGGCAACAATAAGGACCACCACTACGTCAAAGTAACATAATTTGATGAAAAGGATATGGTAGATCCCACAATCAAAGCCAAGGTTGGAAGTAATCAAGTGGAAGCAAATGTGCTTCTAGATTCAGGAGCTCAAGGAAATCTTATTTCCTACAGCTTATACAAGCAGTTTGTACTTGAGAAAAACTTCAACCCACACAACATGACACTCAAAGCTATTTGGAAGATTCAATCAAGGTTATACGATGGACAATCATATTTGTGCAAATTAAACAATATGTATATTCGCATAAGTTTTATGTGGTAGAAGATAAGCCAGTGCAACGTTAGATATTGCTCGATCAGCCATGGTAGATAAAGTACAATGTATATATTAACTGGAGTTCTGATACAGTCAACATTCAACATGCAAAGGAAAACCAGATGGTTCCCTTTTTTGCACATAAAGCTGACAAACATCGGTAGTGGAAGAGATAAGGGCAAACAACCCTTCCTTCCAGTAGTTCAACAATGGATACCAAAGAGAACTTCAAAAGAGATCACTTTTGCATTTGTTCCATTCAAGGAAGTTACGGACAACAAAGGAAAACTGCCAGATAATATGTTAGGGAAACGAACAAAGCAAAGACAGCTATCACAACCCATAATAACACCTAAGCAGGTCTGGATAAAGAAGGATGACGTTGGAAAATTTCTACAGACCGTGCTCAAAGCTACCTCTTCAATGACATATGATACACCCAGAAAATCAAACCCACATTATATCACAAAAATATGGGGGCCAAAGAGGTTGATTGCAGTTTAAGGCAATTGAGACAAGCTCTAGATTCCAAAGAGACAAGGAAAGGAACTCCCTTCAGTACAAACACCTAGACAATCAAAACAAAACAAGAAGAAAATTTGGATACCCAAAAGCTTATGGAAAGCTCAAAAGAGTTAGCCTCATATGTGGATTCCTAAACAAAAGACCAAGCGTACGACATATTCAGTCTTCGGATTCCAACAAGTGTGCAACCCCACGACGCAAGATGAACCAACAGTACAAGAGCATCCAATGTCAATTAAACAACGAGTGGCACAATTAGAATTCTTATTATTTCACCACTCTAAAATAGGTTATTCCAAAACAAAAGTCCTCAACATCGAATGTCAATAAGCATATCGCTTATACCCTCCTTTTGCATAATTTTTTAATGCATTAACTGAGTATGCATATAGGGCTACATTACATGGCCTGAATTAGCACAATGTTGATACTCATAAAAAACACATATCCTAGGGTGATACACCGTTGCCCAGGAGGACTCCAAATAGGAGGGGGGAGGCATTGCCAATGTGAACCCACAACAAGCATAAAAGAGTGCTAAAACGGGCATTGTTTTCTATGTTTTTGGGTTTTTTGCGTTTGATTGCAAAAAAATTTGGAAAACCCAAGTACTCATGCCCTTATTTAACATGATTCTATTGATATATGAGGACAAACGTAAAAAATGAGCCTCTAGGTGTGTGTGTGTGTGTGTGTGTGTGTGTGTGTGTAAAAATAGTAATTTTTGAGCTAAAAGATGATAAATCAGAGCAATCCAGCCAAAAATATTACAAATAAATAGATGTAGCAGCTTATCGTGTTGTTTTTTAATTACTTTGATTTATTGGTATTTTTTGAAATTGATTTGCTTATTTTCTTTTATTTTTGTAATTTTTTGAAGAAATACAACAGAAAATAGAAAAAGTAGGAGAAATGGTGATGTAACAACAAAAGAAAAATATGGGACTATTCATCAATTCAAGGGTAACATATGGTGAAGTTGGGGTGCAATTATGAGAACGTTGTGAAAAGTCCAATCTGGCCAGTTTTTGGAGAAAGTGACAAATTTTTTGAAGTTGGGAAAAAGGAGTCCAAATCGCAAAATGTTAGCCTAAAGTGCATTTCATGAAGAGATAGAAGAACATGTCAAATTTTGTGGCAAGTGGTTCCGATACCTCCGATATAAGAAACCTTGACCCCACTTACTAGCTAATTTTCACCACTTAGAGAGAGCTTGAGAGACCTAGAACGTGTGGATCTTCTACGGATTTATACGATGCACACAACACACCGTTCGGCACTAGATATGAGAGGTAGTACCATGTTCTCTTCAATGCTAAATTCAACGCAAAAAACTAACAAAATCCGCAATGTAGTCGGAAAAAAAGCACGAAACTTCATGGGTAGGTGCCCCTTGAGGTTTTCTACAAGCCCATGTAACTTCCTCCATAATCAAAGTACCAAAAGTGGGTCAAAATGTCAATCTTGACTTTAGACACGTAAATCATAATTTGGCTCTCACGGCTAGATGGAGCATAGGTTTGCCACCAAACTTCATGAGCAACATCGACATACCTTCGACGAGCAAGACATGTAGTCAAACATCAAGAAAAGTTGCCGCCGGGGGCCATCACCCAACTAAAAGACGCTTTCAGAGAGAGAAATCATTATAAAGGAAATATGTAAGTGACGGAGGTACCATCGTAGCATAGCTCCAATGACCAACAAAATTAGTAATTTGGAGAGATGAGCTACCTGGCTAGGGCATGGAAACACTCACATGATTAGTGAGCTAATAATGGCAACACAAATGGTGACTGTATGAGGTGAGCTTCTCGGCCTATGGAGGAGCTAAGACACAATGATTGGCAATCTCCACATCCACTTCTCTTCACCTCAAATCAACCCAATCACACACACTAGAAATTGCATAGACACACACATCACTAATCCCATCATGTGACACACTAATCACAAGTGCACACATATAGATCTATTGAGCACCACACTCCAATCAAACCTACATGTACACACAAGCAAAAGAGGGCAATCACACAAGATTAGAGAGGGATTAACCACTAATTAGTTAAGATCTAGCTAATCAAAGCATCATAGGCAATCTTAGATAGTATGAGAGAGGCATAGTGAAAGAGAATTAAGCATTAATTAGTGTTAATCAAGTCACATGAGCAAGGAAAAGCTCAAGGAATCCATAGCCACACACCTCATGAGCTCTCACCAAAGAGTGGTCTCAATAAATGAGGATGAGAACCCTAATTCCACTTACACATTGCCTTATATACCTAGGGCAAAAATATGCATTGTCCGGGCACCCAAGGCCTTTAGGGCTCCACACTCCTAATCTGCAATCTAGGCACACTAACTGACCTATTCTTTATAGTTTAGAGCTCTCATTGAGCCTGTAACACATTTAAAATATTACAATGGCTTGAAATAAATCGGGAATTTACAATACATGGCCATTTTGGAAAATGTAAAAAATGTGTAACTCCAATCTTCACTGCTTCTTTGTATTCATCCTTGATGTGCATTTGTAAGGCTTGGACCTTTAGCAGCTCTTGTTAACTGACGTCGACTCAGTTAACATTCCCCCCTTTTGCTTTTAGTGCCCGTCCTCGGGCACTGTTGAAAAGTGTTCATGGAGGCTGTGGAAGGTTTTTGATTGGTTGTTGATGGGCTGATCGTCTATCGACAGTGAACTTGTTGATGAAGTTGTTTTCTATGTGAGAGATGATGTCACATTTGTCCGTTGTAGCAGCATAATAGCGAGGCTTTGTTTACTTATTAAGAGTATGTACAAGAGAAGTAGAATGATGAGGTTCTAAATTAGGGTCTAATACCTGGATGACCAAAAGGGAAAAAACCCAGTGGAAAAAAAGTGCTTTGGGATACACACATTATGGGAGTACTTATTAGCATGGGAAATATTAATAAAGTACTCAAGGGATTATTTGTTGATAGATATGGAATTAAAAAGGCAGTAAATATGAGAGGGTAGCATGATGGGGGGTTTCTAATCACCGAGCAAAAAAAATCGAGCGAAGACAAATCCGAGCAAATTGATACAATAGCAACAATGATGAAAGAAAATAATTATGCCATGCACATTACTTTCACTACCACAAATCTGACACTCAATCAACACAAAATGATATTTTAGAACCATTATGAAAATTTAATTCACGAGACACAAGCAATCTCTTCATACTTGAAACATATACAATTCAACTCCATGTTTCATACCTCCTCTCAAATATTTGGCACTAGATTTTGCAAAAAATTCAACATACAACCTCCTAAGCCTATGATGCTATCCCGAAACATCCTAAAGCTTGAAAAAACTCCACTTTTGTAAGCAGAAACAAGCCCATTCTCTGTCTCCTCTCATCTTCATAGTGCAACACCCTTGAGCTTCCCTCCCTTTCCTCTTGCTAGATGTGGATGTCGTAGCTATAACTACATCGATGTCGTATGCATTGGCGATAATGGCATAATGTGCCCAATGCATGATGAGATCAAGCATACTCAACTGCTTCATGACCATCTCAACAAGATTCTTGAGGTACAAATTTTCTATTACTTTTTACCATACTTGAGTAACAACTAATCCATGTTAAGTTTTGCTAAGAACACAAACAAAGGGCCCATTCTATGAGGCTCATATGAAACAAATAGATGTTTATTAGTTGCTGCTTTGCTTAGTTGTTAAAAACATGATTCCTAAAGTCTCCTTTACTCAAATAGATTTACAGACAACGAGATTCTTTAATTTGGCCTTGTATGGATGAACAAGACCATGAAAGGGGTTGAATGGACAACTCTAGCCTACAAAATTAGAAACATCAACCAAGGAAGCATAGAAGGTTGTCATTTCCTTTCAAATTGGTTGCATCACAATGAGAGTGGTCCTTTGGAAGTTAATACTTCTGCTGAAGAGAACTGGATATCTGTTCTTGAGAAATAAATTGAAAGAGTCATAGTTATAGTGGAAAATCTAAGTAAAACGGAGTTATTTCAAAGAATTTAGAAGGTGCTTAAACAAGCAAGTTAAATTGATTGAGAGGCTTCAAAGTTGTACATTGCCAGGATGTTCCTAAAATGTTTTTTCATTTGTTTGGATGCGAATCAGGGGAGATGCTCATGATTAGTTTAAGTTGAACTCAAGAGTAACATGGACTAGAGAGATTCCATGCATCCACAAGATGCGTGAGGACAGACGAGAGATTTTTCTTGCAGTGCAATGCAGCCAGTGGTCTCCGTCTATGCGTCTCTCTGTTGGCTGAGCGCACATAGGCAACACTCTCTATTTTTGCAGACTACACACATCAATGATCGGGTTCGTGGTGCCAGGGAGGGATGGTACACACAGTAGAACAGAGTCTGGGCAGATAGGCACAAAGGAGGTGCAGTGCAAAGTAGATGGGTGTGAGTAGGGAAGTCTCAAGGACTACAGGCAGCATTGCAGAGCAAGAAAATGGTTTGATCTATGGTCGCAAGGGAGGGCGGAAAGCCTAGCTAGAGGTGAGGTCAGTTTTGATTGAAGTGAATCCCTTGAGAGACATGCAAAGGAGAGATAGAAGAGTAGAGAACACAAGTTGTACAAGAGGCAGTGAGTGCAGCCGCTATCGATGCAACATGCACTTAGTCAACAACACACCGTCAAGGCATGGCACTGGGTGGAGCTAAAATGTGGACTTCATCGAAGACGTCGTAGGCTGAGAGAGAGAGAGAGAGAGAGAGAGAGAGAGAGAGAGAGAGAGAGAGAGAGAGAGAGAGAGAGAGAGAGAGAGGAAGAAGGGAGGAGGAGGAAAACGAGGTTAGTACTATGGCGAAGGAAGGGAAAGGGGGCAAGCAGAGAGGGCGATGGCGAGACAGATGATGATTGCGCAACATGGCTATTTTTCCTTCAGATTTGCATATTCCAAGGAGAATCTAAGGGACTAATCAATGGGTTTTGTGAGCATAGCTAGTCATTATACACGTTCTCACATTTCCACCGATAAGCGAAGTCAGAGGATGCACGGCAGCGATAGGCTTGTAGGGCAAGCGGTTGATCTTGAGGGTGAGTTAGAGCTACTGCAGCTCGTCAGCGCTGAGGGCCACACAGAAATATTCCAAGGGATCCTCGTTCAGCAACGCAGACAGTTGGAGGCAAGACTGTCGTCTGTGCCTGCAATCCAATCCCTTCAATCTATTGTTGCTTCCTTAGCCTGTGGTGCCGTATGCTCTAGTAGCTCCCTGGTTTGCTGCTACAATCGGCCCGAGCGGACTGGTTGCAGCAGCAGACCAATGGGGGTGGAGTCATTTTTTTTAAAAAAACTGTCCATATAGGCCCACATAATCCCTGCTTCCCAATGCTTCTCTCTCTCTCTCTCTCTCTCTCTCTCTCTCTCTCTCTCTCTCTCTCTCTCTCCCCTTTTTGCAAGCTAGCAATTTTACATCACATAATCCGACGGCAATGCCAAGTACAGTGAATGCTTACACATTTAGTACAACAATGATACACCCTTCCACAACTTATTCAGAGCAATAAGGGGCCTGATAACATGTTTTCCACTCATAATTCAAAGAAGGGATCTGGCCAGATAGCTTCCACGCATAAGCGGTGCACTAGAGTGGTCCGGATCAGGAGTATGTGGATGTGTGTGTGTGTGTGTGTGTGTGTGTGTGTGTGTGTGTGTGTGTGTGTGTGTGTGTGTGTGTGTGTGTGTATGTGGCTAAAGGTGAGCAAGTGGTGTGGTGCGGAGGGAGGAGAATCATCATCAGAAAGAGGGTTTGAGGGGAGGGCCAGCACGACAAGAGGGGGAATGCCCGAGCTGGTCCAAGGGGAAATCAATATTTGAAGCCTTCTTTGAATAAATTGTTTTTGTTTAATGAAGAGTATATAGTAGGTGGGTTTTGAAAGTGTGGGATTAATAGGAATCTTGGGGTGAAGGATGAAAAGGTAGGAGAAACATGGGCCGTCGCATCGTGCAAGGCAGAAATGCATTCTAGAGATGATAGCTATTGATCCGAGCCTATCACAAATTTTTGTTTATCATATTTTGTTGGTTTTCCTTGCTTCTAGAGGTTTACAATAAAAGAAAGAGTGAGAACAACCTCTTGGAAAAATTAAAAAAAAATGATTTTTTCTTGACTAGTTCACCGGAGGTGAAAGGTAGAGGGAGAACCTAGTGGTAAAGGGAAGGGAAAATATGTAAATGTGAAAAGAAAAGATATGATGTGGTTGTGGAGCCATGCACCCATGATTCAAGGGTCATGAGTGGCTCATATCATCATGGCTTTGGAGCCATATGATGATTCAACAAATGGGACCCAAGTGGAAGACTTGGTAAAGGAAGAAACCAGACACATGATTTTGCTGAATTTTTAAAAAATACTTCCACTCCGATCCAAGAAAAGTTGTTTTCATCAAAGTTGTAGCTGATGAGCTGGAGATTCTGGCCATATTTTTTTTATAATTTTTGCATCTACGGTCTAGGAGATATGGCCAAAATGGTGGACGCCAGTTTTTTCAACTGTGGTGGAGACCACCCCCTCTACCTTTACACACACACACCCTTCCTTTTCCACATTGAGACCTTCTCTAAAATCAGCCATTAGTCTTCTCACCCTCCTCTCCTTCCTCCTCTCTCTCAAGCTCAAAAACCCATCAAAGTTCCTCTCCTAATCACCTCTCAAGTCATGCTTAATCTTGTTGTAATTCATAAGTTCTCATTCAACCCCTTTCTATTATTACTAGATATGTATTGATTTTATGTAGATTCTTTACATTTTAAAATAAGGAAGCTCTTGGACTCAAGCTATGGAGGAAGGAGTGAAGACAACACAAGTGATGATGGAGCTAATTGGTCAACAAATCACTTGGAAGGAGCTTCTTCATTGGTTGAATGTCCCTAATCAAACTTCATTTGTACAAATTACACTTGGATCTTAACCTCACTCCTAATCACTCTCTTTCCTATATAAAGAGGCCTTCCCCTTTGTAATTTCAAGCCTCCCTCAGCCCCATTCAGCCTTTGTATCACTCACCATGAGCCCATAAGTTTATTCATTCACTCTATTCTTGCACATCCTAGAGTGCAAATTGTTTCATGCTAGTAACCTCTCCCCCTCTTACTTATGTTAATTAAGAGAAATGTTTTATATGCGTGTGAGAGTGCTTGATGTGATCTTGGCTAATCCTTGAGTGATTGCTTGGTAATCTATATGCTATTTGTGTTGGGAGTGTTTGAAGTCATCCATTCCTTGTACACACACTACGGTTAATGCTTCATTCATAGTGATCTCTCTCTCTCTCTCTCTCTCTCTCTCTCTCTCTCTCTCTCTCTCTCTCTCTCTCTCTCTCTCTCTTTGTGTAGCGGTCCTAGTCCACGCTTCCAAGACTAGGTGGTGCCCTCATCTCATTTCCCTTGTGGCGCAATGGAGTTTGTTTTGGTGTAGAGGCCGCCATTCCAAATTTCCTTCGTCACTATCAAGCAAGGACGTAGAGTAGTAGTGTTTGAGAAAAAAATGTGTCTCACCTTAATATAGTGCCGTTTTCAATTTCAAAAATATAGGTTGAGGGCAAGGGGAAAAGGAGAAATTCCACCTGAAAATAGAGAAAAATAGTGTAAAAACCTGAAAAACAAATCTAATTTTTGAAAATTTCCTCTTATGCTAAATTCAAGAAAAGAAAATTTATATGTTTGGAAAAATAATTTTCTAATAGAGGGGAGCTCACAAGAAAAATAGCAATGACTAGGACAATGACTTTTACTATAATGATGGCATCACGAGACCAATGCTCTAGGCTACTCGAGGAGTTTTCTTTCCATGGCTATGAGGTTGCAAAGGTATCTTCCAAGATTTCAAAAAATGAGAGTGTAAAAACACCCATTAGGATAGATTGTCTTTAAGCTATGCAGCGCCGCCACGTGTTGTGAATTTGGCCATATCACTTCAATTTTCAAGCTGAAGAAATCATGTAACTTAAACTTCTTTAATCCAGCTTTTCCGACAAGGAAAGCTCTTAAAATGCTAGGTACTCTTGCTAGTGCATGAACTCTCTCTCTATCTCTCTCTCTCTCTCTCTCTCTCTCTCTCTCTCTCTCTCTCTCTCTCTCTCTCATGGAGAAGAGGGCTCAACAATTAGGTCCATGTCGTATATATATTCGCTCGGATTTTGGTTCGCTCGGAAAATGTCGCTCGGTGTATGGTGTTTGCGGGTCGCCGCGACGGCCGTCCATAGCATAGCTCTCAAGCATCACCATAAAATTATCGATACAAGGGAAGCGACTCCGATGAGGCATGGAAACTCACTAGGGTGTCAATCCTAATGAAGTGAACTCGAAGAGATGCAACTACTAACTCTACAAGAAAATCAATCACACTAAAGCCAAGTAATCTGCCTATGTCCTTCTACACAGCTCTACAGTCATCATGCCCGTTCACCATGCAAATCATATCGGAATCGCATGAAACTTGAAGGGAAGCTACAGTGGACTATCAGGAACATATCCTATCACTGTCACAACATTTTGGAGAGGTACATGTTCGCGATCGTTCGTCCCACAGTATGCAAAAACAGTAAACGAATGATCCTAAAGGGTCGTTTTTAGGTCCCTAAAGCCTCTCCTAGGGTCAAAACAACATAAAATACGCATATAAACACTCAAAACAGCGATTTAAGGACTAAACGGACGTGTTTGAAACCTTCACCGAATCTTGAATGCTTACACGTCAATGAAAGAGCAGAGTAAGAGGAACACAATGCAAGAAACAAAACTAAATTTGGATTACCGTAGCCACAGAAGCGATGATTACAAGTTGGAGCAAAGAGGTAGCTCTCTGTACGTAACACAGTAGTCCCTTATCTTCACAAAAAATGATCTCCCTTTCCCACTAACCTTAGTGTATTATATACCTAGGGCTTTCTAAAGTGACCGGTGGCCAACCTCTCATGGACCTTTACATACATCATTGGAAAAATTACATCTTTGACTCAGACTTGACATAGGCGATTGTCATTATACTTTTACAGGGTTTGATGTATTAAACATCGGAAAAATAATGTGACCACATCAAAAATTTGGCCGGCTGACTCAACGGCGCCTTGGCTAGGTGGGCGCTTGTATGTTGTTATCACCTCCAAACACTCCCCCCTTCCTAGCTCGTGTCGTCCCTTGACACGACCTTGTGCAGTCTTGTCATAGGGTTGTCTTTAGCTTTGTCTTCAAGGTTGGTCTTCATCTTGGGAAGCCCGTTGTCGTTGATGACGCTCCCCCCTTCCTTGAGTGATGCATAGCTATCATGTTGTTGATACATGATTTGATCTTTGATTATCGAGGCAACGTTTCTTCTTGTTGTGCATTCGCCTCTTGGTTGTCAATCTTAGCTGCCGTAAAGATGGATGTTCAAGTTTTTTATCATGTAGAACTTATTTTCCTTGTGGCGTGGACTTGATGATGGATATTCTTTCAAGGTCCACTGCAATTTGAGTTGTTTGCAATAGGTCACCAATGTTGAAGCACTGTGTGAGCTATTTTTGATTGTTGTGGATAGCTCGCTTACTAAATTTCTCATTGCTTGATGTTGTAGTCCATTCTTTGACTTGCCATTGTTGGATGGAGCTTTGTTGTCACCCTTGAAGATAAAAGATGCTCTTGATAAGCATATGGAGACATGTTGTTTTTACTCCAAGTTGTTGTTGATTGATTTGGGTAGCCCTTTCCTTATTGTTGATGGAGAAGGAATATATACAAGAAGTTGATGATGAGGTCTATATTAGGGTCTTAAAACCTGGATGACCAAAGGGAAAAAACCCGGTGGGAAAAAAGTGCCTTTGGTATACGCTCTTATTGGAGTTGAGCATTTGGACTGGAAGTACCTGTCATGCAAGGTGAGTGCTTCGGAGAAACAAAGGAAGAGTGCCTAATGTAAGTGCCAATTATGGGACACTCTATATGCTTATGAGAAGTTTTCAAACAAAATCATGTAGTGTAAAAGATGAAGTTGATGGGTGCTTCAAGGAACAAATGTAGCACATGTGACATCAAAGGACGTCTCACAGCTTGCACGTTTCCAAGAAGGTTTTTCGATGTAGAAGCTTCTCCACTCATTCCTCACTATGCATAGTGCGTGAGTGTCTTTTGGACTCTCTTCTTCACTTTACCAAACTTAAAATACATAGACTTGGACTCTTATGCTCACCTATACCAGCATGAGCGACACAACATAAATATGCTCAACTCCTCCACCTTGAGCAGTACCTAGAATAGCTAAGACTCTTAGACCACAGAGAATATTACTTGAAGCTTTGGGACTAATGCCTTGCTCATTTAGTGGCTCAGCTGCCCGACTCTTGACTTTTATGCCATGTATTTTTAATGGTGACTTGGACTTACCTGTTCATGGCCTGAAACCCAATGCCATAAGTTCTTGAGATTAAGGCCTCTATCATTGTGTTGGTCTTTGGATGCCACCATTTTGTCGAGTAGGTTGGCATATGTTGGCTCCTCTTGACTTGCTTGTTGTATGTTGATACTTCTTTGTAAAACAAGTCCTTCAGCTCTGATAGGGCTTGATGTAGCCTTTGCATTAATTTCCATGAGAAGTGATTGTCGAGATGTGTGGGTTCTCTGTGATTGAGTTTCCACTAGCAATTTTGGAACCCATCTTGTTTTTGGTCCTTGTGTGACCATCTTTGGCATTTTATCTTCTTCTATAATTTGATGGACACTAGGCTTTGGTATCCAAACGTGATGATTTCCGTTGTAAAATCCTTGATTTTGTAATTGATGACAAGGTATCCATCTGTAGATTGCAGCAGCCTTGGTTGTAATTGGCTTCTGTTGGCTTTTTATTGTTGTTGATTGTCTTTGTGTGGGGTCATTTGCTACTTGGTTGGTCTTAGTGGCTCTAGGTTGAGCAACTACTTTGGGTAACCATATTTGGGTGTTACATTCATAGAATCCTTGTGCTTCGAGTAGCTTCACTGGAATCACTCGCTGATTCACCTGTTTGTGTTGGGTATCTTTGTTGAAGTCTGATTTCGGTACCCAAACTTTTCGCGTTGCCCGCTTGGAAGGTCTTTTTGTTTGCCTTTTGTTGGTGTTCTTTCGCTTCCCTGAGTATTTTGTATTCCGTTGATAGCACGTCTTGTTCCTTGTAGAACTCGTTGGTTGAGGTGGGTAGGTCCAGGCTGTTACTTTAGGCTTTTTGGCCCAAACATTAGTGTTTCCTTGGAAGTAGCCTTGAGCAATGATTGACTCATTTGATGCTATCCACCCTGTCACCTTTTGTTGTTGTGGTTGAACCCATGTTTCATGTATCCAAACTGGGTCTTTGACTTGGATGTGCTCTTTGGATACCAACACTTGGTTGACATTCTTCGGCTTCTTCTGGATGCTTTTTTGTGATGGAAACTTTGGTTGATAGACTTTTTGCTTTGGTTTCCATTGCATTGTTGATGGTGTGGCTCTTGATGTAGAGGCTTCGTGGGAAATTTGATGGAAGCTCGTTGAAGGTAAAGTCGTATGGCGAGGTTGATATACTTCAATGTTTACCTTTGCTTTACCTTTTTCCACGATGGTTGGCGATTTCTTCTCTGCATGGATTTGAGAAGCTTCATGGAGTCTTACCGTTGTTGTTGTTGAAGCTTTTGATTGTTGTCGAAAGAAGATGTTCCTCCAGCTTTCTACCAGGACCAGGCTCTCTTTGATATGATGGGAGTTGATTATGTGGAAAGTATCTTTATACTCCTCGGTACTCAATTTGAGTACAGCTTCTGCCACTCCAAAGCTAGGAATCGGCATTTTTGAACTTGTGTAAACTGTTTCTTCTAGCTCATTGATTGGTGGCTTTCCCATCATGATCCATGTTCCATAAGTCATTAGATTCTTTGTTGCTTCTGGATCTATTGCCGCCGAACATGTAACCTTGAGCCCTGTTTGTCCGCATAAATTGAATTTGATCATCGTAGGAGATAATCCATCTCCTTCCTTGTCCCTGTTCTTCTTTTGATCTTGCGTTTGTTGAAGATTTGTCGTTGAACTTGGAAGCTTTTCTCCTTCATCTACTTTCATTTGCACTTTTTCTGGAGTTGTCTTCTTTGAAATAGATTTTGTCGATTCTTCAGGTATGTCAATGATGACATATTCTCGTTGTTGCTCTGCTTTCTTCATGTGCACTTTGGCATCATGCTCCATGACGTAGCTATCTGTTTCACCTTTTTTGCCTTCACACTCACAAATCTCGTTAGCTTCCTTCAACACCTTTATCGTAAATTCGGGAGTTATATCATACCCTTCCTCATCACAAAATTTAGTCAGGGTCACCTTATTCACACACACATCCAAGGTTGCCAATATTTGAGTCCATCCAAATGGCTCAAATAACTCCTCTAGAAAGGGTTCCGGTATGTAAACTTCATCGTCCATTGATCTTTCTAGGATGCAATCCTCCTTCACTGAGCTTAAACACTTTGAAGCACCACACATCCAAAGTTCTTGTTTGGTTTGTAGCCACGCAGGTATCTCTTTCCCATTGACTATAGAAGAGTCAATTTCTTCTAATGGAGTTCTATTCACATCTCTATAGCTATGGTCTTTTACGCTTATTTTTGTGGTGATCTTTTTATGTCTCAAGTAGATATAGTCATAGCCCCAATCTTGAACCATCTTAAGTTGACGCATGAAAGGTCTTCCTAAAATGATATCAAAATTGTTCCCTTTTCCAAAATCTACTATTGCAAATGTATGTTCATATTCAATTCCACAAGAAGTCACAATAATTTGCTCTAGGATACCCAGAGCTTTTTCTGTGTATCCATCTGCAAGTTGCAGCTTCATTCTCGTTTTCCTAAGCACTGGTCTACCCCATTTTTCCCAAACGTTTTTTGTGGCTATGGCTACTCTAGCCCCACTATCAAGTACAGCCAATGTTTTAACTCCTTTGTATTCCACAGGTAAGGTGGTGTTTCCTTCTTCTCCTTCACAATATTCCCCCACCTTGTTTATTCGCACAGGTTTAGCGTTTGCACTTTCTTGTTGAGTTTTGTTTGATTGTTCATTTGAGGGTAGATCTTGAAGAGGTATCTTTAATCCCATCTTCCCCAAATTGTTGCCTACTTCATCCCATACATGTGGTCTAATCTTAAGCAGTTCAGATAGAGTAATGGTGCACTGTATTGGAGCTGACATCAACTCTTGCATACTCTTTGTATCCATCATCTTGGATATGGGTTTCCTCTGAGATGGCACCACTCTAGTCTTTGAGTGTGCCTCATGTTCCTCTATGTATGAGGGTAAGGTCTTCAAGGACTCTGGTTTGCTTTCAATTGAAACTTCCGTCCCTACATCTCCGTTTAGAGATTGAATGTCTCCCTGATAGACTTCATTCCCTGTATTGACCTCAATTATGGGTGCAGATTGGAAAGTCGCACTTCCATCTTTTGCACTTCTAATTGCTTCCCACAATTCATTTGGCCATGGCTCATCTATCTCTGGGATAGGTGCAATAAATTGTGATTTTGACCTTGCATCATTAGTGGTGTTGGCCACTACTCGATCATCTAGTTGAAATTCTAGGTTGTTGGTTTCTTGTGTTGCAGTCTTTGCTTGGATATCCTTTTGTGATTCTAGCTCAATGTTTGTTTGAGTTAATGTTTCAACAACCTTTGCCTTAGGCATTTCAAATCCAACACTTTTTGGTTTTGTTTCTGGAGGTGGAATTGGTGCTTCAGGATCCATCATTGCCTGTGCAGTTTTTACCAATTCCTTACACATTTTCAACCTCTCAGTCTCTACCTCAACATGAGGATATTTCATCCCTCATTGCTCTAGGGTTTGTTTGGGTTTCAATCTAGCCTCATATGCTTCCAGTGTAGCATCTAATGGCTCTAGGACTTTGTCTACCAATACAGATCCTCCAGAAGACGCCTTCCTTGGTTTCTTATCGCTCACCATCGTTTTGTTTTCCAGTTCTTGTTTTAACTGCTCCTTTGTCTCTTGTAATTCTTTTTGTAGTGCAGTTTGTTTTGTAATTGTTTTTGCTTTAATTATGTCTCTTTTGGCAGGATTTTCTCCCAGTTCTTACTGACACACTAGTTGTCTCCCCTTGTTTGGGTTGTTGATCTTTCTCCTCATTAGCTTGGTCCTCAGCATTTTCTTTTGCTTGGGCTCTCGTCACTACCTTCACAGGAATTTTGGGTTCTGCCTCGGATCCACTTGGAGAAGGTAACACTCCCACAACATTCATGGTTGTTTTCCCCTGTTTGTTTGGGTGTTTTGGACAATTTGGAACAATGTGTGTAATGGCACACTCCGAACAATATCCAATTATCTCTACACGAGAACAATTCTTGGCCCAATGGTTACCTCCACACTTGTAGCATGGTCCATCTTGTTGAGTCACTGGTGGCACAATTGATAGTTGTTCTTGATTAGCCAAAATGGTCTCTGGTCTACGCTCTTGATTGGCTATGAACATCAGAGTGTCCTCATTCAATGAATAGAGTTTTCTCATAGGTTCTTGTCCTAGCCTAGGTTGTGATACCTCAGCTCTTTGTAAAGCCCTTGATACAACCCTATTTTGAAATAATGGATGATTTGATAAAGGCATTTGTTTTTCTATTTGATGTCCAAATAGTGTCCCCCTCGTGTAGGTTTGATTATAGTAGCACTCACTCATCTCATGATTGGTCCATTTTTGCTCAATGGCACACCATTTTATTCATTGTGCTACCTGCACTGCTAGCTCATCTAGGTCTAGGTTGGTCATTAATTGAGACATAACCAATTGCTTTGTGTTGGTTTCACTAGATGCTAAAGGAGCATTATCCATAGTGATCTTTGTATCACCAATTTCCTCGCCATAGGCTTTACAATTGTCAACTAGGTATAACGCTTCTCTCGTGACTTGTTCAAAGGAAATACATCCTTTTAAGTGTAAATCTTTCTTGAGAGTTTCATTTATCAAACCCTCTATGAAGAGAATTGATAATCTTTCATCCTATGGTAACTCGCATTTCGGACATCTCTCTATATATTGTTTGAACCGTAGCGATGCTTCCTTCACTCTCTCATCTTCTTTTTGCTTGAATGCATAGATTTGGGACATTGTGTTATGCTTGATTCCCCTTTTAGAGAACTCCACAACAAATTCTTGCAACAGTTGTTCAACGTTTGAGAAGGCATTTTTGTCCAACGGTTGGAACCAATTCAATGCTATCCCTTCCAAGGTTAAGCCAAATCCCTCATACTGTGTATGAAAATAAAATACTTGTTCGGCTCTTAACACTTGTTTGAACAAGGATGCATGTACGTATGGATCCCTTAACCCATCATACTTCTTCTTGACACATTTCGCCAATTGATATGGTCTTAATCGATGTGGTTTAGTCACCAATCCAACCAATTTGTGGTCTCTTGCACAGTCGGATCCCGCTCTTTCCTCTCTTCTCAGAGAAAATCCCGGTGGAATCCTCTCTGATGTGTACTCTGGCATCATTTTTGGCTGAAAGTAAGTGGAGATCGGTGTACCCTTGTATGTGTATCATTCTAAGTCAATTGGATTGACAAGTTTGTAATCACGTCCATACTTATCTACCATCAAAACTTGAACTCCGTGGGCATCCGCATATGTGAATGCATAGAGGTTCTTATGGGTGGTCAACTCCCTGGCATTGGGCTCTACACACCTGTAGAAGATGTATGGCTCCCCATTTGTGAATTTGTATAAGCCCTCATGAGTGTAATCTGTAAGCACTCTCATGGATTCATTGGCTTTGATGAATCTCACGTTTGGTTTGTTGATTAGAGGATTCTTCTCCTTTAAGTCTCCAACAATTTCCACTTTTGCTCTTCCAAACTCCCGCATCTTTGTTGATTGGTTTGCCTTCCAGTGAGCTACATGATCACTTGACAAATATCCATGAGCCATGCCTTGAGGTTTGGCTTGATATGATTGATAAGCCTCATGGTCTTGTCTCAACCCTCTTGTTATAGGTGTTGCACTATTTCTGGTTGTTTGTGTAGGTGGTATAGCTCTGAGTTGAGTGGGAAACCCCAATGATGGATGAGTTGTCATGTTTAAGCCTCACTCAATACTCTCAAGATGGTCCTAGATAAGAACACCTTGGCTTAGTGCACACAATCCCTTTTTTCCCCTGGTCCAAGTCTCTAAAAAGTCAGGAATTTGTGACTTTTTTGGTCTCTGGAAATTGGTTCTGTGTACCCTAAAAGTTTGGAATTAGGAAACCTAGGTGCCCACAAACTTTCTTCCTAGCTATACCTGACTCAGTTTGGAGTTGTCTATCAAAAGTTAGAGCAATTTTAGTGAACTGCACTTGAAACAGCACTCAAAACAGTCTCAGGACCAGAACAAAGGAACTTTTTGTGCTTGTATCTTGGCCTCCAGAGGGTATTTTTCACTCAAACTTGAGATTTGGATGTACTCAAGTAGGTCTACAAACTTATGAAGTCAGATACCCCCACTATGTAGAGGTACATCGATCGTGATCGTTGACCCCATGTCACAGATTTGGAAGATTTTTGCACAGTAGCTAGCCATTGATGTCTTCATACCAAGTGTCTTTGTATTTTTGAATTTGGAGATGTTTTGACCAATGAAAACCCAAATCCCAGGTGATTCTGCGGTTATTGGTCTGATTGTGTAACTCAGACTTTTGACCACTTTCTTTTGCTTTTTTGACCTTGCTCCTTTTGGAAAATATGTTGCACTAGATGTCAGCTACCTACTCATAAATTTTCAGTCCAAAATGTCACTGGGGTACACCGATCGCGATCGTAGTTTGGAGCCCAAATTGGATGAAATTTTAGGAGTTGATAGACATGGTTATGATTAGTCTATTCCCAAACCCACTTTGCATTTGGATCACAAAAACTTGAATTTTCTCAAGATTTTGGTATGAAGGATCAGTGATCACTGTTTGCCCTATTTGACAACTGTCTTTTGGTTTTTTGACCCTAGTTCTTTTGAGAAAGTTGTTTGTCTAGTCATCAACTACCTACTCACCAAGTCTCAACTCAAAATGTCAGTATGGTACACCGATCGCGACCCTACTTTTGAGCCCAAATTGGATGAAACTTGTGGATATGGTAGACAATGATGTGTACAGTCTACTCCCCAAATCTTTTTGAATTTGGACAAGAAAAAGTCATGTTTTCACCAGATCTTGGTCTGCTACAGTGGTTTTTTGTCTGTCTACTATTTTTGGCTATTTTGGTGATTTTTTTGAATTTTGAAAACTCCTGGTATCTTATATAACCTAGGTGTATGTGTGGGTAAAGTCTGGTCAAAATCTGGCATTGAGGTACACCGATCGCGATCGTACTTTGGAGCCCAAATTGGATGAAACTTCACCAGCTTGTTCACTAGGCTATTTTAAGACTACCTGCCAAATCTTTTTGAATTTGGACTCAAAAAAGTCAAGAATTTGCAGTTTCTTGGTCTGAAGTGTCTGATTTCCAGAATCTGTCAATTTGACTTGATCTTGATGTTTGTTTTGGGAAATGAAAGCTATTTGGGATTGTCTTGTGTACAGGCTATCCCTCTGTATGCTTTCTTCTCAGTTTTGATGTGTTTTGGTCTACTGAAAGTCAATTTCTATGCCAGTTTAGCAGTTTTTGACTCGGATCTGTATTCGGTGGTTTTGACCTATTTTTTGTGGTTTTTGACCCTAGGTCCTTTAGACTTTTATGTTTGTATACACTTGGGGAGTCCACAGGTAAAGTTTGGTCAAAATCTGGCACTTAGGTACACCGATCGCAATCGTAGTTTGGAGCCCAAATTAGACCAAATTTGGCATGCTTGTAGACACTGATGTTTTAAGGCTATCCCCCAAGTCTTTTTGCATTTGGATCACCAAAAGTCAAGATTTTACAGTTTTTGGGTCTGTCAGGCTAGTTTTACCCAAGTGGCCTAATTTTCTTGATTTTTGATGTTTTTGGGTGTGGTTGCTTTAGACAAACTTGTTTAGAATCTTATCAGGAAGGCACATGTCAAATCTTGTCCAATTTTGGCACTGAGGTACACCGATCGTGATCGTAGTACAGAGGCCAAAACTGATGAAATTTTTTCTGCTCCCTCTGACAAGTGTTTCCTAGTGTTTGGTGCTACCACTTTGTGATTTGAATCAATTTCAGCTCTGTTGGTCAGATTTTCAAAATTTCAGAGTCTTATGGCCTTTTTGCCAAAGTTATGGTTTTCTGGTTTCTCGACTCTAACTTTTACCCCAAATCTGACTGGAATGTGATTTACTTATCCTACTCCTAAGTGCAGAAATGAAAGAACATAAGAAAATGAATCAAACAAAACAAACAGGATAAAAAACGGATGATGGATCAGTACTCAATCAATACAAAGAAATTTGAAGAGCAAACATGATTAAAGCAACCTCACTCACAACTCCCTATATCTCTCAAGAGTAGATCTAGCCAATCCACCGACCCTAGACTCCACTAAGCACTAAACCCCTGTCTAGATGTTTCACTGAAATGTAAATGGAATGGAAATTATCTTTTCAAGCAATAAGAAAACTCTGAATACGCACTCGGTCACTCATCACCTAAGATTCATTCCCCGGCAGCGGCGCCAATGTTTGCGGGTCGCCGTGAAGGACGTCCATAGCATAGCTCTCAAGCATCAACATAAAATTATCGATACAGGGGAAGCGACTCGGATGAGGCATGGAAACTCACTAGGGTGTCAATCCTAATGAAGTGAACTCGAAGAGATGCAACTACTAACTCTATAAGAAAATCAATCACACTAAAGCCAAGTAATCTGCCTATGTCCTTCTACACAGTTCTACAGTCATCACGCCCGTTCACCATGCAAATCATATCGGAATCACACGAAACTTGAAGGGAAGCTACAGTGGACTATCAGGAACATATCCTATCACTGTCACAACATTCTAGAAAGGTACACGATCGCGATCGTTCCTCCCACAGTACGCAAAAACAGTAAACGAATGATCCTAAAGGGTCGTTTTTAGGTCCCTAAAGCCTCTCCTAGGGTCAAAACAACATAAAATACGCATATAAACACTCAAAACAGCGATTTAAGGCCTAAACGGATGCGTTTGAAACCTTCACCGAATCTTGAATGCTTACACTTCAATGAAAGAGCAGAGTAAGAGGAACACAATGCAAGAAACAAAATTGAATTTGGATTTCCGTAGCCATAGAAGCGATGATTACAAGTTGGAGCAATGAGGTAGCTCTCTGTACGTAACGCAGTAGTCCCTTATCTTCACAAAAATGATCTCCCTTTCCCACTAACCTTAGTGTATTATATACCTAGGGCTTTCTAAAGTGGCCGGCGGCCAACTTCTCATGGACCTTTACATACATCATTGGAAAAATTACATCTTTGACTCAGACTTGACATAGGCGATTGTCATTAGACTTTTACAGGGTTTGATGTATTAAACATTGGAAAAATAATGTGACCACATCAAAACTTTGGCCGGCTGACTCAACAGCGCCTTGGCTAGGTTGGCACTTGTATGTTGTTATCACCTCCAAACATATGGTAAGACTCGCATGATGGAACATTGGTTTGCCTATTGTAGTCCACTCAAGGTGCATAGGTGGAAGCAAAAAAGAGTGTCTAATGCATATGTCCAATGATGGGCCATCCTATATGCATACATATGAATGCATGGGAAACAATATGTTGTGCAAGAAATATTTTGAGGGGTTCTTCAGAAAGATGGTGTAACGATAAAAGCATATGACATGGCTTTGCAAGCTACACCCTTTTAAGAATGGTTTTCGTTTTTGAGGATACAACATGACTTAGATATGATGAACTCTTCCACCTTGAGAGTAAGTCTAATAACTACGACTCTTAGCACATAGTTTCTTGAAGCTTTGAGACTAATGCTTTGCTCTTTTTATGGCTCAGCAGCCTGACTCTGACTATGCCAAAGAGTGTTTTTTGCACCCTGGCGACTTGACTTTTTACATTCTTGTGCTTACTACAAACATTTCTTCTAGTAGAAGTAAGCTTGAATCCTCAAAAAGAGGATTATTGAAGAACCAAGTTAGCATTGAAGGTTTCTTTTGCCATACTGTTTAATCACCTTTGAATCTACAGCTTTGTTGGTTGGGTTGTCCTTCTTTGATTATGAAGACTCCATTGTTCGTTTGATTCTCCAATTAGGCCGGTTGTAAGCAATCTTTGAAGTTGTTGTAGGCCTCTGTTGGCTGTCGATAGCTGGATTTTGACTCGGGGCATTGGAAAATAGGAATCAAAATCTCTTGGGACCTTTGTAACTCCTTTATTGACTTTTCTTAGCTCTAGGTCTTGTTGAGCTCTTGAGATCTTCATGCAGGCCTGGTGTAGTTGCAGCTGGCTTGTGGTTTGGCTTGTGGTTAACTAGTTTCCAAATGTTTGTATAGCCTATGTAGATATTTTTTACAAGAGGAAGATTAGTTGTAATTTGTCCTTGTTCTGTGTCCTCTTGAGAGTTGTGGTAGACTTTAGCATCTGATGTCACTCTGTTGTAGACTTGCTTCTTAGATATCCAAAGATATTGTGGAGGTTGATACCAAGTGGGCCTTATTTCTTGGGAGGATTTTGATTTCACTTCATATGCTCTGACCCGCGGTTTTTGGTACCCATATCTGTCTGTTACCTCTATGGTAATCTTGTTCTTTCAAACTCCATTGTGATGTTATACATCCCACGTGTTTATCTTTTTTATTGATTTCCCGTCTTCAATCCACACTAGATCACTGAATTTTACTAGAAACAAATACTTACTTGACTCCCTTTTGCTTTATTGAGTACTTGGGCTGATATACCTTTGCCTTTTTAGATGACTCTCTAGAGGTTTTATTTTGATAAGTAGTTGACTTGGAGTTTCTAAAGCCTGACTTGCTTGAAGAAGTTGATCCATGAGGGTGCGTTGATGTAGAGGCATATGATTTCACTCCTTTTATGCCAGTCGATGATAGTTCCACTTTGAATTTACCTTTGTCTATAATGTTTGTCAATGAATTTTGTGTCATTTGCAACTTTGAATCCAGCATTAATGGTATCTGTAACTGTTGCTTGCTACCACTTTGGAAAAGAAAGTAATAGCATTATGTTTTCTTTGTGCTAGTCTAACCACTAATGTCCAAGGATGACAAACTGCAAGCATTTCCTTTGAAGGCTTCACCTGAAACTTTACTTGCTCTTCATGCTGTTGGATGCTAAGAGTAGCAACCATTTCTTCTTAACTTGTAGCCTTACCCATGATTTCTCTAATATTTTTCTTGCCTAGAGTAATAGAGAATGTTCAATTGATAGAATGCTTCAGTTGATGTTGACTCGTATGACTATGATACTACACCTTTTTCTTGTTGAGCATTTTCTGTCTGCATTTGAGTAGATTTTGATCTTAGAAGATCCAGTGTACTTTCTAGCAAAATCTGTCTCTTTGGAGGAGATTTTGGTGGTGACCTTTGTGTAGCTTTCCGATATTTAGCTTCCCTTGAATTTGAACTATGCTTCACCTATTCTGGCAGCTTAAGGTTTTGCACCATCTTGAGATAATCTTTCACTTTAGTCTCACCAATTATAAGGGTTTTTACAGGGTCATGAACCTGTTGGTATTCATTGCCATTTGCATCTCGATATGCATACGTGAGCTTGGTCACATGCAATTGCTTGAACACTATTGGATTTGTCGACTTTTGACTTTGACTTGTGGAGATCAACTGAAACTTTTGTCCCTAATGATCTTCATAGAAGCATTTTTCTACAGATTTTGAGGGAGTTTGGGTTCATTGGAAACTTCCAACAACCATATAATCTTTCAATGGTTTCTACTTTAAAGTTGAGGAGGACTATTGGCTAGGGGTTCTAGGACTTCTAACTGAAATTGCGTGAATTTACAGCTCCTCCCTTCCTGGGGTGATCACTAAAGCCTGCTTCATTATGAGAGTTCAAAACTATTTGGCTCTAGTTTAGTCTCACCTTTTGGGATTGTGAAGGCACACTTTGGGTAGCACTGTTGCTGTTTGGCATCTGTAAACCTTCTGCATAGTTTCCTATGTATCTCCGTGAAACATGACAAATTATTTCCCAAGTCAAGCTGTAGATAGCATTATCTTTGCCCGGATATTGTCTATCCCATGGGTTCCTATGATATGAGCTTCCGTGGTTTTAGGACCCAAGGCATCATAGCTTTTAGACTCTTGTCTATATCTATGTCTTCTTTGGTCAAAGTATATGCTCGTTTGGTCACAACCTCGAAGCTTGATTTTTGATGGAGGAGAGTTTAGCTCTGAACACATTTTTGGGTTCACTCGGGTAATATTCTTTAGCTCTAGAGAGGATGGGCTATAATAGATTCTATCCTCTGAAATGAACCATCTTTTTTATCTATCACTGGATGCACTTCTATGAGTTGGGATGTGGACCGTTCAAACACTGGTTGATCCTTTTTGTACAGTTGCCCTTTTTGGTCTACATAGTGTGCATATGAATTATGTGCCACATACAAATCTAACATCAGTCTCTTTGATGTGTTCCTTAGACTCATGAAGGATTGCACACTAGTGGCGGAGGATGCAGAATCATTTGCAAACCTAACCGTCTTTTCAACATTCTGTGATATCTGGACACTTTGGCCAAATTCACGCTAGAGTTTGTTGTTCAAAGAATCAATTTTAAGCTGTTTAGGTGCCTGTGCATCTTTATGCTGATTTTGAACTTGCAGTGCTTTTACTAGTGCTTCTAACGGTAATGTAGAATCATTTAATTGCATTAAAAGTGACGAGTTAGAATACACTTACATTGAGATTGCATTTCCAATTTTCTATGTACCTTGCTTGGCAGTTGATGTGTCCCTATTGTCTGGATTTCTTGGACAATCTTTGGAAAAATGTCCACTTTTTCTTCCACAATCTGAGCAATACACCATGAATGGTGGTATTTCATTTGGTTCTCTCATGTCAAGCTCTTGTTGAGGAGCTTCTGTTTCTCTGCTTGCCAAGTTGTCGGCATCTTCTTTTAGAATACTAAGCATCAAGCTATAGACTGCTCCATCTTTACCTTTGTACCATCTTTGGCTTGGTTCTTCGATTAGCCTGGCTTCTATTGGTTGATCTGGTGGATCTTCCATTTCTGGTTCTCAACTACAGATTTAACCATTATAGTCCATGTACAAGACCTTGATTGCATATGCACCAGTTTGATGGTTTGTTGACTTGAGCAGATGTCTGGATAACCACTTGGGTTAATTTGTTGAACCTCTATCTGCACTTCATCTTTAAGCTTGCAATACCTAGCTCCACTGAAGTCTATGAACATCTGGGAGTTCTCTAAATCTGGATTTACTCTCATCAAAAGGATCGTGGCTTGTGTGCTTATTTTGCTACTCATAAGATACCTATGGCCGCCCGAATCTATATATAAAATCTTATCTCCATTGTAGCCATATAGCTGTAAAATTTTCTCTGTTGCACTTGTGCATGTGTTGCTACTGCTACTGGTGGTTAGCTTTGATTCTTGTGCACTTGAACTCTCGGCTCGTCGACTTGAGTCCATGTTGGCTCAATCTATAAAAACTATCTCTTGGCAGATCCTGGTGTTGATTACCAAAATTTTTCCTGCTTGGGTTTGACAAGTCTGCTTTTGCCAAAGTACTTTTAGCAGTTGATTGCTCTTAGACTCACAAGAGTTGATTAACTCTAGCTCGAAAGTGTCAAAATTGATTGCATCCTTTGAAATGATGAAAATCTGGGCTCTTTAATAGCTTAATATGCACTAATCTCCACTAGTGTTCCCGATCTTCCAATGTGAGGCCCAATCAGCAATGCCATTACTTGCAGTCGCCAATATTTGTCAGCACGGTCACTTCAAGTTCTTCTATGTGACTTGACTGCACTACGTTCCAACTTCCAAATCTGGGCTAGAACAATGATGTTCTTGGCCGAAATGGTTCAGATCCAATTTTCAGAGGCTTTTCCCAAAATCTAGTTCGAACTTTTGAGATTCGATGAGTTTTACAAATCAACTTTGTCGATTCTTTTCTCAAAGCAAGATCAAAACTAGCCCGGACTCGCAAGTTCCACGCGTGAAACTACTCTAAAGGCTTGATTTTATTGAAAATCCATTTTGAACTGTGCTTTTATGTGCTCGATTCCATTTTGATGGGTTTTCGATCGTTTGGTTTCAAACTTCTTGATTTTTGTTTTTTTCGATAAATTTTCGGATTTCAAGACCGTCTCACTGCTCGCTTGGCTCGGTTTTTTGCATTTTTTGTTGTTTCTAGCTTTTCTACTGTTTGCTCGGCCCGTGGCTCGTGAGTTAGTCCATGTTTTCTTTTTGTCTTGCTTCCTCTGATCATCTCGTTTGATTTTTGACTTTCTTGCTTGAAGTGTGAATTTTTGGCAGCTTTTTTTCTTTTTCGACTCCTCCTCTTTTATTTTTTATTATCTTTTTAATTTTTAAAATTTTTTTTTGACTTTTTGATTTGTTATTTTTCATATATTTTTTATAATTTTTTTGTGAGTTTTTATGAATTTTCTATATTTTTTTGTGAATTATCTGTGTAGTTTTTTAATCTTTATGAGTTTTCTATAAGGTTTCTATTTTTTATAAGTTTTTGGTTACTTTTTCTATTTTTATGAATGTTTAAAGGTGTTTTCCTTGAAATTTATGGATTTTTTGGATTTTTAATATTTCTCTTTTTTTAAATGAATTTTTTGTGGTGTTTACTTTTTTTTTTGGTGAATGTTTTAAGATTTTTTATGTCCTTTGTTATTTTTTGGGTTCTTAAAGATTTTTGTTACTTTTTTGTGAATTTTCTTGATTTTATTTTTTGGTGGTTTTTTGAATTATTTCCCTTTTTATGGATTTTTATTTTTATTTTTATTTTTTGAATTTTATTAAATAAAACTAACACTAAATAAAAATAAACTAACACTTCAAAGTTCAAGTGCTCCACTGTCGACGGTGATGACGATGCTGGCGCCAAAGATAGTCCCGGGCTGCTGCAGCGATGCAGAGGGAAGGAGGCGGTGTAATAGCGGTCAGCAGTGCACGTGGGTGCAAAGAGTTAAGAGAGAGAAACTATTGCTCTGGGTACAAGAAAGAGGGAAACAATCTGATGTGGCGGGCTGTTAGTGCTAGTTAGTGGACAGCAGGCACAGCAGGCCGCACAAAGAGAGGACGAGAGAGGGAGTGAGTACTGGCGGTGACGTGGATAGCAGGGGAGAGAGAGAGAGAGAGAGAGAGAGAGAGAGAGAGAGAGAGAGAGAGAGAGAGAGAGAGAGAGAAGAGAGAGAGAGAGAGAGAGAGAGAGAGAGAGAGAGAGAAAGTTAGAGAGAGAGATAGAGAGAGAGAGAGAGTGGGTGTGCGATCCAAAGCGCTTCCTATAGGACAAGCTTGGACGGGTGGGCAGTGGCGAGGAGGAAGAGATGAGGCTAGCAGATTTGTACATGTGCAGAGGGCTGTCAGCAGTCAGTAGGGGAACGTGTTGAGGGAGCTACACTTGAGACTCTGGAAGAGAGAGAGAGAGAGAGAGAGAGAGAGAGAGAGAGAGAGAGAGAGAGAGAGAGAGAGAGAGAGAGAGAGAGAGAGAGAGAGAGAGAGAGAGAGAGAGAGAGAGAGAGAGAGAAACGGTGACGCCTCGCAGCCCTGCCCATTGATTTATAATGGGGGCAACTTGCAGTGAGGGTCAGAGAGAGAGAGAGAGAGAGAGAGAGAGAGAAGGTGTCGTGTGTGTGTGTGTGTGTGTGTGTGTGTTAATGTGTGGGCGGGGCTTGCCAAAGCATGGCGTGCTCACAAAGAGACAGAGAGGTTTTTTATTATGCGCCTAATAAAAAGGCAGAAAGAGAGAGAGAGAGAGAGAGAAAGAGAAGTAGAGACTGAAGATGGAGGGGGAGAGGGATTTTTTTTTTGTTTTTTTTATCCTTAATCAAGACAAGAGAGGATTCTCACGTAAACCAGGCGCTGACATTGGACCGCAAAATTTTCAATTTCAAATTTTTCAAATGTCCGAAAATGCCAAATTTAGCCCGAAAATTAGCCAAAAACACTAAAAATCACTCGGAAATCCAAACAATTGACAAAAAAATCCAAAAAATTCTAAAAATGTCAAAAAATCAATGGCAATCACAATCAAACGCTTTTCACATGCATAAGCACACCAAAAATTGCAATTTTTGTCAAAAACGTCAATTACGACAAAATCAACAACCCGATCCTCGAAAATAACGGAACGCTCAAAACTCAACAAATAAGGGCAGAAATGCGCTCAAAATAATGCCATTAATACGCACACAGAACAACTCGTCAGGGTCACAAGATATCAAATGTTTTCGGAATTAAGCAAAAATTAGCAATAAATTGCCAAAATTGCAAAAAATACCCAAAAGTTTTCTAAAAATTCTCCACACATAGCGGATTAGTGCAGCCAAATCAAACCACAATTAGCACATCAATTCAAATGCAAAATAATTTCACCAATAAAAATCAAAACTAGGTAATTAAACCGACAAAATCAAGTTAAAATTGGACTTATTTATAATAATTCAAATGCAAAATAATTTCACCAATAAAAATCAAAACTAGGTAATTAAACCGACAAAATCAGGTTAAAAATTGACTTATTTGTAATGTGTAAATCCCTATTTTGAGCTAAAAAATGCGGCAATTAACCATTACACACATCAAATTTGCAATCAAACATTGAGTTAATCATGCACACTGAGCACTTTTTAGGCGCGCGCGTGCGCGCACACACACACACACACACACACACTCTAAATTGGCAGTTTTTACCATTTTTTAGGTGTGCACACACAAGGGCTAATCTTGTCGAAATTGCAATTTGAATTCACAAATCTCTAATTGGACATGACCAAAACACAAATCAATCATCACAATTGAAAAATCATTAAGCACACATTGATTTTTAGGTGCACAATTAAGGACAAAATAGTGCATACAGACCTAAAATTAGGCATACACACACTCGATTAGAATGCACACACACTTGATTTTAGTGCACACACACTTGCAATTGATCATTCAAGCATGCAATTAGATCAATTAGGCACACAATTAGCAATGTACATTCACCAATTAGCAATTGAACTTGTCAATTCCATATGTCTCCAAATCTGAAAAATTTCGGTATTAAGACGGCATGAATTTCAGAACGGTTGGAAGCTCCAATCCTTAAACTTGCACTTCAAAATCAAGAAATTGGTAATAAATTAGCACAAATTGGCAATGTTAGAATGCAATCTAAGCCTCTAATTAGGCAAATATCAAGGCATAAGCACAAAATGTTAGTCCAATTAGTAGAAAATTAGTGTGTAAGCTAGCAAAAAGTAGTGAAATTAGCAAGGGGTTAGTGTGAAATTATAGTGTGTAAGCACACAATTGGTAAGATATGGTGACAAATTACGGAAAAATGAACACATTGATTCATGCGCACACATCCAAAATTCACAAAACCATAAACATACAAGTGAAATTAGTGAGAAAACACATCCAATTATGCCATAAATACACTAGCGTAGGCCATCGCTTCCCGGTAGCGGCACCAAATGTTGGGGGTAACATCATAGCATAGCTTCAACGTCCGACAAAATTATCAATCCGGAGAGATGAGCTACCCGGCTAGGGCATGGAAACACTCACACGATTAGTGAGCTAATAATGGCAATGCGAATGGTGACTCAATAAGGTGAGCTTCTCGGCCTATGGAGGAGCTAAGCCACAATGATTGGCAATCTCCATATCCACTTCTCTTCACCTCAAATCAACCCAATCACACACACTAGAAATTGCATAGACACACACGTCACTATTCCCATCATGCGACACACTAATCACAAGCGCACACATATAGATCTATTGAGCACCACACTCCGATCAAACCTACATGTACACACAAGAAAAAGAGGGCAAGCACACAAGATTAGAGAGGGATTAACCACTAATTAGTTAAGATCTAGCTAATCAAAGCATCATAGGCAATCTTAGATAGTATGAGAGAGGCATAGTGAAAGAGAGTTAAGCATTAAATAGTGTTAATCAAGTCACATGAGCAAGGAGAAGCTCAGGGACTCCATAGCCACACACCTCATGAGCTCTCACCAAAGAGTGGTCTCAAAACAAATGAGGCTGAGAACCCTAATTCCATTTACACACTGTCTTATATACCTAGGTCAAAAATATGCATTGTTCGGGCGCCCAAAGCCTTTAGGGCTCCACACTTACTAAATTTGCAATCTAGGCACACTAAATAACTTATTCTTTACAGCTTCAAACTCTCATTGAGCCCATAATACATTTAAAATATTACAATGGCTTGAAATAAATTAGGAATTGACAATACATGGCCATTTTGGAAAATGTAAAAAATGTGTAACTCCAATCTTTACTACTTTTTTGTATTCATCCTCGATGTGCATTTGTGAGGCTTGGGCCTTTAGCAGCTCTTGTTAGCTGACGTTCACTTAATTAGCAGTAATACCGAATGCTACACCAACGGCATGAAAAGGTGCCTCACAATATCTACAAGCTTAGGTGATCAACAAATCATTGCAGAAAGTCATCTCAAGAGCGAAAATTGACTTCAGAGTCCAAAGTACCAAACAGGGAGTTTCTAAGCTAAACTAATGAATTTGAAAGTTGAACCAGAGGTAAAAGGGCTTAGGGCACTTGCATAGATCCTCCCCATGCATTGAAACCAAAAACATCATGTATAGTGGGCCTTTTTACACATGCAAATGGTAAACTTCCCACACCAACCTCTTCATCATGTTCATTACAGCTCACATACCAAGTTCCATGAAAATTGGACCACATAAAGCCACCGTTTGGTCAAAAACCGCTAAGTTAGAGTCCTCAAGCAAAATATGGTCTTATCCATAGGAATAATGCTCAAAATTCAAAGAAACTTGACACAAGGCATTCACATAGCCTACACATCATATCCCCATGCTCACATTTTAGTCTTTCAAGTATACACATCATACGTGCATAATGTGTAGACCGGCTAAGTAGTGAATATGTCAGCATTTTGATTATCCAGAATTCATTCTCATGTCATATATAGCCTCTACACCAAGTTTTGGTCATTATACACTTCACTTTTCAAATTCAAGTGTTACAAGCACCTTCTATGGCCATGGGAAAATGAGCACTTGTCCAAATTCAAATCTGAACACATTAGAGTGATGCACACATCATGAGCAAGCTATAAATAAAGTCTGAGCCAAAAAAACCAACCTAGACATCATACACGTATGATGTCTAGACCCCTGAATTTGACACAATGCAGTAGTTTTGACAACCCTAGCACTTTAATCACATCTTTTATGATCTTTCCATTAAATATTCATCATATTTGGATATCATTTGAGCTTCTCATATGATGAAAACCTAAGTGTACAGATCCCATTCTTAGCCTTCGACATCCAATTACAAGCTCAAATTCAATCATGATGCTATAGACAGTGTACACATGCTATGGACATCCTATGGTATGAGTTTCAATTCATTTAGACAAAAAAGACATCATACGTGTATGATGTCTCAAATGTCAAAATTGGCAATCTGAGGTGGTTTTGACCTATCCAATGCTCTTACCATGTGGTCATGAGTCATGAATCCCACTAGGGCCAAGATGGAGACCTCTCAAGAGACCGTGGTGCCCTCCTCCAATGTGAGTGCTGCTAAGTATGGGCCACCAAGTTACCCTGGCTAGACCACTGCCTAGAATAGAAACAAAGAGTGTGGTAGCAGAAAATGAAGAAGATGTAAGATTTCCCCATCAAATTTTGGATAGAATCAGAACTAGATCTCTTGAGGAAAACAACTTGCTCAAGACGAGAGAGGAAAATATGATAGGAGAGCATGGAAACCTCACCAAATAACTGCAAAGAGAGCAAAAGTCACAAAGAGAGATCAAGAAGCACGAAGCAACATCCTGAAGGAAGTGGAAGCAAAAAGGGATACCCTCACCCTCCAGATGGCTAAGGTATCTAAAGAAATTTCCAATCTGCAAGAGGAGAAAGAAAAATCTGAAGATGAGCTGGAGTTCACCTCGGGATGAGATAATAGAGCTTAAGGACAAATTTGAGCTCCAATAAGTTAACCATACAAAGTCTAAGAGGGACCCCAAGGGTTGCAATAGCAAGTGCAGGAGCGGACAATCATGCCATAGGTGCCTTGGAAGCTCAGAGCATGACACTTCAGAAAGAGCTGAAATTAGAGCAAAGACAAAGAGTTCACATAGCAGAAGGCTCCTTGGCAACTGAAGAAAGACTCAAGAAAGAGTAGCAGGAGATCCAACAAGAGAATAACGAGCTGAATTGTCAATTAGAAATGTTGCAAGAGCTTCTAGTTAACAATGCAAAGGAAGCCACCAAAAGGGACAAGCTGATATAGAAGCAATTGATAGAATTAAGACAAGAAGTGGAGAGAGCCAGAGGTCAAGATACAAATCCGGGTCCAAGTGACTAAGGAGTCAATGCCCAACAAGAGCCAATGGAGATTCGAGAAATCTTGGAGGAACCTATATTGGTGGAGATACCTCAATAAATTCAAGAGGAAGGGCAGGAGATGACAGCGGAGGACGAGGCCCGTCTCTGAAGTTTGAGAGAGATAGCCACCGAAGAAGGTGTCAAAGCACTGATGGAATGGAAGCAGAGGATGCTACACTTTGTGAGAGTGCTACGACTAGATACAAATGTAATCAGAGGAGACTGGATGCAGCCATCCCTCCCTTACCCTTTGCTCAAGTATGAAGTGCTCACTATAAAGAAAAGAATTCAAGTAGAGGAGACGACACCACTATTTGAGGGAGACATAAAAGATCAAGAAGTCTCCAAGAGAATAGTAGACTCACAGCCAAAGTGGAGAAAAGGTTGTCTCATAAAGTACCCAGCATACGTAGTATGTTTGGTTGATGCTCCAAAATATGTCAGAGATGATGTCTCCTACTACCCAGTACCAAGGATGAGAACCTAGAAGGACCACTCAAGGCTTATGGAGAAACATTCAACCTGGCGTAAATACCCCATTTCCACCACCCAAAGAAGGAGAGAGAATAAGTGGGACTTATATTGTGAAAACCCTAACCGGTGCCATTAAGCTCTTTACAGGCTCCTCTAATTTGACATGCATGATGCTCAGGAAGATCCGCATCAAGGTGTTCATGCTGTACAAAGCTATGGACTCAAGACTACTATCAACAGGCGACACTCTCCTCAAATTGTCTTACGACCTCTCCACTCAACCATTGCCACAAGTGCTACACCACTTCTACCAATGCTTGACGTTTTTACCTAGCTTCCACATGCAAGCCTTTGAAGAGGCTTTCTATACAGGTTTTTTCACATATGACAACAAGATTTTTGGACCAATAGTGAGCATCGACAACATCAAATATGAATCATACTTGAAGATTATTAAGCCACCAGGGTTCTATTGAGAAATGGAACAGACTAAAGACCAGACAAAGACATGGACCAGTCATGTCAGGGACGCCATGGACGCGGAGAGGGGAGTGTTGACTAATGGAACACTGAGAAGAATCACCCATTTTTTGCAATATTTTATTCTAATAGATCTAAGAGATTATTTTTCATGAAGATGTACCCTCAAGAGGATTGTATATAATCCAAAGTTTTGTAATTCTAAGGAGAACTTTTTTAATTAATCAATCTTTGCATTTACTGTGTGCCGTGTCTGTGTGACTGAGAGAGAGAGAGAGAGAGAGAGAGAGAGAGAGAGAGAGAGAGAGAGAGAGAGAGAGAGAGAGAGAGGTCCTATCTCTTCATTACACGCCCTACGGAGCAACCATTATGAAGCTGACACCACCAATGAGTTAGCAATGGCAATAGCTACCCAGCAATGCCAAGCTTGCGAAGTTTTGGTTCTGTCGTGAGGTGAGCTCTCACGAGCTTCTGAGTGAGTTATCTTGCAAACGGTGTGTCTATTTTGCAAGTTCTTCATACTAGTAGATTCACGGCAAGTAGAGCTACACATTAGGATCATACAAGTTGAGAATCGGTGACATGTAATAGACTGCTTATCTTCATACGAGTTTGCTACACCAAGTGATTACGGGCAGGATATAGGGTCAGAGTCCATAGGGTAGAGACCTCTAGGTAAGTAGAGTAGCCCCTGTGAGTTTTGAGGTGATCCGAGGACTTTTGGTCTTGATTTTGGTAGTGTGACTGTCGTAGGTTGTTTTACAATCACAAGCACATAGGATGTCTGAATTTGATTTCCTCGAGTAGCAATTGTCTTAGAAGGTTGAGTAGGTGTTTGATGACCATCTATTTTCTTCCACGCGCCTGCGGGTTGAGCTACGTCCTTGGCCGACATTTTGGTATGTTGGTTTAGTTCTCGCTAATGCTAACGTCTTCTCGCGGCATATCTGCCAGCAATGTTTTCCAAATATAGTGAATTGAGGGAAGTAGAAAGGTTCTCAAAGAAAAGCTTTTAGTCTGGGATAAATCTTTTGGTATGATTATGGGTGTGCCATTTGGGTATGGCAAGCAAGATTTAAACCGCCTTTACGAGGGTCAAAAGGGAAGACATTCCTCCAAATGCAATTATCTATGCTCGCTTCTTGACGGCATGCACAAGCTCAAGAAACTTCAAGGCTGAGGGTAGAGAGCTAACAAAAAATGCTTGATGAGCTTATTGTTCAAGAAGTCTTCTTGGGCGTGGCTGATTTTGAGTTGTTCCTCTCGGATTGTGGGTGGGGGTGGGGGGGGGGTCTCGGAGGTGTTTTTTCTCAGCCGTGGGAAGCCATCCGATGAGAGGATCTTTTTTATATAAAAAAACGTTTTTTAAATGCAGGAGGGGGGAGCCTGCCACCACCCTCCCTATAACCCCACCACCATCTTCCCCCCACTCATCCTCTCCTTGCATCATCCCTCCCTCTTTCTGACTCATTCTCTTCTTCTCTCTGTGGCACCAATGTCTTTCTCGACACACACACACGCACACACACACACACACACCACCCACACCCTCTTGGCCCCTCTCCCATTCCCTCTCATTCTCTCTCTCTCTCTCTCTCTCTCTCTCTCTCTCTCTCTCTCTCTCTCTCTCTCTCTCTCTCTCTCTCTCTCTCTCTCTCTCTCTCTCTCTCTATTTCTCTCTCTCAACTTGCCCACCTTCTCTCCCTTCTTGGCCTATCACCATCTCTGTCACATTCAACTAGCATCATTTAGAAGCAATAAAGCTTCAATTCAAATGATACTGGACAATATCCCAACTCAGGGACCTAGATGCTCAAGATGCTAAGAAGGAGGCAAATGGGGCAAAGACATAGAATGCAAGGCTGCAACTACAAACAGAAGGCCTCCTGGAGGACACAAAGAACTTGCAAGAAGGACTGGAACGAGCAACAAGGGAAGCAGAAGGATACTTCCATGACCTACAAGCTCACATTGTAGTAAATAGTGATATGCAAGTGGAGTAGTAGCAACTAGATGTTCATTTGGAAAAGGAGCAGCACCAGAATGCAAAGCTAAGTGACTTGTATGATGTTGTAAAGCACACTCTCTCCAAGCTCCTAACCATGCAATACACACTTGCTCCAGTATCTACTTCACAAGAACCGTCTATAGTTCTCGAGGAGATTAAGGCAATTAAGGTAAAGCTAGCTCAAGAAAAGTATGACAAACAGACCGTGAGAGCCGGTCATATGGCCATACAAGCTTAGAAACACAAAGAGGTTCAAATATTGAAAGAATATCTAGCTAAGGGGAAAGCTGATCTTGCCGTGCAAGCTAAAAAGAACACATAGGAGTTTCAAAGAAAAGACATGACAATCAATGCCCTACAAACAAAGGTAGTAGTATCAGCTTGACAAGCACCAACACCAGAAGTAGAAATAACAAGAGTAGACCTTCCCCCAGTAGATCTACCAAGTAAATCTACTGAGGGTGGGCTCCATGATTTTGAGGATACAAAAGAGCTCACAGATGCCAGGGAGAAAATGAAAAGTTGGATAGTTGAGATTCTACCTTCCCCAAGTAAATCTACCAAGTACATCTACTGAGGGCGGGCTCCATGATGTTCAGGACACAAAAGAGCTCACAAATGCCAGAGGAAATGAAAAGGTGGATAGTTGAGATTCCAGACCTACGCACAAGAGTATATGATATATGAGCTTAAGGTCTTGTAATCCGCAGAATTACTACTGATCAATCCTAATGAGGTGGTCCAGTCACAAAATGGTACCATTGCCGTTGATGAAGCAGGAAGCCCTCTCATGGAAAAGAAAGCTCATGGGCCATCACTTGAACCCAACAAAAAGGGAGAATACAAGGATGTGCCAGTGTTGGTGGATCAAATGCTATCCATTGTAGAGAAGTAACCTCTATGGCACAAGAAGTGGTTTCAAAAGCGACCACAGGATGAAATGACCTATCAAAGTGTGCCACAACACCTCAGGATCGACCCAACTTTCTGCTCAATCATTAAAAGGCCATCTTGGGAGAGTTATGGCACATGGAAAAGCAGGTAACCATCCGTGTAGAAATATTCATTGTTAACAAAGACAATCAACAACCATAAGCCAACAGAATCATATATGGTGCACACTTTGCAGGCAAAAATCACACAAATGAGGGATGTTCTCGATCTCACATGCCATATGTTGGTCAAGATTGCAAAGAAGATCATTACCTGCATCACAACCTTTGAAGATATTGAGTATCAGAACACCCTTGGCAAGTGTTCGTTCAAGGTACACAAGGCATTTCTTGGAACCTGGAGACAATCCCTAACACATAGCTTATCAAAGTATGATCCTCAACAACCCATTCAAGGACCTAGCAATCCAAGCAAATATGGTGGCCAGAGTTGAAAAGTTCAGAATGGTCACCAAGACATTGGAAAAGAGAGCTCTCGACTACTGAAGATAAAGTTGCACACAAAGCTAATGATAAAGCTGGAGACCAAGCTTGCACGAGGATGTAAAACAGATAGGAAGGGGGAATGTTAGTAGGTGGACCAAACGGGCACCCTCCTAGTCGTCCACCTATTCACAAAGCCATCAATTTTGTACTCAAACTATTTTTTTGAGAAAATCTTTGTAAATACGAGAAACTCTAACTATTGAGCTGATTACTAAGCCAAACCTTTGTAAAATCTGAGTTGTAATCTCTATTTTCAGTTTTGAGCCTTATTAACCGGTAGGTATAAAGTTCAAATGTTTAAGTTTGAACACAACCTTTGTATCATTATCAAAAGTTTCGAGAGTTTGGAGTGTACGACTGCAAGCGGCTACTCTCATTCAACTTGTAATCAATTTTTTTCAAGCTCTGGTAATCCATTTTTTTTTTCAAAAATTGCATTGTGCTACTTGACTTGTACTCTTTAAGTTAAGTATTATCATTGTCAATTTCACTGTGGTTCGCGACTGCCTGTCTGCAAGCTAAATCTATTGTTTTGAGTGCATAAATAGTTGTTTTTTGATGTTTTGACCATAGGAGTGTTCCTAGACCATGGTGACCTTTCTGCAGCTTGAGGGTTTCCTTGGGTCATAAGTCTCCAAGTATAGCAAAAATCCGGTAAGCATCCATGATGTTTCTAATCCCTATGCAGGTAGAGCTTTTCACAACGCTGCCAATTGGTGGCAGTTTCAGTATCCCTTGTCTCATCATCTCAACGCGCTGTCTACAGATATTTGACGAGCTTCTTAATACGCTGCAAGTTGCAAGTGCAAGGCTTTGACAACGTGAAAGGAGTTCTAGGGCAGGCTTTCAAAATGCTATCTAAAGCAAGGCTACGAGCAGTTTTTCAAAAAGTGATGCTCGCTGTGGGTGGTAAGCTAACCGAACTAGCTCAATAAGGAGCTTATCAAAATGCTAAAGAATTTGTTATAATAACTAATATCCAATTCTCCTAAATGATTTACTCATGCTAAATAGATAATTTAATATGGAGAAGTACTGGGGGAGAAAAAGCTAGAATATTGGTTAGGCTGGTAGACCGGTCACAGTAGGGATCCAAAGGAGGGAAAATAGGGATCCAAAGGGGGTCCATCTGCAAAAGACCAATTGCATCAATGGGCTTCAAAGACCCTAAGGTTCAGCCCATTAAGACTTCCAAAATGCTAAGGTTCAAAAATTAAATCAATATTTAATGGTCAAGCCTTAGGGAAAAATTGGATGCTTGTGGGAAGACTCAAAAGTCTTCCCACATCGCTATCAAGGAGGGGCGAGCCATATTAGTAGGGGATGAGAGAGAAACACATACACACTCTTCCAAGCTCCCTTTACACAAAGCGCATAGTGGACACATGTCAGCTTCCTAGCCCGGTTGCCCCCAAGGTGCATTCAAATCCTATTGGATGGCCATAGAGGTGGACCAATGAGAATTAGGCTAGAGTAAATTTAGTTTAATTCATTTAAATAAACCCTTGATAAAATAACCAATAGAAATTAAGCTCTCTAGAAGACTATTGGACAGTCTCCCAAGGGGTCCAAGGAGCATTCAGCAGCCCAATGGCTTGCCTGATTCCAGAAGACTAAGAGGTCCAATGAGAGTTTAATTTCATTATTTGAATACCTAAATCTCTCACAAAAGGGGAAACGAGACACATGTCACAAGGTTATCACTTATGCTTCCTAATTGTCATTGGCTAAGCTTTGCAGGGGCCAATAGGATGCTAGCATGTGCAAATAGCAAGAGGGGTCGACCAAGAGAGAGAGGGGCCTGATTTTTGCAAGGCATTATCACACACAATCTCATGTGTGAAGTAAAGAAGGATATCTCCTTCTCAAGCTTTAATGGAAAGATCATCATCTACTCCAAGCTTGTGATAAGGGAGGCCTACACCAACAACGCTTGGCTTTGTGATGCAAATCCAACCAAGAGCCAATCTCCAATGCATGCTCATCTCCTCTACCATGCTAATTACTAAGCTATGCTAAGCTATTAAGAGTGATTATGTGAGGAGACATACTTCTTTCTCGTAAGAATACTCCTTCCTCTCGATGTACTCTCATACCTCACTAGCTCTCACCATCTTCGAAGGTGTGTGAGGTCTTGGGTCTGAGATTGTGAGGGAATTGATGTTGTGTTTTCAAGTGTAATCTTGATGCTTGAAGCTTCCATCTAAATTGCACTGGCAAGTTATTGAAGGAACACAAAGTATTTTATTGTAAAATGTCTCCCTTGATGGGGGAAACCTATAATACAAAGCCTTTTGGAGGGGGACCGCCGGCTCCATGTAAATCCGGTCCTCAACTGTTGTCAATAGCGTAATTTTTCTCTCTTTTTGCAGTATTGTTCATGCCTATCTAACTAGGTGTTATGTTTTTGTTGCTCTCTCCATCCAAGCACTCTTGCTATGCTCATTAGGAATCTATTCTTAATGAAATGCTCACTATGTCTATGTTATTTTACGATACAGACAAGTTACTAGACCATTAAATGTTACATTGGTATCAGAGCACAAGGTTTCTCTTTTCTTGCTCAAGAAGAGAGGTCCTCAAGCTAACTATAAATGGTTGGTATTATTAATTGCAATTGAGTAAGTAGAATATGAATTTTTTAGCCTTGTAGTGTGCCTGCTTTGTGCAGATAACGGAGCATCACCGTCGAGAGCTGTGGTCTTAATAGTGGAGTCCTATGGGGCTTGCCTATGGATTAATCACTATTGAGCTATTAGAAGCTTGACAAGAGCCGATACTGTTTTGGTGGTGAAAGACCCTCTCTTCTATTCCTTGCACTTAATGATATTCGAGCCACGGGTACAGGAGCCTGAGTGCTTTTCTAAAGGGGGTAAGAGGAGTATCAACTAGGGCTTAAAGTGCCAAAGTACACCTAAAAACTTTACGCCTAAAAGTTGTTAGATGGCTGACAATAGTAAATCGAGTGAAATTAATGTTGACAGCTTTGATTTTGCTAATCAACAGGCTACTAATGATTTCCCTATGCTTGTCAATTACCTTATTACTAGTCTTCAACAAGCCATGGGCAATCCATCCCTCCAACGTGAAGTGCAACAGCAGCTACATGCTCATGGGACTCTCTAAACTCCCCACCAAGAAGAGAGAGTACCTAGGAAGCCTCCTTGTGAGACTTCCAAAAGAGGTCTCTCTCCGATAAGGGAAGAAGAAAAGGATCCGTATGAAGGGCTCAAAAATCTGCTACTTGATGACGCATCTCCTTCTCAAAAGAGAACACAAGTTTCAATGGTAGAGCCCCCACCGAAAGAACGAGAAAGAAGTGAGTCTCCTACCACCTCGGCGGGATGGCTCCACAAAACGCTCTCCAACACTCCCTAAACGGAGAAGACCATCGCACACTTCTCTACACCATAATTCAAAGAGGGATGATAGATAACAAGATAAGAAAAAGGCGAGAAATAGGTCACCCTCTTCTCCATCTTCTTCATCCTCTTCCTCTTATGAAGAAAGTGATGGTGCAGCTTTCAAACCACCAAAAAGAAGAGGCCATAGGAAATCCTATGCCGCGTGGAAGAGGTAGTCCAAGCTCAAAAAGTTCAAAGAGGGAGGAAAAAACATCTCTTTCCTTACCTACGATGGTACCTTTGGTGCTATGGACAAAGTTTTGGCCTTCATCCAACAATTCGATGCGGCATTTGGAGATGAGGGTTTCACAGAGTCCTCTAAGCTATGCCATGTAGCTATGCATTTTCAAAATTCCGCCAGGCAATAGTGGTCTAGCATACGGGCAAACGGTGAAGCTCACAAACATGGACAACTTCAAGAGCTTCCATCATGAAGCAATTTTTGGCTACCGATGCCAAAGACAAAGTACTCACTGAATGGTGAAGCTTGAAGCTCTCTCCCTACGAATCTATTCACAAATATGTAGACAAGTTTTGGGACTTATATCTCAAAGACACTGTCTTCAAAAGGATGGATTTTGGAGAGCAAAAACAACAATTTTGTGCGGGTTTAACTGAAGATATGGTGAAGTATGTCAACTCCACAAAGGCCATGCACCATATCGCGGTCATACACTATACCATGGTGGCTTCACAAATCAATTTCCAACAAGGGGCTAAGAGAAATCTTAAGCCTATGGAGAACAAGGACCGTAATAAAGAGCCCAAGGGGAAGTACAATGTCCAAAAGTCTCCTAAAGGCATCGCCAACAACAAAGCTAAGGAGAAGGGAGTTTATAAAGGCAAAAATAAACTCTCTCCTAAAGAGCTTGAGCATTATCATAAAGATAACCGTTGTTTGGGGAGCAAGGGCATGTAATGGAATTAGCCTATTCAACTTGAGAATAGCGGAAATTAATGAGAATACTTTCGAGAAATAACTTTGTGAGCATAGCGGGTAGACATAATTGAAGATAGCAACATAATCATAGCAAATAGTTAACTTGGCATGAACAATACTTTTGCAAGAGAGAGAATTTAGAGAACATGACAACAGTTGAGGACCGGATTTATGTGGAGCCGGTCCCCCTCCAATAGGCATTTGTATTATGATTTCTCCCATTAAGAGAGACTTGTTACAATACATTCTTTGTGTTCCTTGTGACCTAGGTGATGCAATGAAGATGGAAAGCTTCATGCATCACAATCATAGCATAACATGAACTTGAAGAAAGCTTTAATTGTCCCAAGCCTCAGTCCCAAGACCTCAAACACCTTCGAAGGTGGAGAGAGCTAGCAGGGAATGAGGGTAGGGACGAGGAAGAAGAAACATTTCATAGGAGAAAGAACTAGTTCCTCACTTATCATACTCTTGTTGCTAGCATACATAATAGCATTGTAATGAAGAAGAAGGAGATGACAAGCTCAAGCATTGAAGCATGGCTCTTGGTTGGATTTGCACTCCATAGCCAAGAGTGTTGGTGTAGGCTCTCAACCTCTACTTGCTTGGAGAGGGAGCTCTTGGACTTTGCATAGCACACAATGAGAGTGATTGTGAGTGTGTGTGGGTGAGTATACCCCTCAAGCAAGACCCTAGCTATCTTGGGTTGACCCCCCCTTGTAGCTCATGCTTGAAGCTCATTGGACCCTCCCAGGCCTAGCCAATCATGAGCAGGAGGCATTACAAGCAGTAGGGGTAGGCTTGAGACAAGTGTCCCCCTTTCCTTTTTGAGAGAGAGGGCTAGATAAATGCTAAAACAATTAGATAATTCATGTAATTTATCATTGGACCCCTTTGAAGCTTAGCCAATAGGCTTCAAGCAACACATGAAGGTAACATGGGTAGGGGCCTGACATGTGTCCTTGCTGCCTCTTCAAGTTGGGGCTTCCCTTGTGTGTGTGAGTGGGTGTTCTCTCTCTAGCCCCTAGGAAAAGGGCTCGCCCCCCCTCTTGTAGGAATGCTTTTGACTTTAGGTGATCAAGCACCTTACTCACCAAGCATGACAAAGCACTTGAACTAGGGGGTGTTCCCACAAGCATCTCAGGCAAGCTTCTCAAGGCACCTCAAGTACCTTAATCATGCAGCAAGTCAAGCACCTCAAGCATGGAGCCATTCAAGCACCTCAAGCATTTTAATCAAGCACCTCAAGCATGACAAACACCTCAAGCACGACAAGCACCTCAAGCAAGACAAGCACCTCGAGCTTGGGCCGGGTTCCCACCTCAAGCTCAGCCCTAGCTTACCTAAGGTCAAAGGACTTTTACACACATTTATTGGAGGTCTTCAATGAAGCTAACCCTAAGGTCTTATGCTCCATTGGTTAGCCTTGCTCTTTGATAGACCATCTCCCTTTTGGGCCCCTTTACCATTGGCCCCGTGTTGAGATAGATCTATAAGCACATATCTATATCTTAACACTTGTTCCCGTTTATTCTCCCACATTAAGTGATCAATTTAATATGAGAAAATCATTTGGGTTGGTTAGATATTAGATTTTATGACATTACCTCTCTCTTGAAATCATAGTCGTCCTCGACTATGAGGTAGAAGAGATAAAGTCTTAGTCATTAGTCAATCGTACTTAGCGGGTAAAGGATCCCTTTTTACCCTACGACATCTTTCCAAGATGGATGACTAATCCATTTGGTGCTTGGGAGACATAGCTGCCGCAAGCATGTCTGCTCTTTAGTCCATTTCATTCTCCCAAAGTAGAGTGACAAATTCTACTTGGTGTTTGAGAGACGTCGTCATCACAAACATGATTCTAAGCATGCATACTAGTTAAATTTGTGCACAATTAAAAAGAGGACTAGTCATATAAGACAAAAACATGAGTCATTTAAAAGAAATTTGTACATTTGCTTACTCTAATGTAGCATTGTAAGCATTGACAAGGTTCATACTATCCTTAAGTTGTACTCCTTGCATCCATTTAGCATCTTCAAAAGGATAATTTTTGAACTTAATAAGATACCGTCGGATTATCTTACCATGTCGTAGTACCTTGTCTTCATGCCGAAGGACAGCTTCGGGTTGTAGCACCTCTTCTTGGTCTTCGACTTCGGGAGAGTCTTCAATAATTGGTTCAATTGGTGGCTCTCCTTTGTAGGGCTTAAGTAAGCTTACATGAAAGGCATTGTGTATAAGCCAATGGTTGGGCAACTTGAGTTGATAAGCCGTCTCATTGATAGGCTTTAAGATTTGGAAAGGACCATAGTATCTTTTTGCTAGTTTAGCATAATACTTTTGATGGCCCGTAGGATTTTTGCCCGTCGTTTGCCTTAATCAAGCCTTAGGAAATTTGAGTAAGACCCAATCATTTTCTTTGAACATTAAGGCTCTTCTGTGCTTATCAGCAGCAGCTTTTTGCCTTTGTTGAGAGATGGCTATAGCCTCCCTAATCTTTTGAAAAGATTCTTGTAGGTCACGGCTATACTCATCGGCGGCGAAGATCTTCCCATGTACTTTCAGTAGCAAGGGACTTTTAGGTCTTCCCTCTATGATCTCGAAAGGTGCTTTCCCCGTAGAAGTATGTACAGTATTATTGTAGGCATACTCTACTAGCGGTAAATACTTTTCCCATTGTGAGCGTTGATCTACTTCGGTAACATAAGTTTTGAGTAGATCGAGTATCGTAAGATTGGCTATCTCACTTTGGCCATCCGTTTGTGGGTGATAGGCCGAAGAGAAATTCAATCTTGTTCCTAGATTTTCAAAGAGACCTTTCCAAAAATTACTGGTCATTCTAGGATCTCTATCTGACATGATGGATGTGGGTAATCCATGGTGCTTGAAAATCTGAGATATGAAGAGAGTTGCCATTTGGTGTGCCTTAATAGTCTTTTTGACAGGAATGAAATGTGCTTGCTTGCTAAACCTGTCGACTATTGTCCATATTCCTGTATTCCCATGGATAGACTTGGGCAATCCAAAGATGAAATCCATGGATATACTCTCCCATGGTGAATTTGGAATAGGCAATGGCTGGAGTAATCCAGGTTGCTTCCCTCTATCATACTTGGTCTTTTGGCATACGACACATTTTGAAACATACTCTTGTATGTCCACTTTCATGGTAGGCCAATAGAAATACGTCTCTACTCCTCGGAGAGTAGGTTGAATACCTCTATGCCCTGCATATGGAGGAGCACGGGATTCATACATAACCTTCTCACGAAGGGAATGAGTAACACATAGCCTATTGCCGTGGAGAAGATAACCATCCTTCAAGGTGAATGGTTCCTCTTTCTTCCCCAAAGCAAGGGCTGACATTATGTCTCTAAAGTCAGGGTCAGTAGCATACTCATCTATCATAGAGGATAGATCATTGTGAGTAGCTATAGACACCGCATTAACTTTTGGTCATCGTGAAAGTGCATCGGCAACTTGATTGTGCTTACCAGCTATGTGAACAATATGGAAATTAAATTGCGAAAGAAAATTTGCCCACCTCATTTGTTTGTCGGAAAGCTTGGTTTGCGTCATGAAATACTTGAGACTTTGGTGGTCGGTTCGTAGGATAAATGGAGTCCCCAATAGGTAGTGCTTCCATGTGTCCAGGGCATGTAGAACAGCTAAAAGCTCTTTCTCATAAATGCCCAAGACTCGTTCATCACCATTGAGCCTTCGGATCTCATATGCTATGGCATGCCCTTCTTGAAGCAAAACCGCTCTAAGGCAATCACCACAAGCATCACATTGGACCTCAAATGGCTTTGAGAGATCTAGAAGCACGAGGACTGGTTGGGAAGTAAGCTTCTCTTTGAGTTTTTCAAAAGCATTTTGCTCCTTAGCAGTCCATACAAACTTAACGTTCTTCTTAGTTAAGTTGTGTAGTGGTCCTGCTACTTGAGAGAATTTTGCTATGAAGCGTCTATAGTATGCACACATACCAATAAAGCTTCTTAGCTCATGTAGATTTCTTGGGTTAGGCCATGCTTTTATTACCTCTAACTTTGATGGATCCATTTGGATACCATCTTTAGAGATAATATGCCCTAAATATTGAATCTCTTGAAGGAAGAATTCGCTTTTTTTTTGGTTGAGATAAAGCTTGTTCTCCCTCAATGCTTAGAAAAATCACTTGGAGATGCTGCTTATGTTCCTCCAAAGACTTGGAGTAGATGATGATATCATCAAAGAACACTCCAGTGAATTTTCGATATGGTCTAAAAATTTTCTCCATCAAACGATTGAATGTAGCTGGTGCATTAGTCAAGCCAAAAGGCATGACTAGATATTCATAAAGACCAAACGTTGTGCGAAACACGGTCTTTAAGATATCTTCATCCACTATCCTTATTTGATGATAGCCACTCTTAAGGTCAATCCTACTGAAGTAGGTAGAGCCTTGTAGCTTATCAAACAGATCTTCTACCCAAGGTACGGGAAATCTGTTTTCGATAGTGATATGGTTTAGTGCTCGATAGTCCACACACATACGGTATGTACCATCTTTCTTTTGCACTAAAAGGACTGGAGAACAAAAGGGAGAGAAACTATGTAACATTTAATGGCCTAAAATCTTATGTGTAGCGGAAATTAGCATGAATATAGTGGGCATTTCATTAGAATAGATTCCTAATGAGAATTACAAGAGTGCTTGGGTGGAGAGAGCAACAAAAAGCATAACACCTAGTTAGATAGCATCGACAATACTTTCAAAAGAGAGAGCAATTAAGCTATTGACAACAGTTGAGGACCGGATTTGCATGGAGCCGGTCCCCCCTCCAAAAGGCTTTGTATTATGGTTTCTCCCATCAAGAGAGACATTGTACAATACAATTCTTTGTGTTCCTTCAAGACTAGCTAGTGCAATGAAGATGGAAGCTTCATACACCAAGCAAAACACTTAATCAAACACAACTTGAATTATCCCCGTTCTCAGACCCAAGACCTCACACACCTTCGAAGATGGTGAGAGCTAGCAGGGTATGAGAGTAGATTGAGAAGAAAAAGAAGTATCTTACGAGAAAGATGTACATCTCCTCACATAATCACTCATATTAGCATAGCTTAGCTTAGTAATTAGCTTGGTAGAGAAGATGAGCATGCATTGAAGCTTGGCTCTTGGTTGGATTTGCATCCATATGCCAAGAGAGTGTTGATGTAGGCTTCTATCTCACAAGCTTGGAGTAGGTGATGAGCTCTCCATTAAAGCTTGGGAGGAGATAGAGTATTCTTCCTTCACACATGGTCAAGTGTGAGTGTGTGTGTGTCAATGCCAAGCAAAAATCAGCCCCCCCCTCTCTCTTGGGCGAGCCCTAGCTGCTAATTAGGTCTGGCTTTTGCCTCATTGGACCTCCCCAGGTCAAGCCAATAGGAATTAAGCAGCATAAGTGATAGCCTTCTGACATGTTTCCCCCTTTCCCCTTTTGTGAGAGCTTTAGGTAATTAAATAATTAAACTAAACTCTCATTGGACCCCTTTGCCTCCTGGCCAATAGGAATCAGGCAAGCCATGGGGCTCCTGAATGCTCATTGGACCCCTTGGGAGACTGCCCAATAGTCTTCTAGGAGACTTAATTCTCATTGGTTTCTTTTATTAAATGTTTTTAAATTAATTAAACTAGATTTACTCTAGCTTAATTCTCATTGGTCCACTTCAAGGGTCTTCCAATAGGAATTGGGCACACCTTGTGGGCATCTGGCCTAGGGAGCTGACATGTGTCCCTCATTCCCTTTGTGTAAAGGGAGCCTGTGTGTGTGTGTGTGTGGCTTTCTCTCTCATCCCCTAGCTTTGGGGCTCGCCCCCTCCCATGTAGGGATGTGCAAAGACTTTTTAGGGCACACACTAAGCATCCAATTTTCCCTAGGGTTGACCTTTGGACACAACCTTTGAATTTTGGAACCTTAGCATTTTGGAAGTCTTAATGGGCTGAACCTTAGGGTCTTTTTGGCCCATTGTTTCACATGGCTCTATGGCATATGGCCCCCCCTTTGGATCCCTATTTTCCCTCCTTTGGATCCCTACTGTGGCCGGTCTGCTAGCTTAACCAATATTCTAGCTTTTTCTCCCTTGGCACTTCCCCACATTAAATGATCAGTTTAATATGAGAAAATCATTTAGGAGAATTAGATATTGATTATTATGACATTACCTCTCTCTTGAAATCATAGTCGTCCTCGACTATGGTGTAGAGAAGATAAAGCATATGCATGAGTCCTTTTCTTAGCGGGTAGAGGATCCCTATGTTACCCTACGACATCATTCCATAATGGATGACTAGTCCATTTGGCGCTTGAGAGCCTGAGGCTGCCGCAAGCATGTCTGCACATTAGTCCTATCAGTCTTCCATAGTAGAGTGACAAGCTGTACTTGGTGTTCGGGAGACGTCGTCTCCGCAAACTTGATCTAAGCATGCATACTACTTCATTTTTGTGCACAAATAAAGAAAAAGAGAGTCTTATAAGACAAAAATTTTTGTTCATTTTTAACATTTTGTACATTTGCTTACTCTTGGGAAGCATTGTAAGCATTGACAAGGTTTAGGTTATCCTTTAATTGTATGCCTTGCATCCATCTAGCATCTTCAAAAGGATAATTCTTAAACTTAATAAGATATCGTCGGATAGTCTTACCGCCTCTTAATACCTTGTCTTCATGTCGGAGAATGGACTCGGGCTGCAGCACCTCCTCGTGGTCCTCGATCTCCGGTGGATCTTCAATAGTTGGTTCTTGAGGTGGCTCTCCTTTGTAAGGCTTTAATAGGCTCACATGAAAAGCATTGTGTATGAGCCAATGATTGGGCAACTTAAGTTGATAGGCCATCTCATTGATTGGCCTAAGAATCTGGAAGGGACCATATACCTTTTTGCTAGTTTAGCATAGTACTTTTGGTGGCCCGTAGGATTCTTGCCCGTCGTGTGCCTTAATCGAGCCTTGGGAAACTTTAACAAGACCCAATCGTTTTCTTTAAAGGCTTGGGCTCTTCTGTGCTTGTCAGCAGCAGCCTTTTGCCTTTGCTGTGAGATAGAGATAGCATCCTTAATCTTTTGGAAAGATTCTTGTAGGTCTCGGCTATACTCATCTGCAGCGAAGATCTTCCCATGTACCTTAAGTAGCAAGGGACTTTTTGATCTTCCCTCAATTACCTCGAAAGGTGCTTTTCCTGTGGAAGTATGTACAGTGTTATTGTAAGCATACTCTACTAAGGGTAAGTACTTCTCCCATTGGGATCTTTGATCTACTTCCGTTACATAGGCTTTTAGTAGATCAAGAATGGTTAGGTTAGCTATTTCACTTTGGCCATCAGTTTGTGGATGATAGGCCGAAGAGAAGTTTAGCCTTGTTCCTAAATTCTCAAAGAGACCCTTCCAGAAATTACTGGTCATTCTAGGATCTCTATCCGACACTATGGACATTGGCAAGCCATGGTACTTGAAAATTTGTGAAATGAAGAGGGTTGCCATTTGATGGGCTTTGATAGTCTTTTTGACAGGTATAAAATGAGCTTGTTTACTGAACCTGTCTACTATCGTCCATATTCCCGTATTCCCATGGATAGACTTAGGCAATCCAAAGATAAAATCCATGGATATGCTCTCCCACGGTGAATTAGGGATTGGCAAGGGTTGAAGCAATCCAAGTTGCTTCCCTCTATCAAATTTTGTCTTTTGACATACCACACATTTGGAAACATACTCGTGTATGTTCACTTTCATGGTAGGCCAATAGAAATATGTTTCAATTCCCTTTAGGGTAGACTGAATCCCTCTATGCCCCGCATATGGGGGAGCATGAGATTCATACATTACTTTCTCACGTAGTGAGTTAGTAACGCATAGTCTATTGCCATAGAGAAGATAACCATCTTGTAAAGTAAATGGTTCTTCTTTCTTCCCTAATGCAAGGGCTGAAATCACATCTCTAAAATCGGGATCAATAGCATACTCATCTATCATTGAAGATAGATCATTGTGAGTTGCTATGGAAACCGCATTCACTCTCGGTCGTCTTGAGAGTGCATCGGCTACTTGATTATGCTTGCCAGCAATGTGAGCAATATGAAAATGAAATTGCGAAAGGAAATTTGCCCACCTCATTTGTTTGTCGGAGAGCTTGGTCTGCGTCATGAAGTACTTAAGACTTTGGTGATCCGTTCGCAGAATGAAAGGAGTCCCCAATAAATAGTGCTTCCATGAGTCTAAGGCATGTAGAACTGCAAGGAGTTCTTTTTCGTATATGCCTAGAGCTTGCTCAACAGGGTCGAGCCTTCGACTCTCATAGCCTATGGCGTGCCCTTCTTGGAGCAAAACAGCCCCAAGGCAATCACCACAAGCATCACATTGGACCTCAAATGGTTTTGAGAGATCCGGTAGTGTAAGCACAGGTTGAGAGATAAGCTTTTCGAAAGCATTGTTCTCCTTAGCAGACCACGTATACCTAACATTTTTCTTTGTTAGGTCATGTAATGGTCCCGCAATTTGTGAGAACTTTTCTATGAAGCGTCTATAGTATGCACACATACCTATAAAGCTTCTTAGTTCATGAAGATTCCTTGGTTTAGGCCATCCTTTTATTACCTCTAACTTGGATGGATCCATTTGGATTCCATCTTGAGAGATAATGTGACCTAAATATTGAATCTCTTGCAAGAAAAATTCACTTTTCTTTCGATTAACATAAAGTTTATTCTCTCTTAAAACTTGAAATATTACCTGGAGGTGTTGCTTGTGTTCCTCCAATGAATTAGAGTAGATGATAATATCATCAAAGAACACTCCAGTGAAGGTTCGATGAGGCCTGAACAGCTTCTCCATCAAGCGGTTAAATGTGGCTGGTGCATTAGTCAAGCCAAAAGGCATGACAATGTATTCGTAAAGACCAAATGTAGTACGAAATGCGGTCTTTACAATGTCTTGATCAACTATCCTTATTTGATGATAGCCACTTTTTAGGTCAATCCTACTGAAGTAGGTCGATCCTTGTAGCTTATCAAATAGGTCTTCTACCCGTGGAACGGGAAACCTATTCTTGATAGTGATCCTATTTAGTGCTCTATAGTCGACACACATACGATATGTGCCGTCTTTCTTTTGCACTAATAGCACAGGTGAGCAAAATGGAGATGAGCTAGGCCTAACCATGCCCTTCTCAATTAACTCATGCACTTGCCGCATAATCTCCTCTTGTTGAGCTTGAGAAACTCTATAAGGAGGTTTGTTAGGCGGTGAACTTCCTGGAAGAAGTTCAATTGCATGGTCGTCATTACCTCGTTTAGGAGGTAGCTCACAAGGGATGTCGTCAATAAAGACATCTTGAAACCCCTTGAGAAAATTGGATAACTCTAATTCCTTTTGGTTGCTTTTATTTTCTTTTGCTAAAGCATTAGGTTCATTTTGAGAATCTTTAACAAAAATCATGTACACGGAAATAGAGCTCTTTATTGACTTGTTGAAAGCTGGTGTATGTACAATGGGGATGGTGTTACCCATCTCCTTAGCATCTATATACATGTCCTTTTCCCTGAACTTAAAGGAGATTCTCCTTTCAGGAAATTTAACATGGGCAGCCAGGCGGTCAAACCATGGTGCCCCTAGGATTACATCCTCATGCTTGAGAGGAGAGATAAAGAAGTCCTCTTTGTCCACATAGCCTTGGACATGAAGCCTCAATTTCCCGATTAAGGGAGTGACTGAAGCTTCTTGCCCCTTGAAGGCACTGTCTGCGGGTAGGATATCTCCCATCTCGTAGGATTGTATGCCTAGCTTGGTGGCTAACTCCATAGATATGAAATTGTGAGTAGAACCAGGGTCAAAGAGAATAAAAGCATCATGTTCTCTTACCTTTCCCCAAGCATGGCATAGAGGAGATCCTTTGTGGTGAGTTTGGTGAATCTCCTCCTCTTGGATTTCAACCAAAGAAGCTCTAGGAGGATCTTGGCGGTTGTTCTTTTGGGGACAAGCGCGGTACGCATGCCCTTGTTCGCCGCACTTGAAACACCGGTTATCTTTACGATAACGCTCAAGCTCTTCAGGAGAGAGTTTATTCTTTCCTTTGTAAACTCCCTTCTCTTTAGCTTTGTTGGAAGTGCCCTTAGGAGACTTTTGGACATTGTCCTTCCCCTTAGGCTCATTGGAACCCTTGTTTTCCGGGGGCTTATTATTTCTTTTACCCCCCGTTTGGAAATTGATTCGCGAGGCCACCATAGTATGGTGTATTACCGCCGATATGGTACGTGGCCTTTGGGAGTTGACATACTCCGCCATTTCTTCGGTTAAGCCCGCACAAAATTGTTGCTTTTGCTCTCCAAAATCCAACTTTTTGAAGACAGTGGCTTTGAGTTGTAGGTCCCAAAACTTGTCTACATATTTGTGGATGGATTCATTGGGAGAGAGCTTTAAGCTTCGCCATTCGGTGAGTACTTTGTCTTTGGCATCGGTGGCCAAAAACTGCTTCATAATGGAAGCTCTTAAAGCCTTCCATGTTCGTGGAGCTTCACCGTTGGCTCGTAGGCTAGACCACCATTGTCTGGCGGACTTTTGAAAGTGCATAGCTACATGGCGTAGCTTAGAGGACTCCGTGAAGCCCTCATCTCCAAACGCCGCATCGAATTGCTGGATAAAGGCCAAAACTTTGTCTGTAGCACCGAAGGTGCCATCATAGGTAAGGAAAGAGATGCTCTTCCCTCCCTCTTTGAATTTCTTCAGCTTGGACGACCTCTTCCATGCGGCATAGGATTTCCTATGGCCTCTTCTTTTTGATGGTTCAAAAGTTGCACCATCACTTTCTTCAGAAGATGAAGAATTTGAAGAAGGTGGAGAAGAGGGTGACCTCTTCTCGCCTTTTTCTTGTCTTGATCTTTGTCGTCTTCACCATAGCTTTCATAAGAGGAAGAGGATGAAGAAGATGGAGAAGAGGGTGTCCTCTTTCTCGCCTTTTTCTTCTCTTGCTTTTTATCATCCCTCTTTGAATTATGGCGTGGAGAAGAGTGTGATGGTCTTCTCCGCTTTGGTGGTGATGGAGAGCGTTTAGCCCGCCGTCTTCGTGGAGCCATCTCCGCCGAGGTGGCGGGAGACTCGCTTCTTTCTCGTTCCTTCGGTGGAGGCTCTTGAGTTCTCCTTTGGGAAGGAGATGCATCATCAAGAAGTAAGTTCTTGAGCCCTTCATATGGATTCTCTTCTTCTTCCCGAATCGGAGAGAGACCTCTTTTGGTAGTCTCACAAGGAGGCTTCCTAGGTGTTCTCTCGTCATGGTGATGAGCTTGGAGAATCCCATGAGCACGGAGCTGCCGTTGCACTTCACTTTGGAGAGATGGATTGCCCATGGCTTGTTGAAGCCTAGAAACAAGATAGTTAACAAGCATTGAAGCATCATTAGTAGCTTGCTCATGAGCAAAATCAAAGTTATCAACATTAATTTCACTCTCTTTACTATTGTCAGCCATTCTAACAACTTTTAGGTGTAAACTTTTTAGGTGTACTTTGGCACTTCAAGCCCTAGTTGCTACTCCTCTTTACCCCTTTAGAAAAAGCACTCAAGCTACTGTACCCGCGGCTCGAATACCATTAATTGCAAGGAATAGAAGAGAGGGTCTTTCGACACCAAAACAGCACCGGTTCATGTCAAGCTTCTAATAGCTCAATAGTGGTTAAGGTGTAGGCAAGTCCCCTAGGACTCCACTATTTAAGACCATAGCTCTCGACGGTGATGCCCCGTTAACTGCACAAAGGCAGGCGCACTGCAAGGCTGAAAAATCCCTATTCTACTTACTCACAGGCAATTAATAATACCAACCATTTGTAGCTAGCTTGAGGACCTCCCTTCTTGAGCAAGAAAAGAGAAACCTTGAGCTCTGATACCAATGTAACATTTAATGGCCTAAATCTTATGTGTAGCGGAAAATTAGCATGAATATAGTGGGCATTTCATTAGAATAGATTCCTAATGAGAATTACAAGAGTGCTTGGGTGGAGAGAGCAACAAAAAGCATAACACCTAGTTAGATAGCATCGACAATACTTTCAAAAGAGAGAGCAATTAAGCTATTGACAACAGTTGAGGACCGGATTTGCATGGAGCCGGTCCCCCTCCAAAAGGCTTTGTATTATGGTTTCTCCCATCAAGAGAGACATTGTACAATACAATTCTTTGTGTTCCTTCAAGACTAGCTAGTGCAATGAAGATGGAAGCTTCATACACCAAGCAAAACACTTAATCAAACACAACTTGAATTATCCCCATTCTCAGACCCAAGACCTCACACACCTTCGAAGATGGTGAGAGCTAGCAGGGTATGAGAGTAGATTGAGAAGAAAAAGAAGTATCTTACGAGAAATATGTACATCTCCTCACATAATCACTCATATTAGCATAGCTTAGCTTAGTAATTAGCTTGGTAGAGAAGATGAGCATGCATTGAAGCTTGGCTCTTGGTTGGATTTGCATCCATATGCCAAGAGAGTGTTGATGTAGGCTTCTATCTCACAAGCTTGGAGTAGGTGATGAGCTCTCCATTAAAGCTTGGGAGGAGATAGAGTATTCTTCCTTCACACATGGTCAAGTGTGAGTGTGTGTGTGTCAATGCCAAGCAAAAATCAGCCCCCCCCTCTCTCTTGGGCGAGCCCTAGCTGCTAATTAGGTCTGGCTTTTGCCTCATTGGACCTCCCCAGGTCAAGCCAATAGGAATTAAGCAGCATAAGTGATAGCCTTCTGACATGTGTCCCCTTTCCCCTTTTGTGAGAGCTTTAGGTAATTAAATAATTAAACTAAACTCTCATTGGACCCCTTTGCCTCCTGGCCAATAGGAATCAGGCAAGCCATGGGGCTCCTGAATGCTCATTGGACCCCTTGGGAGACTGCCCAATAGTCTTCTAGGAGACTTAATTCTCATTGGTTTCTTTTATTAAATGTTTTTAAATTAATTAAACTAGATTTACTCTAGCTTAATTCTCATTGGTCCACTTCAAGGGTCTTCCAATAGGAATTGGGCACACCTTGTGGGCATCTGGCCTAGGGAGCTGACATGTGTCCCTCATTCCCTTTGTGTAAAGGGAGCCTGTGTGTGTGTGTGTGGCTTTCTCTCTCATCCCCTAGCTTTGGGGCTCGCCCCCTCCCATGTAGGGATGTGCAAAGACTTTTTAGGGCACACACTAAGCATCCAATTTTCCCTAGGGTTGACCTTTGGACACAACCTTTGAATTTTGGAACCTTAGCATTTTGGAAGTCTTAATGGGCTGAACCTTAGGGTCTTTTTGGCCCATTGTTTCACATGGCTCTTTTGCATATGGCCCCCCCTTTGGATCCCTATTTTCCCTCCTTTGGATCCCTACTGTGGCCGGTCTGCTAGCTTAACCAATATTCTAGCTTTTTCTCCCTTGGCACTTCCCCACATTAAATGATCAGTTTAATATGAGAAAATCATTTAGGAGAATTAGATATTGATTATTATGACAACTAGGCCTCACCATCCCTTTGTCTACCAGCTCTTGTACTTGCCTCATGATCTCCTCTTGTTGAGCTTGTGAGACTCGATAAGGAGGCTTGTTAGGTGGTGAGCTTCCAGGAAGGAGCTCAATACGATGGTCATCATCCCCTCGTTTTGGAGGTAAGTTCATAGGGATATCATCGATGAACACATCTTGGAATCCTTTTAGAAAATTAGACAAGTCTAACTCTTCTTGATTCCTATCATTTACATTTGATGAAACATTAGTATCTTTTGGAGACTCTTTGACAAAAATCATGTACGCAGAAACTGAGCTCTTCATTGACTTATCAAAAGAAAGAGGATTTACAAGTGGAATAGTGCGACCACACTCACTAGCATCTATATACATGTTCTTTCCCCTGTAAGTGAAGTAAATTCTCCTTTCAGGGAACTTCATGTGGGCAGACATGCGATCAAACCATGGTGCCCCTAGGATAACATCCTGATGTTGGAGAGGAGAGATGAAGAAGTCTTCTTTGTCGACATAGCTTTGGACATTTGGCCTCAACTTCCCAATCAAGGGAGTAACGGAGGCTTGTTGTCCCTTGAAAGCTGCATCAACGACTACTATATCTCCCATCTCAAAAGCTTGAATGCCCAACTTGGTGGCCAACTCTATTGATATGAAGTTAAGAGTAGAGCCAGGGTCAAACAAGATGAAGGCATCATGCTCTCTTACCTTTCCCCAAGCATAGGAGAGTGATGATCCTTTGCAATGAGCATCCTCTTTTGGAGCTTCGATGGTGGAAGCTCTAGGAGTCTCATTGCGAGTATTCTTCTTGGGGCAAGAACGATAGCCATGTCCTTGCTCTCCACACTTGAAACACTTATGGTCCTTGCGAAAAGCTTCAAGCTCTTCAAGAGAGAGTTTGTTTTTACTTTTGTAAACTCCCTTCTCCTTGGACCGATTGTTGTTGTTGTTGTTGTTGTTGTTGGAAGTGCCTTGGGAGTTATTTTGAGCATTGGATTTCCCCTTTGCATCATTTTTATCCTTGTTTTCCATGGGCTTGACATTACTTCTAGCCCCTTGATGGAAATTGATGCGTGAAGCAACCATGGTGTGGTGGATTACTTCGGTAATAGTACCGGGCCGTTGAGAGTTGATGTATTCGGCCATCTCTTTAGGTAATCCCGCACAGAATTGCTGTCTTTGCTCGGCAAAGTCTATCTTTTGAAAGACAGTAGCTTTGAGATGTAAATCCCAAAATTTGTCTACATACTTGTTGATAGACTCATGAGAGAGAAGCTTCAAGCCGCGCCATTCGGTAAGAACTTTATCTTTAGTATCGCTTGGCAAAAATTGCTTCATGATGGAAACTCGTAGAGTTTTCCATGTCTTTGGGGCTTCTCCATTGCCACGAAGGCTAGCCCACCATTGACGAGCTGATTTTTGGAAGTGCATAGCTACATGACGTAGCTTGGAGGACTCTGTGAAGCCCTCATCCCCAAAGGCCGCGTCAAATTGCTGGATGAAGGCCAAGACTTTGTCGGTAGCACCAAAGGTGCCATCGTAGGTGAGAAAAGAGATACTCTTTCCTCCCTCCTTGAACTTCTTTAGCTTTTGTGACCTTCGCCATGCAGGAAATGATTTGCGATGTCCTCCCCTCTTGTATTCTCTACGAGAATAGCCATAACTTTCATCGGAAGAGGAGGAAGGTGAAGAAGAAGGACAAGAGGGTGACCTCTTACTAGACCTTTTCTTCCTTTGTTTCCTCTCTTGCCTTTCAGAGTGATGAGGAGAAGGACTATGGGTTGCTCTTTTCCTCTTGGGAGGAGTAGGCGATCGTCTAGACCGCCTTCTTCGTGGAGCCACATCTTCAGAAGAACTTAGACTTTCATTGCTTTCTTTCTCTTTGGATTCCTCCTCTCGAATGGGAGAGAGTCTTCTTTTGGGGGTCTCTTCAAGAGGCCTCCTAAGATCTCTCTCCTCTTGGAGAGGAAGGGAAATTCCATAGGCACGAAGTTGTTGAGTAACTTCAGCTTGCAAGGTAGGGTTGCCCATAGCTTGTTGCAACCTAGTCACAAGATAATTCACAAACATGGGAGCATCATCATTAGCACCTTCATGTGCAAAATCAAAGCTATCAATGTTCATTATACTCTCTTGATTATTGTCAGCCATGTTAACAAAATTTTATGTATGTACTTAGTGTATGCTTTGGCAATTCAAAACCTTAGTTGCCACTCCTCTTAGCCTTTGAAAATTGGCTCTTAAGTATCTACACCCACGGCTCAAAGTGGTTAATTATAGAGAGTAGAGGAGTAGGTCTAACATAGCAGAGTTGCCAAGGGCTAGCTCCTTTCGGACTTCTTATGGCTCAATAATGGTAAAGCCGTAGGCAAGTCTAAAAAGACTCCATTATTAAGTCCAAAGCTCCCGAGGTTTGCACCATCCCCCACATAGTGGGCTTAACAAAACCGATATTAGATCCCAGTTCCACTTACCCTATTATAATTGACAACATCAACCATTTATAGGCTACTTAAGGACCTCTCTTCTTAAGCAAGAAAAGAGAAACCAAATGCTCTGATACCAATGTAATGGAATTAGCCTATTCAACTTGAGAATAGCGGAAATTAATGAGAATACTTTTGAGAAATAACTTTGTGAGCATAGCGGGTATACATAATTGAAGATAGCAACATAATCATAGCAAATAGTTAACTTGGCATGAACAATACTTTTGCAAGAGAGAGACTTTAGAGAACATGACAACAGTTGAGGACCGGATTTATGTGGAGCCGGTCCCCCCTCCAATAGGCATTTGTATTATGATGTCTCCCATTAAGAGAGACTTGTTACAATACATTCTTTGTGTTCCTTGTGACCTAGGTGATGCAATGAAGATGGAAAGCTTCATGCATCACAATCATAGCATAACATGAACTTGAAGAAAGCTTTAATTGTCCCAAGCTTCAGTCCCAAGACCTCAAACACCTTCAAAGGTGGAGAGAGCTAGCAGGGATTGAGGGTAGGGAAGAGGAAGAAGAAACATTTCATAGGAGAAAGAACTAGTTCCTCACTTATCATACTCTTGTTGCTAGCATACATAATAGCATAGTAATGAAGAAGAAGGAGATGACAAGCTCAAGCATTGAAGCATGGCTCTTGGTTGGATTTGCACTCCATAGCCAAGAGTGTTGGTGTAGGCTCTCAACCTCTACTTGCTTGGAGAGGGAGCTCTTGCACTTTGCATAGCACACAATGAGAGTGATTGTGAGTGTGTGTGGGTGAGTATACCCCTCAAGCAAGCCCCTAGCTATCTTGGGTCGACCCCCCCTTGTAGCTCATGCTTGAAGCTCATTGGACCCTCCCAGGCTAGCCAATCATGAGCAGGAGGCATTACAAGCAGTAGGGGTAGCCTTGAGACAAGTGTCCCCCTTTCCTTTTTGAGAGAGAGGGCTAGATAAATGCTAAAACAATTAGATAATTCATATAATTTATCATTGGACCCCTTTGAAGCTTAGCCAATAGGCTTCAAGCAACACATGAAGGTAACAGGGGTAGGGGCCTGACATGTGTCCTTGCTGCCTCTTCAAGTTGGGGCTTCCCTTGTGTGTGTGAGTGGGTGTTCTCTCTCTAGCCCCTAGGAAAAGGGCTCGCCCCCCCTCTTGTAGGAATTCTTTTGACTTTAGGTGATCAAGCACCTTACTCACCAAGCATGACAAAGCACTTGAACTAGGGGGTGTTCCGACAAGCATCTCAGGCAAGCTTCTCAAGGCACCTCAAGTACCTTAATCATGCAGCAAGTCAAGCACCTCAAGCATGGAGCCAGCCAAGCACCTCAAGCATTTTAATCAAGCACCTCAAGCATGACAAACACCTCAAGCACGACAAGCACCTCAAGCAAGACAAGCACCTCGAGCTTGGGCCGGGTTCCCACCTCAAGCTCAGCCCTAGCTTACCTAAGGTCAAAGGACTTTTACACACATTTATTGGAGGTCTTCAATGAAGCTAACCCTAAGGTCTTATGCTCCATTGGTTAGCCTTTCTCTTTGATAGACCATCTCCCTTTTGGGCCCCTTTACCATTGGCCCCGTGTTGAGATAGATCTATAAGCACATATCTATATCTTAACACTTGTTCCCGTTTATTCTCCCACATTAAGTGATCAATTTAATATGAGAAAATCATTTGGGTTGGTTAGATATTAGATTTTATGACAGGGCATGCCTATTTGCGTGTCCCCACAAGAATACACAAAATGAGCCTCCTAGAGCTACCTTGGTCAAAATCCAATAAGAGGATGCTCACCACAAAGGATCTTATGCCATGCTTGGGGAAAGGTAAGAGAACATGATGCTTTTATTCTCTTTGACCCTGGTTCTACTCACAATTTCATATTCATAGAGTTGGCCACCAAGCTAGGCATCCAAGCCTACGAGATGGGAGATGTCCTACCCGCTGATGGTGCTTTCAAGAGGCAAGAGACTTAGTCACTCCCTTAATTGGGAAATTGAGGCTCCATGTCCAAGGCTATGTGGACAAGGAGGACTTCTTTATGTCTCCTCTCAAGCATGGGGATGTAATCCTAGGGGCACCATGGTTTGATCGCATGGCTGCCAATGTTAAATTCCCTGAAAGGCAAATCTATTTTAGGTTCACGGAAAAAGATGTGTACATAGATGCTAAGGAGTTGGGTAACACCATACCCATTGTATATACGCAAGCTTTCAATAAGTCAATAAAGAGCTCTATTTCCATGTACATGATTTTTGTTAAAGATTCTCAAAATGAACCTAATGCTTTAGCAAAAGAAAATATAAACCATCACAAGGAATTAGAGTTATCCAATTTTCTCAAGGGGTTTCAAGATGTCTTTATCGATGACATCCCTTGTGAGCTACCTCCTAAACGAGGCAATGATAACCATGCAATTGAACTTCTTGCAGGAATTTCACCGCCTAACAAACCTCCTTATAGAGTTTCTCAAGCTCAACAAGAGGAGATTATGCGGCAAGTGCATGAGTTAGTTGAGAAGGGAATGGTTAGGCCTAGCTCATCTCCATTTTGTTCACCCGTGTTATTAGTGCAAAAGAAAAATGGCACATATCATAGTGTGTCGACTATAGAGCACTAAATATGATCACTATCAAGAATAGGTTTCCCATTCGACGGGTAGAAGACCTATTTGATAAGCTACAAGGATTGACCTACTTCAGTAGGATTGACGTAAAACGTGGCTACCATCAAATAAGGATAGATGATCAAGACATTGTAAAGACCGCATTTCGCACTACATTTGGTCTTTACGAATACATTGTCATGCCTTTTGGCTTGACCAATGCACCAGCCACATTTAATTGCTTGATGGAGAAGCTAGTTAGGCCTCATCGAACCTTTACTGGTTGATGATATAATCATCTATACTAATTCACTAGAAGAACACAAGAACCACCTCCAAGTAATATTTCAAGTCTTATGAGAGAATAAACTTTATATTAATCAAAATAAAAGTGAGTTTTTCTTACAAGAGATTCAGTATTTAGGTCACATTATCTCTCAAGATGGCATCCAAATGGATTCATCAAAGCTAGAGGTAATAAAAGGATGGCCTAATCCAAGGAATCTACATGAACTAAGAATCTTTATAGGTATGTGTGCATACTGTAGACGCTTCATAGAAAAGTTCTCACAAATCACGGGACCATTACATGACCTAACAAAGAAAAAAATTAGGTATACATGGTCTGCCAAGGAGAACAATGCTTTCGAAAAGCTTATCTCTCAACTTGTGCTTACACTGTCGGATCTCTCAAAACCATTTGAGGTCCAATGTGACGCTTGTGGTGATTGCCTTGGAGCTGTTTTGCTCCAAGAAGGGTGCTCCATAGCCTATGAAAGTTGAAGGCTCGACCTTGTTGAGGAAGCTCTAGGCATATATGAAAAGGAACTCCTCGCAGTTCTACATGCCTTAGACTCATGGAAGCACTATTTATTGGGGACTCCTTTCATTCTGCGGACGAATCACCAAAGCCTTAAGTATTTCATGATGCAGGCCAAGCTCTCCAACAAACAAATGAGGTGGACAAATTTCCTTTCACAATTTCATTTTCATATTGCTCACATTGCTGGCAAGCATAATGGAGTAGCCGATGCACTCTCAAGTCGGTAGAGAGTAAATGTAGTTTCCATAGCAACTCACAATGATCTATTTTCTATGATAGATGATACGCTACAAATCCCAAATTTAGAGATGTGATTTCAGCCCTTGAACTAGGGAAGAAAGAGGAGCCATTTACCTTACAAGATTGTTATCTTCTCTATGGAAATAGACTATGCATTACTAACTCACTACGTGAGACAGTAATGTATGAATCTCATACTCCTCCTTATGCAGGGCATAGAGGGATTCGGTCTACCCTAAAAGGGATAGAAACATATTTCTATTGGCTTGCCATGAAAGCAAACATACTAGAATATGTGTGGTATGCCAAAAGACCAAGTTTGATAGAGGGAAGCAACCTGGATTGCTTCAACCTTTGCCAATCCCTAATTCACCATGGCAGAGCATATCCCTGGATTTTATCTTTGGATTGCCTAAGTCTATCCATGGAAATACTGAACGATAGTAGATAGGTTCAACAAACAAGCTTATTTTATAACTGTCAAAAAGACTATCAAAGCCCATCAAATGGCAACCCTCTTCATATCACAAATCTTCAAGTACCATGGCTTGCCAATGTCCATAGTGTCCGATAGAGATCCTAAATGACCAATAATTTCTGGAAGGGTATCTTTGAGAATTTATGGACAAGGCTAAACTTTTCTTTGGCCTACCACCCTCAAACGAATGGCCAAAGTGAAATAGCTAACCTAACAATTCTTGCTCTATTAAAAGCCTACGTAATGGAAGTAGATCAAAGGTCCCAATGGGAGAAGTACTTACCATTAGTGGAGTATGCCTACAATAACACTATACATACCTCCATCGAAAAAGCACCTTTTGACGCAATTGAGGAAAGATCTAAAAGTCCCCTGCTACTTAAGGTACACAGGAAGATCTTTTCTACAGATGAGTATAGCCGAGACCTACAAGAATCTTTCCAAAAGATTAAGGACGCTATCTCTATCTCACAGCAAAGGCAAAAGGCTGCTGTTGATAAGCATAGAAGAGCTCAAGCCTTTAAACAAAATGATTGGGTCTTATTAAATTTTCCAAGGCTCGATTAAGGTACACAACGGGCAAGAATCCTACGGGACACCAAAAGTACTATGCTAAATTAGCAAAAAGGTACTATGGTACCTTCCAGATTCTTAGACCAATCAATGAGATGGCCTATCAACTCAAGTTGCCTAGTCATTGGCTCATACACAATGCTTTCCATGTGAGCCTATTAAAGCCTTACAAAGGAGAGCCACCTCAAGAACCAACTACTGAAGACCCACCGGAGATCAAGGACCAAGAAGAGGTGATGCAGCCTGAGTCCATTCTCTGACATGAAGACAAGGTATTGAGAGGCGGTAATATTATCCGATGGCATCTTATTAAGTTTAAGAACTATCCTTTTGAGGATGCTAGATGGATGCAAGGCATACAATCAAAGGATAACCTAAACCTTGTCAATGCTTAGAATGCTTCCCTAGAGTAAGAAACTCTAAAAAATGTTTGAAATGAACAAATTTTTTGTCTTATAAGACTCTCTTTTTCTTTATTGTGCACAAATGTTAAGAAGTATGCATGCTTAGGATCAAGTTTGCAGAGACGACGTCTTCCAAACACCAAGTAGAGCTTGCCACTCTACTATGGAAGATTGACAGGACTAATGTGCAGACATCCTTGCGGCAGCTTAGGCTCTCAAGCGCCAAATGGATTAGTCATCCATTCTAGAACGATGTCATAGGGTAAAATAGGGATCCTCTACCCGCTAGAAAAAGGACTAATGCCTAGGCTTTATCTTCTCTACCTCAAAGTCGAGGACGACTATGATTTCAAGAGAGAGGTAATGTTATAATAACTAATATCTAATTCTCTTAAATGATTTTCTCATGTTAAACTGATCATTCAATATGGGGAAGTACTAGGGGAGAAAAAGCTAGAATATTGGTTAGGCTGGCAGACCCGTCACAATAGGATCCAAAGGAGAGAAAATAGGGATCCAAAGGGGGCCATCTGCAAAAGAGCAATGTGCATCAATGGGCTTCAAAGACCCTAAGGTTCAGTCCATTGAGATTTCCAATATGCTAAGGTTCCAAAATTAAATCAATATTCAATGGTCAAGCCTTAGGGAAAATTGGATGCTTGTGGGAAGACTCAAAAGTCTTCCCACATCCCTATCAAGGAGGGGGCGAACCATATTAGTAGGGGATGAGAGAGAAACACACACACACACACACACTCTTCCAAGCTCCCTTTACACAAAGGGCATAGTGGACACATGTCAGCTTCCTAGCCCAGTTGCCCCCAAGGTGGATTCAAATCCTATTGGATGGCCATAGAGGTGGACCAATGAAAATTAGGCTAGAGTAAATTTAGTTTAATTTATTTAAAAACACTTGATAAAATAACCAATAGAAATTAAGCTCTTAGAAGACTATTGGTGGACGGTCTCCCAAGGGGTTCAATGAGCATTCAACAGCCCAATGGCTTGCCTGATTCCTATTGGCCACAAGACTAATAGGTCCAATGAGAGTTTAATTGCATTATTTAAATACCTAAAGCTCTCACAAAAGGGGAAACGGGGACACATGTCACAAGGCTATCACTTATGCTTCCTAATTGTCATTGCTAAGCTTTGCAGGGGTCATCCTGTTTGCAGGGGCCAACAGGATGCTAGCATGAGCAAATAGCAAGAGGGGTCGATCAAGAGAGAGAGGGGGCTGATTTTTGCAAGGCATTATCACACACACACACTCACACAATCTCATGTGTGAAGTAAAGAAGACTATCTCCTTCTCAAGCTTTAATGGAAATCTCATCATCTACTCCAAGCTCGTGAGAAGGGAGGCCTACACCAACAACTCTTGGCTTTGTGATGCAAATCCAACCAAGAGCCAAGCTCCAATGCATGCTCATCTCCTCTACCATGCTAATTACTAAGCTATGAAAAGCTATTAAGAGTGATTATGTGAGGAGACATACTTCTTTCTCGTAAGAGTACTCCTTCTTCCTCTCGATCTACTCTCATACCCCGCTAGCTCTCACCATCTTCGAAGGTGTGTGAGGTCTTGGGTCTGAGACCGTGAGGGAATTGATGTTTTGTTTTCAAGTGTAAGCTTGATGCTTGAAGCTTCCATTTTCATTGCACCAGCAAGTTATTGAAGGAGCACAAAGTATTGTATTGTAAAATGTATCCCTTGATGGGGGAAACCTATAATACAAAGCCTTTTGGAGGGGGGGACCAACTCCATGTAAATCCGGTCCTCAATTGTTGTCAATAGCTTAATTTCTCTGTCTTTTTGAAGTATTGTTCATCCCTATCCAAGCACTCTTGATTTGCTCATTAGGAATCTATTCTTAATGAAATGCTCATTATGTCTATGTTATTTTCCGCTACACACAAGTTACTAGACCATTAAATGTTACAGTATCTGTGGTTGATGAAACTTGTGCTAGCATCTCAAAAGTTATTGATCTCAATAATAGCTTAATCAAAGGCGAGATGGTGGATATTTGTCCAAGCTCATGAAAGCTTATGGCAAGACAACAAGCACAACTCTTGCTTATGCAAGTAATAGTGGAAGAGCTAATGCAGTTAACAATGAATTCTTATAATTGCTCAATCAGTGGATATAATATTTCTCAAAAGATCCAAACATGGATAGTTTCCCAAGATTGTGGTACATGTTGCTCGCACAAAAGGTGATCTTATAGATGAAAAGCACCCCAATCAAAGATTTGCTATAACAGCTGGTCAATCAACACGTGCAAAGTACAAAAACTAATTTTCCTTGTTGAGTGTCATAGGTTTATTATGGTTTTGTTTTTTGTCAACATCATTGTCCAAAGCCTTGTTTTAGCTTATCAACTGTCAGTTATTGCCATGTTAAAATTGTATGGGTTATAGACATTGCCACAAATAAGGGGTAGCCCTCCCAAAAATCTGTTTGGTTCAAGTCCTTGTTGTTAACCACTTCTCATGAGGTTATTGGGTAAACCTAAACCCAAGGGTTTGGAAGTAAACCAAAAACTCCATATGTTGGTAGCTCCTTTGACCTACACCCTATGTGTTTGAGGAGGGGTTCATTGTTGTAGCACGAGGTTGTGGGTATATCAAAACCCTTGGTTGTGAGCACACCTAAAACTCACAGTTTATGACTATACCTAAAAGTCATGGTTAAGAGCGAACCTAAAACTCTATGTGACGAGAGTGGTGCGTCTAGTTTAGGCTTCAAGGTAAGATTGTTAGGTTCAAGCCCATTACTCGTGGATACATACCCTATGGCATGTAGACACAGTCAATTTTTAGGTGGAGTTTGTATGGCAAGTTTTCATCTTTATATATGTAAGGCATTTTGGCTTGCCCCAAAGGGGGGAGGCCTTAGTGATGGGTTCCCTTTTTGCTAATGAAAAAGAGAATAATTTTTTTGAAGTATATATTTTAATTTTTTGGCCTGCCCAGATGCAAAAAGTTTTGATTGGCCAAGCACACACAGATACTCATTGCAAAGACAAGGTTGAAGGGTGAATCATGAAAAGGCACCATCCCTATTTTAGCATGTTAGCATGTTGGGCTTTCAACTATATCTATACCATGCCCCCTACTGCTGTTGCCACTACAGGGCGTGAGCTCGCCATGGCTCTCGATCATACATTAAGCGTGCAGGCAAGCCTCAAAGCCAGAACTCATCTCACATTCAACCTTCACCGCCTTTACCTTGCCTTAAATAACAGACACATACACACAATGGATGGAAGCTCTCGACTTTGAAAACGCTCACATGGAAAATGCTTGCTCCCCCACCATCGGACTGGCTGGCCAGGGAGGAGAAGAGATAGCCTCGAGATGTGTGTGTGTGTGTGTGTGTGTGTGTGTGTGTGTGTGTGTGAGAGAGAGAGAGAGAGAGAGAGAGAGAGAGAGAGAGACTCATTAGGGTTTTTCAGAGTGCATCTTCTTCTGGCGAAGGAGGCGGCAGCATGGTGCACGTCAGTTTCTACCGCAACTATGGAAATACGTTCAAGAAGCCCCGCCGTCCTTATGGGTAGGAGCGGCTCGATGCAGAACTGAAGCTTGTAGGGGAATATGGACTCCGTAACAAGAGAGAATTGTGGAGAGTGCAATATGCATTGAGCCGCATCCGCAACAATGCCCGAATGTTGCTTGCACTCGATGAGAAGAACCCACACAAAATCTTCGCATGTTCAGATATGGTCTTCTAGATGAAAGCCAAAACAAGCTTGATTATGTTTTGGCATCAACAGTTGAGAACTTCTTGGAGCGTCGTCTGCAGACTCTTGTCTTCAAGTCAGCATGGCCAAATCGTGCTTATCAAGCAGAGGCATATCAGGGTTGGCAAGCAAGTTGTCAATGTTGCCTCTTTTCTGGTAAGAGTGGATATTTCACAGAAGCATACTGATTTTGCACTGTCGAGTCCCTTCGGGGGCGACAGACCTGGTCGTGTGAAGAGAAAGAACATGAAGGCTGCTGGTGGCAGGGGGTGAAGATTAAAGTGACGATGGCTTGTGTGTGTGTGTGTCTTTTCAGACTTCGCATTTTCATGGATGATGGTTGCCCCTCCAGGCTCCAGCGTTGCTTTCCCTGACAGTGCTTGCTCAATGCTTTTCTCTCTCTCTCTCTCTCTCTCTCTCTCTCTCTCTCTCTCTGCCTCTCCTCTTAATAAGTTAAAGGTTGCAGAGTGACTAGGACTACTCTCGAGCATTGGGAAGCTGTAATAAAAATTCTCAGAACATCGCGCAGCGCTCTCTCTCTCTCTCTCTCTCCTCTCTCTCTCTCACACACACACACAGCTTGGACAGTGACTAGAAAGTGGTCTTGAGTTCTCTCTCTCTCTCTCTCTCTCTCTCTCTCCCCCCAAAAAATACCCCTCTAATTTGTGGGAATTCCCAAAATACCCCTCTAATTTCAAGAATTCCAAAAATACCTCCAATATTTTATCCTTATTTCTCAAAGCGCCTTTCAAATTTTCCAAAGTTCTCAAAACTAGTGTGGCCGGCCGCCTCTCTCTCTTTCTCTCTCCCCCCCTGCGTGCGCACTGTCCTCACTGTAGCCGGATGAAGGAAATTGCGACACGTGGCACTGGAAAACCAGTCTCCTTAATATATAGTATAGATACCCCTAATTACTTCGTTAGCCCCTCAGCAGCCACGTGTCGTTAACCCCTCAACAGCCCACGTGGCTGCAGCGCTACTGTAAAAACAGCGCATCAAAGCTATTGTAAAAGCTACTGCAACGCTTTACAGCGCTAAAAAAAACGGGTCACGATCTCCCGCGAAAAGCATAGCATAGCATAGCAGGTAGCGAACGCAGGCAGCAAGCAGGCCCTTTTGTGAGGGTTGCACACAGATGACAGTCAGTGCCCTGTAAAGGGCCAGTTGGAGCCGCATGTTGGAACCGGGAGCAGATCCCGTGTGGTTGCTTGTGGCGTGCAAGACACTTCGGACAGCTGGCAGCACAAGGCCCCTATCTTATTTTTGGTTACTTGTCGATGCCCGCAGTGGGCTGTGGACTGGAATTCACCCGCAGGGGGTTGTGGATCTTTTGCTCTCCACTTGGTCTCTGCTGAGCCAGAGTGTCGAGCCGGTTCAAAGGCTTTCGGCTAGTCTCTCGACAGAGACTCGAGCCCATTTTGTTGTATGCCATTCGGGTGAGCCTGGGGTGTCGAACCCGATTGTATTCCTTTTTTGGATTGAGCCGAGTTGGCTCCTCTAGTGACGCCGGCCACTATAGACCCGGCCATAGTGTTGCTCTCGGGCTCGCAAAGCCCTCGTGTATTGATCATAGCTGGAGGATTGTGGGTTCCCCGTTGTATGAGACATAGATGGAGCTTTGCGTATAGAGTTGTGGCAATGGTTGGAGGTTTGACGGTGCCTCCATGTTGTCAAAGAAATTGTCTGGTTGTGCAGTAAGTGATTGCTGGCATTTTAACCTGGGACATCCTGAGAAGCCTTTGGAGAATGAACCTCTAGCTGGTCTGGAGCTGAGCAGTGTTCTGGGGGTTCTAATTGTTGACACATTAGCAGACTTTCTGCCAAGAAGGAAGTCAACTGGTGTGCATCGTGTAGCAAGGTCGTAGTCTGTTTTCAACTGTGACTATTACGGTGAAATCTTGATCATGGATTTAGTAGCTTTGCGTATAGAGTTGTGGCAATGGTCGAAGGTTTGACGGTGCCTCCAGGTTGTCGAAGAAATTGCCTGGTTGTGCAGTAAGTGATTGCTGGCATTTTGACTTGGGACATCGTGAGAAGCCTTTGGAGAATGAACCTCTAGCTTGTCTGGAGCTGAGCAGTGTTCTGAGGGTTCTAATTGTTGACACATTAGCAGAATTTTTGCCTAGAAGGAAGTCAACTGGCGTGCATCATGTAGCAAGGTCGTAGTCTGTTTTCAACAGATGCCAAGCGAGGGCCTCTCTCCAGATGCAATCACCTACGTACTCCAACTGCAATCAACTAGCGTGCATCATGTAGCAAGGTCGTAGTCTGTTTTCAATAGATGCCAAGCGAGAGCCTCTCTCCAGATGCAATCACCTACGTACTCCAACTGCCTCCAGGATCGGGATGGGATGCGATCGCTTGGTATGCACTTATTGTTGCACGACATGTGCCAAATGGGGTGTATTCATGGGAGAGCCTATGAAATCACCTATGCATGCATCTTGAAGGCATGTGGCACAAGATGCTGATATGGACACAAAAAGATGTTATGCTGATATGGACACAAAAAACAATTATGTTGTTTGTCAGAGTCTGCTGGAAAAAGTTGTCATGCTTGGCACTATTTTGGTTGATATGTATGTGAAATTTCGTGCGCTTGAGAAAGATGTCATGCTTGGCATTGTCTTGATCGATATGTATGCCAAATGTGGTGCGCTTCAAAAAGCACAAAAAGTGCTTGAGGAGCTTCTTGTCTGGAATGTCGCTTCTCGGAATGCACTGATTGGGGATGTGCACAACAATAGTAGCGCCAGATTCCGGAGTGTGGACTCTTGGAATGTAGTGATTTCAGGATGCTCTAGATTGTTCTCAGCAGATGCAATCACCTGCGCATGCATCTTGAAGGCATGTGGATCTACGCACAACATGAGTAGGGCTAGAAAGATTTCGTGCTTGGCAATACCTTGGTCGATATGTATGCTAAATGTGGTGTGTTTGAGAAAGCACAAAAAATGTGTCTGAGAAGCTTTCTATCCGGAATGTTGTCTCTTGGAATGCATTCAGTGCAGGATACACGCAACAGGAGCAAGGCTAGAAAGCTCTTGGCTGCTTTCAACGGGGATGCAAAGTGAGGGCGTCTCTCCAAATTCAATCACATAAGCGTGCATCAAGATGCTCATATTGGCCTAAAAGATCACTATGATATTGTTAGTGAGGGGTCGTTGCCAACAATTGCCATGCTTGGTAATGCCTTGGTCGATATGTATGCCACATGTGGTGCGGGATGTCGTCTTTCGGAACACACTGATTGTAGGATATGCTTGACAAGGGCACATGAAGCTGTCGTGCTTGGCACTGTCTTGGTCGTTACGTATGCTTAATGTGGTGCGCTTGAGAAAGCACAAAACGTGCTTGAGGAGCTTCCTGTCCGAAATGTCACCTCTTGGAATGCACTAATTGCGGGATGCGCGCAACAAGAGCAGTGCCAGAAATCTCTAGGCTGTTTTCAGCGGACGCAAAAGCAAGTGTATCTCTCAAAATTCAGTCACCTATACTTTCGTCTTGAATGCTACGCTTACATCTTAAAGGCATGTGGCTCTACGCAAGTGCTCGAGGAGATTCCTGTCTGGAGTGTGCACTCTTGGAATGCACTAATTGCAAGATTTGTCCCACGTAGGCAGGGACAGAAAGCTCTAGTTTGTTTTCAGCAGATGCAAAGTGAGTGCCTCTCTACAGATGTAATCACGTATGCATGCATCTTGAAGGCATGTAGCTCTAAGCAAGATGCTGATATGGGCACAAAAATTCACAATTGTATTGTTAGTCAAAGGTTGTTGAGAAAAGATGTCGTGCTTGGCACTGTCTTGGTCGATAAGTATGCAAAGCGAGGGTCTCTCTCCATATGCAATTACCTTTTGCACGTACCTTGAAGGCATGTGGCTCTACACAAGATGCTCATATGGGCACAAAAACTCAGAAGTATATTGTGAGTCGGAGGCTATTAAAGAAAGATGTCGTGCTTGGCAGTATTGTCTAGGTCGATATGTATGTCAAATGTGGTACGCTTGAGAAAGCACAAAATGTGGCTGAGGAGCTTCCTATCTGGAATGGCATCGACCATCCAATGGCAAGTGCTTGCTCGCTTTTTTTATGACCTTCATCAGCCGCCTTGTCAAGACGTACAGCTATCGAGCTATTCATGCTCTAAACTACAATTTCGGCCCTCTGGCGTCTTTCTCATCGCAAACTGAGAAATCGTCATAATTATAGCCTTTCAGTGCAAAAAGGGGATCGGCTTCCTTTCTTCTTTCTTGGTACCTTCACAGAAAAACCACAAGATGGGTAATCACTTCGAATCGATGCAGGATGTCGGCAAGGAAGCTCGTCAAGGCTATTCTAAGCATATGCAAGCAGAAGGCCTTTCTCCAATGCAATCATCTATGGAAGCAAGCACCTATGCTAGCATCTTGAAAGACTTCGTAATATGTTGACATGGGTGAGATTTAGTTATCTTATCAAGATCAAATAGAAGTATGTGACGAGCACAACCAATTTATATTATCTCGTGATGAGAGTGCTCGTCAGTCACAACTATTCAAAAACAGGTATGCAAACAGAACAGCCAGAAAGCTCTAGGTTGTTTTCAGCTGATGCGACACGAGGGCCTCTTTCCAGTTGCACCTCTCTTCAGATGCAATCACCTACGTATGCATCTCGAAGGCAAGTAGCTCTACGCAAGATGCTCTTATGGACACAACAACTGAGACTGATATTGTTAGTCACGTGGTGCTTGGCAATGCCTTGGGCGATATGTACGCCAGATGTGGTGCGCTTGACAAAGCACAAAAAGTCCTTGAGGAGCTTCTTGCCAGGAATGTCGCCTCTTTGAATGCACTGATTGTGGGATGTGTGCAACAAATGCAGGGCCAGAAAGCTCTACGATATTTTCAGTGGATGCAAAGCATTGGAATGCACTTTCCCCATCATACACACAACATGAAGCCGATGCAAACGGAAGGCGTTTCTACAAATGCATTCACCTATGCTTGCACCTTGAAGGCTATTGACCTTATGCAAGCTTGTTGCGCGGAACGTCGCCACAAGATCGCAGGAAGGGTCTCTATCCAGCCGCAATCAACTACGTCTACATAGGAATCTGGAAGGCATGCGGGTCAACAGATGCAATCACGTACACAGTCATAGATATTAGAATTCACGATGTCAACGTTTGTTGGGAGTACGATTTCATGCTTGGTGGTGGTTTGATCGATATATATACAAATTGTGGTGTTCTCACAATAGCACAAAATCTTCATTAAGGATATCCTCCATGGGATGTCGTCTCTTACAGCGGGTTAAGTGCAGGAGATGCCCAACATCGTTGATGCAAGGAAGTCCATTGCCGACATACATTCAATCGCGGTGAGTAAGCATTATCATTTTCTGATTTTTGATACTGAGAATGCAGTTAATGAACACACTGAAAATTGCACGCTGTCGTGGGAATGGCACGTTCCTTCGTATTATAAAAATTGGGGAGGATTGTGCAAACTCCCCCATGCAAGGAGACTTGCATGTTTTCTTTTTTTTAAAAACATAAAAATGGAACAACAAACAATTAATAACATTGAGATCATGTATGATCATGAACATTGAGCTTGACAAAACTCTTAACTCTCCTTGTGGTTTTTGGCGAGGTACCTCTCTGAAGCACTACAATTGGTAACCAATTTATGCGGAGGTACACCACTAAACCACGACGATCGGTATCTCAAACACTCTCAGGTAAAAAAATCTAACACTCTTTCATGAAATCTCTCTCTCTCTCTCTCTCTCTCTCTCTCTCAGTTTCCAATATTTTGTTCGATCTCAGTTCGATGGAACATAGCTAACGAAGCACTCTAGTTATGATTATAAATTTCTCCAAAGATAGAAATATTTGTGGATTTTGATAAGAAGACCGATTCTCTATCAACACAAGATGCTAAAATTAGAATTTGAGTTGGTTATGTAAGCTTTAGAGATGAATTGCTATAGTATTCTTAGACATACCCCCCCCCCCCCAAAGGTGAGTTGCTACAAATTACATGCTACGCACTCAAAAATGGATCTCAATTGTCGAAAAGGAATAAAGATAAAAGAGTTGTGAACAATCCAACCAAAATAGGTACAACGGTTTTATGGAGATATTTACAAAACAATATATACGAGAGTTCCATTTTTGTGTCGAAGCTCTCTCTCTCTCTCTCTCTCTCTCTCGTCTCTCTCTCGTCTCTTTGCTCTGCACGCCTATTAGCTTCCATGGATCCTCATCGGTGCCATCCTCCCTAGTCGCTTCCCTTTCAATGACCTCATTTTGGGAGGGCCTAGTTCTCAAAGCTATGCAATTATGTTGTGCACTCAAATCACCAGATTTTGTATTCTTTTCGAGTTAATATAATTCCTCGAGTCACAATTGTGAGTATAGCAAAAAAATATTCTTTTCGAGATAACATAATTTCTGTCCACTCACGATTGTGCGTATGGCAAAAGACAAAAAGAAATTCCCTGTGTAATGTGGGTTGAATCTATTTATACTATGCTAGAGAGCACCTTAATGCCACAAGCCTTACAAGTGGCTCGTGAGCACAACCATTCTTGCCATGTTGATTCTTCATAGCCTTCACCTTACCCGATTGTTGACAATCTCCTTCAACAAGCCCAATCATGGGTTAGACCAATTGGCTTCCTACATTGCTTTGGATGCTCCCTCAGGCTTAGCTCTCGGCTACAAAAACTTCGACGGTGGTAAGTGTGCGAAGTGCCGATACCCCAGCTTTCCGTGTGTGACTGATCGAGTTTCATTAACCGGAAGTGCCGAGGCCCCACTATAAGACCTGCTATATATATAGCAGGCCCTTCGTGTGTGACCGATCGAGTGCCGTTGATTTGGAGAAGCATTGTTGGCCGGCCTCAACACTAAGTGACACCTATATTTGAAGAGGGGGGGGGGGGGGTAATGGGATCAAGGACGGAGAAGTTCACGCACGAAGATCGAAAGGATCGCAGCCGCAAATGTTTGCCTCAAAAACTAAACCTGGACACGCACTAAACCTGGACAATGTAGGCAATGCATATCAACTCACAATATTATATCGTAAAAACAGTTTTGGATACATAATGTGCGCGCGGGTGAGGTGGTTAGCCTATGTGACCCTAAACTTGGATTGCGAGCTCCCGGATTTAAATCTTGACGGTGTCCCTCGTTTTTCTCGCTGGCCACGTTTAGTGCCTCTCGTTTTTTCGACGGTGCGCCTTGTTTTTCTCACTAGCCAAGTTTAGTGCGCCTCGAGGTCCTGTCCCCCAACCCCGACCGTCGATCCCATTACTCTCCCCCGCATTAAATATAGGTGTTACTTAGTGCCAAGGTTGGCCGGTTACAATTAGTTCTAACTTCAAAACTACCTAGGCCTTAGCCTATGTAGGGTATAAATTTATAAAATGGTGGCTAAGAGGAAGGCCACGTAAGTCTTGTTCTTATGGTCTAGTCTCTGGCAGCGCAGGAAGGAGATCATTTTCTGAGATGGTGTTAACCGCACCCTCATTCCACGTCATCTCTCTCACAGAGACGGATCCTCTTCCGCCTGCTTCACAGGTTAGCATCCCGAAACCTTCCTTTTCTTTCAAAGTGAAAGCTTTCCGCAGGAAATCTGGAGCTGAGCTTTTTGCCAGGGCCTCTCTTGTCAGCAGAGCTCATTTACTCACACAGAGCAGCAGCAGTGAAACTCTCAGAGAATCGAATTCCTCTGAGGAAAAGAAATTCGATAAGGGCTTCAAAGGCTTGCGATCAAACGGTCGTCTTAGGCAGCAGTTGCATGGCGCCCAAGATTTACATGATAACCAGCAACAAGCTTTGCAAAGATTGAGAGGTTTCTCTGCTCTACGTAAGGATACACCTTCCAAAAAAGTTGTCAGTTCGGTGCCGCAGAGGCGTCACCTGTATTTGGATCCACCTGCCCATCTTCAGCAAGCCCCACGTACAGAAGATTTAGAATCTTTTAATATTGAGAAAGATCGCGCCAGTACCTCCAATGGTTTTGCAGGCCAAAATGCGCAACCTGCAAAGACAACAGGAAAAAATGCTCAATCCATAAAGCGTCGGAGTGGTAGGAACTCATCAAGAGGGTTTGATGTTTTGGATGACCTAATGTCGGCTCAGGGCCGCAACTCAAAGGCATTGTTGGAGAGTTTGCAATCAGAAATAGCAATGGAAAATGATGAGATACTGAGTTTCAGATTGGACTCTGTAGAGGATGCTCGAAAAAGCCCTTTCCTGAGCCAAAAGTGGGCCACGAGAAATGACATGGCAGGAAAGCTTGGTGGAATCTCTCAGATGATCGCAGACTCTAGAAGAGTACAAAGATGGCAACGGATATATGAAGATACGACAGAGTCTGCGACAGTGTCGGGTCCCTTTGCCAGTTCCATAGAAAAGGCATTATCTCCATCTGTGGTTGCCAAATCAGTCCATGTAACGACGAACGCCAGCCCCAGCAATGCAAGTGTCGTGCAGCAAAGTGTTAAGTCTCCGCAACTAGAAGATATTTCAAACGTGTCTCAGCCAGCTCTGCGTGGGCAAGAGGTGCTTTGGGCTTTGCAGAAGGCAGCCATTGAAAAGGCCAAGAAGAAGAACAAAAGTCGCAAACCTAATGATAGGGCTGTAAGAGGAAAGGGGAGGGCAATGGATGACTCCGGTGAGTGGCGGAATGCAAAACCCATTGTTTTAAAACCCGAGTGGGCTCTTCAGATTGATGACCTTGATCGCCGCATCGAAATGCTCAAAAATCCAATGTTGTTGTCATAATAGGAGAGGACTATGGCTTTTTCATTGTTGTATGCCATACGCTTCCCGTGAACCGTGCATTAACAATGCATGATTCAAGGTCTGCATTTGTGTTAATCCATGTGGATTTCAGCATTTATACATGTTTTTTAACTCAAATACCAAGTCTTGATGTCCCTTGTCAGTCATGCATTTATGTTAATCCATGTGGACTTCATCGTTTGTACATTTTTTAAAAGCTCAAATACCGAGTCTTGACCCTTGTCAGTGATGCATTTGTGTTAATCCATGTGGATTTCAGCATTTGTACATGTTTTTTTAGCTCAAATACCAAGTCTTGATTTCCCTTGTCAATCATGCATTTGCATATGATATGCTTTTAAGCAGGGGATTATGGTGAGTTAAAGATAAGAGAGAGAGAGAGAGAGAGAGAGAGAGAGAGAGAGAGAGAGAGAGAGAGAGAGAGAGAGAGAGACTTCACCTACCCTGTCATTATCGCCATGGATGATGGCGTGCATTTGAGACTCACCTTTTATGAGGTCCTCATAGATTTTGCTCTCTGATGGTTGTTGGGAGCCCATTATCGTCATTCGATCTTCCATGAGACTCTTATGTCGTGCCTTCATGATGGAGGATGCCAGTCACTGGAGACCTGGATATGGGAGCATTGCTCGTTGTCTGAGTTGTAGTAGGATTTGGAGGTTCGATGTTGGCCATCAACAAACTGATCCTTTCGTTACAGTCCCTTCTTTCAGTACGCCTCTATCGGTTGACATGTTGTACTCAGGCAGTAGAGTCAGATGTACAGGCCCACACAGCTATCCACTTGGTTGGATGCAGGTCTTTCTCATGCTTTTGCGACTCAGTACTGGTCCTTGCTGGCAAATCTTGTATTGTATGTAGATATTAGCTCACACAAGTCTCCTGCTTGGAACCTTGTGAGGCAACGCTCAAACAGGACACCATCAGCGTGGTAAAGTGGGCTCATATTTTGGGGCCTAATTTTGGGCTTGCAGATTTCTAGGCCAATGAATTCGGCAAGAAACGTTCCCACGGGCCTTATGGTGGCTCATGAGGGTCACCTAAAGAAGAGGATTGCTTGGCAAGATCGAATGAAGAGGTCATCCCAAAGCCCAGGATGTCCATTCATAGGCCATGTAACTGGCAAGGCATGTCGATAAGGGGTAATTTAACATCGCAAGAGGTTGCATGGGCTCAATCTGAGCTTCGAATAGGTTACAACAGGTCTTCAATATGATAGATGAGGAAGCCCATGCAAAGCAAGGAGCCTTTAACCTTGCATGGTCATGAGTCCGTACATCGAGTTTATGAGCTTTTCAAACTCTAATGCTGACAAAGTGATGCCTTTAAGGGTCTTGCTTCATATGTAGCAAAGTTTTTGATACAGAGTTTATTGACGACTGATACACCACTAAAATTGTTACTTTATGTTCATTAGTGAATTATTACTGTGTGAAGCAAGGCTTTAGTTTTATGCATATGGCGTAGTAGCTTCCCAAGTTTGAGATGTGCTATCAGCATATGGAATGTTCTTTCATTGGGAACCAGCATGAACAAAGTCAAGGGGCTTACACGGTACATAGGACCGCTCAAAGTATGCCAAAATCCATGGCTATGAGTTGGATTCAAGCAAGGATTGCCAAATCAAACTAAAATTCACTCTCCAACAAGCACTTTCTTTTGGATTTAGTGACAATTGGCATGAAACGAGCAACAAGGTTTTAAAGCTTTAATTTGGAAAGTAGCATAACTTGCACAATAAAGTGCTTTGAAAGGAAGAAAGGCTTGTTCATTGAATTGGAATGATGACACGGCATTAAGAGCTGGGGTATTGGCATCATGGGGATACAACTTTGTATCTTGTGTATGACAAGGTCGAATTGTGTTTTATCAATGCTAGTTCTAAATAGTCAAGGCACTTAAGAGTAGATAGCTACTACCAATTGAGACTGTCATTGTAGCCAAGGGCTTATCCATCTATTTTGTTGAGTGGCAGGCAAGGCGTGCTAGTAAGGTGGACTTCATTCCACCCAAGCAGTTTTACGGTTCCACTATGATGCCAGAAACTTTGTCAAGGACATCATTGACACCTAATGGTCAGTTATTCTCTTTGATAATTTCCAAGAGGGATTCAAAAAATGATATTCACATGCACAGGAGTCGCAGGATTCCTTCAGAATAGGTAAGATCTTCTCCATTTTAGGTAATTTTCATTGATGATTCTCCTATTGAGGATGTTGCACGAATTACCCATAGCTTTAACCTTCTACTCAATAGCACTTGAGGTGGGTATATTGCATTGCTCTTGGTGCATGTGACTGCATTGGAGGGTACTATATATATCATTGATTCTGTGCACAAGGTGTATGCACTACAAATGATGATTTGATTCTATAGCAGACAAGCATGGCTTCACTATCCACAGTGAGAATATTTCTCTCAATGGAATGATATTTTTGTTTAAATGATCCAATAGTGAACAAGATTACAACTTGAGAGGATCTTTTGCTTAGTCTATAGAATCGATTTTGTCTATAGGAATGGTATTTTTTAGGATATTACCAAACTTATAATTGACAAATCATTGTGTATGTGTCAATGGTCACTTATATGACCCTTCAAACTTGTGCTTTCAAGGAAAGAAGTTCTCAATTGCCAAGGGCTAGTAGATAAGGTCATTCTCCCAACCTGCTTAAAATGACTATTGGTAGCAAGGTGACCTATGATGATACCCATCTACCTAGTAATTTTAGCAATATCCTTTTGGAATCTGCCCAAGGATTTTGGGTTTTCAAGCTAAGATCAAGGGTTCTTGGGTGGACAAGATAAAACAAAAGGTTTTATTTTGTGCAATAGTGTTGCAAACCTTTTGTTGACGCAATAGTGACATAGTTTTGCGTGGCTACCAGGTAGCAATTATGGAGAGGAGAAGATATTGGAGTACCAGGTACTTCCTCTACTAATTTTTCATTGTCCGTGTTTAATTTTCCTCCAATCAAATTGAGGATCTAGATTTTAGTAGTCACCTCCAATACGACCGCTATAGGCCTACAAGGTACGGATCTGTTTGGTGCTTGTTATTAGTCACAAGGTGTACAACATGGTTTAGGAACTCATGGAGTTTAGCTTAGCCAGTGTGGAGCAAAGTTTGTGAGGCTTGCTCTCACTCGTGTCGTCGAATGTTTTTAATTACATCCACACACAAGTACTTGTACTTGACAAATGTCATATTTCCTGACATCACTATATGAGACATATCCCACATGTGGAGCATATAAGTCTCTAGGAGTAATACTAGCGCCTTTTTCTAAATTATGTGTCATGACAAAGTCACTAATAGATCACTTCAAGTATATTATATTGGGAACAATTTCAGTAGAAAAAAATTATTGGATACTTAGTAAGAGTTGCTACTGTAACAAGCATTGTTAAACAACATGAACGGATGGTTGTTTTGACTTTTTAGGCTGCAAGTTTGTGTCCCTATTATTTCTATATCCAAACTATGTCATGTCAATAAAAATGTTGCATTATTTGTACGTAGATGTGGTTTATCATCACTCTCTATTGTGGTCCGAATGATTTAGCAGAGTTGCCTAGTAATTGTTAAGTATGGAGCCTAATTTACCCCTTGTAATTTTCTGTGTTAAAAACGAACGTTTGTAAGGCCCCCATTATGAGGAGAAGCCATCGTGCGTGAAAAAAAATCACTCACCGGAATATTATGGTCGGATGGCGGCCGAAAAGTGGTCGAAAAACGGCCGGTTGTTTGGCCGATGGCCGGTAGTTAATGGTCGGAAGTCAATGGACGGTGTGGCTGGTGGCCGAATTCAAAAGCGGACTTGTCTTCTCAAGGACGGCCACACATGGGTGGATTGGAGGGTCCGATTTAGACTTACCTACACAAGGGCGGTTACTCATGGCTACCTCTCATGAGAGAGGGAAGCTCTTTTGGCCATTTCTACACACATTTCACAATGTGAAGTTGATGTAACAAGGTGGGTGTGAGGTGGTGAGAGCGAAGCACAGCGGGAGCTCCAAAAGGATATAATTCGTTTGTAACCTACTTCCTGTTTTGAAGTACTAAAACCATTGAGTGGCTGCTTTCCCGTGGATGTAGCCCACATTGGGTGAACCACGTATATCGTGTGTACTCTCTCTCTCTCTCTCTCTCTCTGTCTCTCTCTCTATTCTATAATCTCTTGTGTGTGAAAATTATCTCTCTCCATTAAGTAATCTACTCAATTATCTACTTAGCTACGTCATATTTCCTAACAACTGGTATCAGAGCAAGGTTTGCTCGTAGCTAAATTATCTTAAGGAAATGCTTCCTTGAATTGAATGGGAGTAATGTCGGAGGAAGGGAAGCTCAAGATCGAGAAGTTCAACGGAAAAAACTACCAACATTGGAAGATGCAGATTGAAGACTATCTCTACCAAAAGGACCTCTATTTTTCACTAGGCGGTCTTGCAAAGAAGCCGACGACGATGGCAGATGAAGCATGGATTGTCCTTGATCGAAAGGCACTGGGAACAATCCGGTAGCTTGCGTCAACGGTGGCCTTCAACGTTTTGGAGATGAAGACCACGGAGGACTTGATGAAGTCACTTGATGACTTCTACGAGAAACCATCGGTATCCAATAAGGTATTTCTCATGAAGCGCTTGTTCAATCTAAAGATGACAGAGAATGGTTCATTTGTAGAATACCTAAATGACTTTAACACCAACATAAGTCAACTTCAATCGGTGAAAATAAATTTTGATGACGAAGTGCGAGCTCTCCTTATACTATTGTCTCTACTAGATAGTTGGGACAACCTTGTGATGGCTGTAAGTAATTCTATTTTTGGCACAAATACTCTTAAGTTTGATGATGTTGTGGGTGTTCTCCTAAGCGAGGAAATGCGAAGGAGAAGCACATGAGAATCATCAAGTGCTGCACTGTCAGTGGAAACAAGAGAAAGGCCTAAGGAGAGGTTCAAAAACCAAAAGGGTTGTGATCACTCAAGACGGAGCAAGTCACGCACAAAGTCAGTTCTTGAATGTTGGAACTGCGGCAAGAAGGCCATGTCAAGAAGGATTGTTGGTCCAAGAAGAAGAAGGAGTCGGAGCCTCAAGACAACAAGCCAACATCGGAGGTCAATGTGGCAGGTAAAGTAGAGCAAGATGCTCTAATTCTCTTATTAGATAGTGTGTCTAATTTCTGGATAGTAGATTCTGGGGCCTCATTCCATGCGACACCACACAAGCAACATTTCCAAGATTACACCAAAGGTAATTTTGGGTATGTGTACTTGGGAGATGATGAAGCTTGTGAAATTGTCGGCAAAGGTGCAGTTTGTGTCAAAACTGCTAACGAAAATGAATGGAAGCTTAAAGATGTTAGGCATGTTCCTTCTCTTCGCAAAAATTTGATCTCGATAGGACAATTGGACGATGAAGGTCACAACATTGCATTTGGAAGCAAACAATGGAAGATCTCAAAGGGATCTTTGGTGGTTGCCAAGGGAGAAAAGGTTGGTACACTTTACTTGTGTACTGTTAGCACGCAACCTTCAGCTTGTGCAACAACTACAGAAGTTGACAGTGCGGTCTGGCACTACCGGCTTGGGCATATGAGTGCCAAAGGAATGCAAATCCTACAAACAAAGAAGCTTCTACCAGGTTTGAAAGAAGTGGACTTAGAGTTCTGTCAAGATTATGTTTATGGTAAACAAAAGAGGGTAAAATTTTAAAAATCTAGAAATGGAAGAAAAAATAAAAAACTTGATTTGGTTCATTCTGACGTTTGGGGTCCTGCAAGTACACCATCACATGGTGGCTCATTGTATTATGTAACATTCATAGATGATGCGACTAGGAAAACATGGGTTTATGTAATGAAGAATAAATCCGATGCGTTTTTCATATTTCAAAGGTGGAAAGCCTTTGTGGAGAATGAAACAGGTACTAAGGTTAAATGCCTCAAATCCGACAATGGAGGCGAATATTGCAGCCAAGCTTTTGAAAGCTTTTGTGCTAGCAATGGTATTCGGAGGCAAAGAACAACCCCAAGGAAACCTCAACAAAATGGCAATTCCGAAAGGATGAACAGAACAATCATGGAGCGAGCACGAAGCATGCGGCTACATGCAGGCCTACCGCTTGAGCTTTGGGCGGAAGCTGTAAGTACGTCTGTGTACTTAATCAATCGGTCACCCTCAATGACATTGGATGGGGGAGTTCTAGAAGAGGCATGGACATGTAGACCGGTGAATTATGCAATTCTCAAAGTGTTTGGGTGTGAGGCTTTCATGCACATAGATAAAAGCCTAAGATCAAAGCTAGATGCAAAGTCCAAAAAGTGTTTCTCCATTGGCTATGGAGAAGGTGACTTTGGGTATCGCCTATGGAATCCTGAAGATGGTAAAATATTTGAAGTAGGGATGTAATTTTCAATGAACAAAATATGTATAAAGATTACTTGGAAAGAAAACAAACAAAAGAAACAGGTAATGAGTACATGGAGCTTGAGGACGGTGAAGACTCAAGGACAACAAACGGTGACAATGTGCAACAACGTCAAGCGAACGAGGAGCCTCAACGTATTTCCCGAAGATCTACAAGAGCAATAGACGTCCAGAAAGGTTCGTTCCATCCTTCAACCATCTCTTGATCTCAGATTCTGGAGAGCCAGAATCATACGAAGAAGCTATGCATCACGAATCCAAAGAAGAATGGATAAAGAGCATGCAAGTGGAGATGGATTCACTATATCACAACCAAACATGGGAGTTGGTTCAGTTGCCTAAAGGTAAGTGGGCACTTCAAAACAAATGGGTGTACAAGCTGAAGGAAGAAGAAGGTGGGAAGAAAAGGTACAAGTCTAGGCTTGTGGTAAAAGGGTTTTCTCAAAAGAAAGGTATTGAATTCAATGAAATATTTTCTCGTGTTGTAAAAATGAACTCAATTAGGCTTGTCTTAAGCCTTGTGGCTTCTCATGATCTAAATCTTGAGCAAATGGATGTAAATACGGCATTCCCTCACGGTGACTTAGACGAGGAAATTTACATGCTTCAACCAAAGGGGTATGAAGTAAAAGGTAAGGAGAAAATGGTTTGTAGATTAAAAAAGAGCTTGTATGGTTTAAAGCAAGCATCAAGACAATGGTACTTGAAGTTCGATTGATGGATGTTGGATCATGGATTCACAAGATGCAACTCGGATCACTGCATCTACACAAAGAATTTGGGAGATGGGAAGTTCATCATCCTAATGTTGTATGTTGATAACATGCTGATTGCAAGTGCTAACCTGCAGGACATCAAAGACCTAAAAGAGAAGTTGTCTAAATCTTTTTCAATGAAAGATTTAGGTGCTGCAAAGAGGATACTTGGTATGAAGATATCAAGGGAAAGGACGAAGAAGACAATAAAGCTATCTCAAGAGGATTACATCAAGAAGGTACTAGAAAGGTTTGCAATGCAAAATGCAAAAACAGTTTTTACACCTTTGGCTGGTCACTTTAAACTAACCAAAGATATGTGTCCAAAGACACAAGAGGAGATAGCCCATATGTCTAAATTTCCATATGTTGCAGCGGTAGGTTCTCTTATGTATGTTATGGTCTGGACAAGGCCAAACATTGCACATTCAGTGGGAGTTGTAAGTAGATTCATGGACAACTCAGGTAAAGAGCACTGGCAAGCTGTGAAGTGGATACTTAGGTATCTGAAAGGGACAACAACAAATGCTTTATATTTTGGAGGAACTGGTATTTTTCTTCAAGGGTATGCTGATGCAGATATGGCAGGTGACAAAGATACTCGAAGGAGCACTACTGGCTATATATTCACGGTTGAAGGCACAGCAATAAGATGGGCTTCAAAGTTGTAGAAAGTGGTCTCTTTCTACCACGGAAGCAGAGTAAGTAGCAATGACAGAGGCAAGCAAAGAAATTATGTGGCTTCACAGATTCTTAGGAGAGCTTGGATTCAAACAAGACAATTGTGTCTTGTATAGTGATAGCCAAAGCGCTGTCCATCTTGCGAAGAACTCAGCCTTTCATTCAAGGAAAAAACACATTGAGGTGAGATATCACTTCATAGCACTCTTTTGGAAGAGGGACAACTAAAGCTAGGAAAAGTGCATACAAGTGAAAATCCTGCAGACATGTTTACAAAGGTGGTCAACAGGAGAAGTTGAGCTTTTGCTCATCTTCAATCGGCATTCAAGGATAAGAAGCCAGGATGGAAAGTAGTCACAGGTTTGGTTTGGAGATCAATCTCCAAGTGGGAGATTGTTAAGTATGGAGCCTGATTTACCCCTTGTAATTTTCTGTGTTAAAAACGCACATTTGTAACGGTCCCATTATGAGGAGAATCCATCATGCTTGAAGAAAAATCACTCACCAGAATATTCCTTTTTGTCGGAATATTATGGTCGGACGGCGGCCGAAAAGTGGTCAAAAAACGACCGGTTGGCCAGTTGGCTGGTGGCCGGTAGTCAATCGCCGGTGGTCGAAAGTCAATGGCCGATGGTTGGTGGCCGAATTCAATGGCCGATGGCCGAATTCAAAAGCGGACTTGTCTTCTCAAGGGCAGCCACACGTGGGCGGATTGGAGGGTCCAATTCGGACTTATCTACACAAGGGCGGTTACACATGGCTGCCTCTCATGAGAGAGGGCAACCCTTTTGGCCTATAAAAGGAGGCCATTTCTACACACATTTCACAATGAGAAGTTGATGCAACAAGGTGGGTGTGAGGTGGTGAGAGTGAAGCAAGGCGGGAAGCTCCAAAAGGGTATAATCCCTTTGTAACCTACTTCTTGTTTTGAAGTACTTAAGCCATTGAGTGGCTGCTTTCTGTGGACGTAGCCCACATTGGGTGAACCACGTATATCGTGTGTACTCTCTCTCTCTCTCTCTCTCTATTCTATAATCTCTTGTGTGTGAAAATTATATCTCTCCATTAAGTAATCTACTCAATTATCTACTTAGCTACGTCATATTTTCTAACAGTAATTGCGATGGGAACTGTATTTACACACATATTCCCTTTTCTTAAATGTCTGCTATGAGCATACACTTTTCCGTGAGAATTGGTAAGTAAAAACCATTCCCGCCATGGAAATGTAGGCTCGGATACATTTTTGATAAATACATGCACACTAGATGTTATGGGCCTTAGTGTTTAGCAAAGGCATATTTGTAGTGGCATGAAAATTCATGCATTGGATAGCTTATAAAGGTTTTAAGTCACAACAAGTGTAGTCTTTCTATGGACTTTATTGTGGGCATACCAACCACCATAGATGGTCATGCCTCGATATGGGTTGTTGAGAGCCCATTGTCTTCGTTCGATCTTCCGTGAGACTCTTATGTCATGCATCCTGCCTTCCTGATGGAGGATGCTAGTCACTGAAGACTTGGATATGGGAGAATTTCTTTTTGTTTGAGTTGTAGTAGGATTTGGAGTTTCGGTGTGGGCAATCAACAAAATGATGCTTTCGTTCCATCCCCTTCTTTGAGTACACCTCTATCGGTCAACATGTTGTACTCAGGTGTAGTAGAGTCAAATGTACAGGCCCACACAACTATCCTCTTGGTTGGATGGAGGCCTTTCTCATGCTTTTGTGACTCAATACTATTCCTTGCTAGTGAAACTTGTATTGTATCTAAATATTAGCTCACACAAGTCTCCTGCTTGGAACTTGGTGATGCAACACTCGGACATGATTAGACTTGTGGTAGCCCCCATCATATGGATGAGAGTAGACACTGATGTCGGTGTGTTTTCTCCTATGCTCATTATGTTTGGTGAGGGATGTGTAATTTACTCCTCCGAGTAGGGCTTCCATCTGGTTTTGTGAGTTGGGGGTGTAGTCGGATGATTGCTTTAGTTTTTGGGTGCGCACCTTATTTATGAGGGAGAGGGTGCACAACCTATTTATGAGGGTGCACCTTATTTATGAGGGAGAGGGTGCACAACCTATTTTTATGCTGGTAGACCTTGCACCTTGGATATGCTACCATACACTATTCATGCTTTTGCCTTGCATCCTTGAGAGGTTATTTTTGCCATTTTGTCTACAATTTCTCTATGGATGATATGTATGGCTAGATGTCTGCATGTTCTCAATGCAGAGCCTTCCACATCAGCGACAATGTTAGTCTTTTCTACAATGGCATAGGATTTGACAGTTGGGATGATGCTTTTACAACGAGGCATTTGTGAAGATGCCTAGTTCTCACCCACAATTGGGCATACTTGGATGGGATGCTTAAATGTTTATTTACTACCATACAATTTTGATGGTTATATTGTTGTTGTGGATAACACTCAATGTTGTATTTTCTACTCAATAGTGGATGCTAGTGGCATTAGTTGCACTATCATAGTATCTAGTCAATTATATGAGTAAATGAGTTATGTTGTTTCGTATGTGTGTTAACACGTATTCATAGTTATCTTTCAATGTAAATCTGAGTATAATGAAGGTCTATACTAATATTAGAGTGGCCTTCAATATCAAGTCACTTGGGGAAATAGGGCCTTTGTTTATTTATCATGTGAAGACCATATTAGGTATTTTGGTAAAAATCTCACATTATGGGAATCTCCAAATCGACTAAATTCATGTAATTTGGGAATTTTCCACTTAAAGTGGGAAAAATTGAGGTGTGTGGTTAGTAAATAAAGTGAAAATCTCATAGGATTGTGGTGTTGATAAACACCAAAAGTCAAGAGGATGTACAACACATGGATTTGAATAATAACTATAAATTACATAAAACAAAGGAAGATACAAAAAAGATTTTGTTTACAAACTGACTAGTATAGTCACAATAGAAGCTCCACATAATTCTACTCCACATTTGATACCATATCTGAACTTTGATCCAAGTGTGGTTGATGTGCACGAGTGAGGCCTTCTTTGGCTTTTAGAGCATGCCTTTCTGGAATCTTTATTCTAGAAAATGTCCTTCTTTGTTGGGTCTCCAGGACCAAACAATTGCATCTACAGTTTCCCACACTTGTGGGTCCTTATAGTTGACAGCCCAATAACCCTTCCAACAATTGCTGTAAGCTTGAGTATCTGTCATCCCACTTTTTCTCGCGCAAGGTGCCCAATATTGAATCAAGAGTTTTCTGTAGTTTGGTGATGTAGGCTCATTATCAATGTCAGATAAAGCCATTGCAAGCCACACTGGATAGATTTCTGTGTCACTCGGAACAAGCATAAGAAAGTCACCTTGGTGCACATCAGACATAGGGTCAAACTCTTCCCTTGGCCTATCTCGTTGAGGCCCACAAAAATGATCGTTCAACTCTTCAAGGCCTAGGAATCTTTCTGCTCCTTGTTGCAAATTCATTGTAGTGCTTTGTAGGTGAGAATATTCTTGAGTTTTTGGCCAAAACATTTCATACAAGACTCCCTCTGATATGATTGCTTTTCCAATCTCTTCAATTACCTTACTCCAATAATCTATCACGGGTCTATAATATCGCGGAATACTTGAACCATTCCCTAAATTTTTCCAAAATTTTATATAGTTCTTTAGCCCCAAAATGACTTCTTCGTGGGCCTTGACATACTCCGCCATTTGTACTAGAGGTGGATCTCCATGTGGTAACATTGGCTTGCCTTCTGTGTCTGTTTTCCAAAGGCGAATACTTCCACTCCAACTTGATACCCCTACATGTGCCTTATATTGCATCATTGGTGTCTCATCCTGCATAAAGAACCTGAACTGAAGCGGTTTGGAATGTCCAACAAGTATGTCTTGTGTATCACAAAGATAGCCATCACAATATTGCTTGAAATCGGGGATCTTTGTGAGAAAAAATGGAGCTGGAGATGAAGATGAGCTGTTTCGTAATGTATCCACCATGCTCTGGTCACTGGTGCGCAAACACGACACGTCGGTGCTAGTCTGAGCAAGCCGATCAAGAAATATAACAAAACTATCAAAGACACGCCCATTACACCATGCGAAAAATGTGGACGCTTGCTTTTTCGCCGTCAGCTAACACGCCAGCTTCTACCTTCAGCTGCAGAATCCACTTCAAGGAAGCGAAGACGTTATGGGGATGCATTTGCTTACGCTCGATGCAAGAAACACTTGTCAAGCAATAGTGAACGTCTATGGGCCTTGCAAGAGGCAGGGTTCAATCCAGCACTTCCATACGTGTCGGACCTGAACACTGTAGAGGCACGCTTGGTCTCCATTCGTATCCCCTTCGCTAAGATACGTGAGCTTACATACGATGGGCAATACGGGCTTAGAGGTAGTGTCGTGAATGTGCTTGCCAACTTGGAAAAGAGCCATGATGTGCTACCTCGCTTCATGGAGGACGAGGCTTCTGTTCTTGTGGGAATCAAACAAAAACTTGAATATGATAGATGTTACTTAAGTGGCGTTGTGCGACCTCTGCTCACGATGCGTGCAACCACTACGCTGCTACCCACACCTCTCTACATCCGAGAAGGTGTCACCATCAACAACAAGTGGCTTGTGCATCTTTCTAGCCTAAGTGTAGCTTCTACGAATACCCTTAGCAACACTACAACCAATGATGAGGTTGAGGAAGAGCAGACTGATGTCATGCTTCACGAGGTCACAAGTGCAGCAGAGGTTGTTGATTATAGTAGCAAGATTCTTCATGTTGCACCTTGCGAGGGCAATTCTCCATTGAGCATTTTCAAAGACGAGTATTGTGAGGAATTGTGTTTCCCAACACTTTTCTTTGGGTCCCCTAGAAAATATAGAGAAGCCGCAATGAAAGATTACCAAGAAATTGCAAAGTGGGAGCTCATGAATGTTGATAGAAGATTCGCATTGGGCATCGAGAACTTATTTTTCAAGTCTATCAAAATTATGTCACGCCAAGTTGCTTCCTCTGTTTGGGTGCGAATGCGCAAGGGAAAGCTAGCCGGTGCAACGTTGACTGCAAGACAAGTAGTAGACGACAGAAACATAGAAAGATTCGTCAGCTCAACACTAGGATCTAGAGACTTCGAGGCACTCCGCACATCCCCTGACTACAAGGAAAAGATGAAAAAGAATGTTTTCGCAATGATTCGACAACTTGGGCCACCTACATTTTTTGTCACATTCTCCTCCGCAGAGAGGAGATGGAAAGAGCTTCTTGCTGCGCTAAAGAAGCTGGTCCCACTGAGCCAAGAGCCTGGGGAGAGTTTGAGTTCATACCAGTGTCGTCTCATTCGTGCCGATCCCATTACGACCGCTCGTTTCTATGTTAACAGGTTTAACGCAATGAAACGCTTGTTGCGCACTGATTCCTCCATATGCGGCAAGGTGCAAAACTTCTTCTTCATCACGGAGTTCCAGAGCCGTGGTAGCCAGCATGATCATGGTTTGATGTGGGTAGAGAATGCTCCATCGCTCATCTATGACATATCATGGGTTTAATGTTTTTCGCTGGAGCCTAGCATCTTGGAGACATGGTGCAGCTTGCTTCTCGTCATGTTTCAATGGAGCCTATCTTGGACAAATGGTGGAGCATCCTTCTCTCCATGTTTCAACGGAGCCTAGCTTGGACAAGTGGTGGACCTTTGATCCTCTCTCTGTTTCAATAGAGTTAGCTTGGACAAGTGGTGGAGCTTGGAACCAAACCCCCATATCAAACCTATCATGGTCACTCCAAGTGGTAAGAAAGAATAACCTTTAAGATATAAACTTATAGGTTGGACAAGTGGTGGACCTTAACACCCACATATTCTTAATATAATGACATAGAGTGGAAAAGTGGTGAATCTTGAGACAAAACCACTCATGCTACTAGCGATAATAGCTTGGACAAGTGGTGCCCTTGAATGTAAACCCCATGTACAAAATATCCTGGGTTTAAGGTATTTCGATGAGCCTAGCATCTTGGAGACATGGTGCAACTTGCTTCTCTTCATGTTTCAATGGAGCCTATCTTCCACCAATGGGGATCATCCTTCTCTAAATGTCTCAATGGAGCCTAGCTTGGACAAGTGGTGGACCTTTGCTTCTCTCTATGTTTCCATAGGGTTACCTTGGACAAGTGGTGGACCTTGGAACCAAACCCCCATGTAAAACATATCATGGTCATTCAAAGTGGTGAGAAATAATACCCTTTCAGATCTAGCCTTATAGGTTGGACAAGTGGTCGACCTTAAAACCTAGATCTTCTTAATATAACTACATAGAGTGGAAAAGTGGTGAATCTTGAGACCAAACCACTCATGCTACTAAGGATAATAGGTTGGACAAGTGGTGGACCTTGAATGTAGACCCCCCATGTACAAAATATCATGGGTTTAAGGTATTTCAATGGAGCCTAGCATCTTGGAGACATGGTGCAACTTGCTTCTCTTCATGTTTCAATGGAGCCTATCTTTGACAAATGGTGGAGCATCCTTCTCTCCATGTTTCAATGGAGCCTAGCTTGGACAAGTGGTGGACCTTTGCTTCTCTCTATGTTTCAATAGATTTAGCTTGGACAAGTGGTGGGCCTTGTAACCAAACTCCCATGTAAAACCTATCATGGTAACTCCAAGTGGTGAGAAAGAATAAAGTTTAAGATATAGCCTTATAGGTTGGAAAAGTGGTGGACCTTAGCACCGAGATATTCTTAATATAATGACATAGAGTGGAAAAGTGGTGAATCTTGAGACCAAACCACTCATGCTACTAGAGATAATAGGTTGGACAAGTGGTGGACCTTGAATGTAAACCCCCCATGTACGAAATATCATGGGTTTAAGGTATTTCAATGGAGATTAGCATCTTGGAGACATGGTGTAGCTTGCTTCTCTTCATGTTTCAATGGAGCGTATCTTGGACAAATGGTGGATCATCCTTCTCTCCATGTTTCAATGGACCATAGCTTGGACAAGTGGTGGACCTTTGCTTCTCTCTATGTTTCAATAGAGTTTTCTTGGACAAGTGGTGGACCTTGGAACCAAACCCCCATGTAAAACCTATCATAGGTCACTCCAAGTGGTGAGAAAGAATAACCCTTAAGATATAGCCTTATAGGTTGGACAAGTGGTGGACCTTAACACCCAATATTCTTAATATAATGACATAGAGTGAAAAAGTGGTGAATCTTGAGACCAAACCACTCATGCTACTAGCGTTAATAGGTTGGACAAGTGGTGGACCTTGAATGTAAACCCCCATGTTTCAATAGAGTTAGCTTCGACAAATGGTAGAGCATCCTTCTCTCCATGTTTCAATGGAGCCTAGCTTGGACAAGTGGTGGACCTTTGTTTCTCTCTATGTTTCAATAGAGTTAGCTTGGACAAGTGGTGGACCTTGGAACCAAACCCCCATGTAAAACATATCATGGACATTTCAAGTGGTGAGAAATAATACCCTTTAAGATATACCCTTATAGGTTGGACAAGTGGTCGACCTTAACACACAGATCTTCTTAACGTAATGACATAGAGTGGAAAAGTGGTGAATCTTGAGACCAAACCACTCATGCTACTAGAGATAATAGGTTGGACAAGTGGTGGACCTTGAATGTAAACTCCCCATGTACAAAATATCGTGGGTGTAAGGTATTTCAATGGATCTTAGCATCTTGGAGACATGGTGCAGCTTGCTTCTCTTCATGTTTCAATGGAGCCTATCTTGGACAAATGGTGGAGCATCCTTCTCTCCATGTTTCAATGGACCCTAGCTTGGACAAGTGGTGGACCTTTGCTTCTCTCTATGTTTCAATAGAGTTAGCTTGGACAAGTGGTGGACCTTGGAACCAAACCCCCATGTAAAACCTATCATGGTCATTCCAAGTGGTGAGAAAGAATACCCTTTAAGATATAGCCTTATAGGTTGGACAAGTGGTGGACCTTAACACCCAGATCTTCTTAATATAATGACATAGAGTGGAAAAGTGGTGAATCTTGAGACCAAACCACTCATGCTACTAGTGATAATAGGTTGGACAAGTGGTGGACCTTGAATGTAAACCCCCATGTACGAAATATCATGGGTTTAAGATATTTCAATGGAGCCTAGCATTTTGGAGACATGGTGCAGCTTGCTTCTCTTCATGTTTCAATCGAACCTGGCTTGGACAAATGGTGGAGCATCCTTCTCTCCATGTTTCAATGGAGCCTAGCTTGGACAAGTGGTGGACCTTTGATTCTCTCTATGTTTCAATAGAGTTAGCTTGGACAAGTGGTGGACCTTGGAACCAGACCCCTATGTAAAACCTATCATGTGCATTCCAAGTGGTGGTAAATAATACCATTTAGAGATATAGCCTTATAGGTTGGACAAGTGGTGGACCTTAACACCCAGATCTTCTTAATATAATGACATAGAGTGGAAAAGTGGTGAATCTTGAGACCAAACCACTCATGCTACTAGGGATAATAGGTTGGACAAGTGGTGGACCTTGAATTTAAACCCCACATATACAAAATATCGTGGGTTTAAGGTATTTCAATGGAGCCTAGCATCTCGAAGACATGGTGCATCTTGCTTCTCTTCATGTTTCAATGGAGCCTATTTTGGACAAATGGTGGAGCATCCTTCTCTCCATGTTTCAATGGACCCTAGATTGGACAAGTGGTGGACCTTTTCTTCTCTCTATGTTTCAATATAGTTAGCCTATATTAGACAATTAGTAGACCTCGAATCTCTCCATGTTGTCTAGAGCTGAGCTTGGACAAGTGGTGGACCTTACTTCTCCCTTCCCTTAGTTTACTAGCTTAAAAGATTACTATGTATACTTGCTTAGATCTAGCTTGAACAAGTGGTGGACCTTGTATTCACACAAACTTAATCCATTACAAAAAAGTATATGTAAAATAACATTTGGTTTTTTTTGTTTCAGGAAAGATGGCTCCAAAAAAACAGGTTGCAAGGGTTGCTGTCTCAGTTGACTATACTTGCAATGATCTTAGGAAATGGTATTTGGACATACATGGTATAGAGGGTGCACAATTTCATAAGGTGCATCTATTTATTGCCAAAAAGGAGAATGACAGCTTGTTTGAAGATGTTGGACAAGTTGTGGAAGCATCTGTCTCTGTAGTTGATAGTCATCCGGAGGTGGAATGCATTGACATTCTAGTTCCAATGAATCTAGAATTTCAACTATCTCCAGGAGCATATGCATTGGAGCGCATGTCTAGAAACAAAGAAGAGACAATGTTTTCTCGAGGATGGAAGTTTGCAGAATCAAATCCAAATATCACAGCAGATCAACTTCAAAGCTCCATCATTGCCACACTACAACGAAAAAAGGTGAAAGCTTCACGACCACCATCCACAAAGAAGCAAGCAAAAGTGCAGAAAGTAGAGCTAAGCGAACTAGTTCCATTTTGGATGTAGACAAGGCATCTTTGGCATCCTCATCAACAGAGGGTTCAATGTCAAAGATGAGAATTGTGGATCCAGATGTTTTAGAAGCTGAGGCCATGAAAGGACAAGAAAAAGATACAGGTGGAATGAATAAGTACATAAATTATTTTCCTTTCCAATATAGGGAATTTGATATCCCTATTCAAAATTGTTGGCTTGCTCCTGATCACTATAATGCACGTATTATGGATAAAAAACACGCTGAAAGTGTGTTATTTGGATTTTCACGGAGTACGACCAAGCCTGCAGCATGTGCATATTTGATGCCTGTTCGAAATGCAAAATCAAAGAAGGGGACTCCTTTGGCAGTAGAAGAGGTAGAGGAGCAAAAAATTAAAGATTATCATTATTGGATTCTTGATGGGCAGCATTCAATCTATGCTGCAAAAGTTTTGCTTCACAATGAACAAAACAACAAAGAGATCTTTGAAAGACTGATTAGCGTGTATAAATTTAGAAAGGCTCGCATTGTTGTGAATGCTCCTCCATTTGTTGCAACTGCTATATCTGCCATTGCAAATGAGGAGGCTCAGGCATTGTATGTCAAGCAACCTTACAGCCAAATATTGAGACATTTACGGAGTCAATGGATCTTCTCAGGACGACCACCAAAGGCAGCAAGTGGAATTGCAGAGGGACATGCATCTCGTGCCGGATGGGATGTAAGTTATTTTCTTTGTCTTTTTGATAGTGTTTAATTAACAAATCTTGCTCAATAGTTTAATTATTTCTCTATTTCTTTTTAGGCTTTTCTTCGATTGGCAAGAATGAGTGCAGCAGCAAGTTGGATTGCTAAACAGGCACACATGGTCACGTACTCTGATTTAGTTTATGATTGCTGGATAGAAATCATTGAAAAGCTAGAAGAGGAGAATAAGAAACCCCCAACAACTGTATTTAGATACCTTTGTGGCCTTGAGGAATCAGAGGTAAAGACTATTCAAGAAGAGATTAGAGATGAGAAGATTTTACTGTCAAAGAGTGCAAAGGATGGTGATGCAACTGACATGTATGATCGAATCAAGCAGTTGAAGCAAGACAAATTGATTCAAGATGCACTTCTTGAAGGCTTCAACAATTTGAATGAGTCTTCACCATGTAAAGACTGGGAGGAGGTGGTCAAAATGTATAACATCAATGATGTTGTTTATAAAACAATTTTAATGCTATGCGAGGAATGGATCAAATCTAGTTTGACGCGTGGAACAAAGAAAATGGCTTTTCCAGATGGAGCAATAAAATACATGCAATGGGCAATTCACCTTCAAAAGGAGAAAACTGAGCCTAGAGATTTGCCATGGTCAATCTATGTGGTGAGCCTACAAATGGAAGGCAATCTCTACTTGATGCGCCACTTCAATAATAAAGTGCCTATTGGCTTATGTGTTTTAGATATGACAAAAAACGTTGGAGGCAATTTGAAGTGGAGTGAGGAGACATTTAACAATGCTTTGGATGGGATCTTGGCTATTGCTGGAGGGTCAACAGATCCTGGATTTGTCTTTCTTGCATTTGTGGATTTCACTAACTTCACAAAATTGCAATGTGCCTTTCACGCCATGGGAGATAATCTGAGCTACCATTGTTGTGGTGCATTGCATCACTTTCCATCAGCTCCTTGCAAAGGAGCAATTCAATTCCTAACAGTTATTGCCTTCTTGGGACAAGGCAATGCATTTGAAGACCTGAGAAGAAGATCAGAGGAACATCCCATGCCAATTGATTGTTCTCTTCTTCAAGTAGCAGATAACGATATGTCAGATTTGCAATATTTGGAGGCCAAAAAAAGAGCTTTGGTCAAGCACTACATTCGTACATATTGTTTTGAAGACCGCAAGCTTGTTGATGTTTTTGGTGATGGCTCCTTGGTTGCACAAGAAGGAATACAACAGAAAAAAGAAGTTATATGCTTAATTGATAGTGTGGAGGAGGCAAAAAACGTGGAGACCATGCTGCTAGACTTTGCTAAGTCTCATGAAGATATAGAAAAATGGGCTGGACTTCAACAATCCACTTCGCAATCAGATGACATTGTGCCTGTTACAGAGGAGTGCTCTCCACAAAGAGAAGAAGAAGAACAACAACAACATCCTCTGTCAATGGAGGACTTTTTGGAAATGGAGACACGTATGTTTTGAGTTTCTTGTGCATGTTAGTGTTTCTTGTTACTGATTTGATACTCTTAATGTTAGATTTTGCTTTATATAGTATTGATTGAGTTTGTATTTTTTATCTCAAGCATTCAAGGTTTGAATGTAAATAATAAATTACTTGAGTTTTTGAATGGTGGATCTTTAGACTAAAACTATAACATTTAATACTCACAAAGACTTAATTACTTAAGAGCTTGAACTCAATAAGTTTTGGACCTTTTATCAATACCCCCTTGATATGATACATTAGATCGTAGCATGGTTAAATGGTGATGCTTCATAAATTGAACCTAGCTTAGACAGGTGTTGGAGCCTAAATTTAAACTAACCTTGCTAGAAGGGAGCTTATGTTTGGACTTTGAGAACTAGCATAAGTAATCAATTAGAGCATAGATTAGACATGTGGTGGTGGCCTTAGAGACCAAAATCTTAATGAGCTTGGAAAGGTATTTAAGTACTGCAATTTACTTAGTTTTAGTACTCACTAAAGGCATAGCTTGACAAAAGGTGGACCTTACATGGATCCTAATTTCAAGAGGTGTGGTAGACCTTCAAACCAAGATCATATAGCTTGGACATGTGGTGGACCTTGCATGGAGACTAGTTTAGACAAGTGTGGTACACCTTGTAACCAACACCCATTTGTTATATTAGCTTGGACAAGTGGTGGACCTTGCTTTTATGTTTCAATGGAGCATATTTTGGACAGGTGGTAGACCTTGTTTCTCTCCATGCTTCAATGGAGAGAAACATTAGCTTGGACAAGTGGTGGACCTTGCTTTTATGTTTTAAAGGAGCATATTTCGGACAAGTGGTAGACATTGTTTCTCTCCATGGTTCAATGGAACCCACCTTAGACAAGTGAAGTACCTTGAAACCAAACCCCCATAATACAACCTACTAAATAGGTTGGAAAATTGGTGGTATATGAAACCATCCATGATAGAGCATAGTATAGGTGAAAACGTAGTGGTCCTTATATCAATTACCCATGCATAGCTTGGACAAGTGGTGGACCTTGATTCTCTCTATGTTTCAATGGATCCTATCTTGGACTATAGATATATCTTACTTATTTCCATGCTTCAATGGATTGTAGCTTGGATAAGGAGTGGACCTTCAAACAAAACTCCACAGCATAGCATATATTAACAATTCATGGGTTTTATAGAGATTTTCTTGCCTATTTTGGAGAGTTGGTACACCTTTATTCTCCATTCTTCAATGGATCTGAGGTTGGACAAGCGGAGCTGGAGAAGTGGTCAACCTTAAAATGAAACCTCCCATGCTACAACCCATCATAGATCGTATATGTAGTGGACCTTGAAACTCTTTTATGTCCCTAGCTTAGAGAAGCATTGCACTCTTTATTATCTCCATACATGAAGGCAAGGTTGGACAAGTGGTGGACCTTCAAACCAGAATCTCTATGCAATAATAGGCAAGTGGTGGAGCTTGTTTTCTCCATGTTCCAATGGAGCCTAGCTTAGACAAACAATGGAGCTTGCTTCTCTCCATGTTTCAATGGATCCTAGCTTAGAAAAGTGGTGGAGCTTTGCTTCTCTCCATGTTCCAATGGACCATAGCTTAGACAAGTGGTAGACCTGAAAAAACCCCCGTATACAACATATTATGGGGTTTTCATGTTTCAATGGCACCTAGCTTGGACAAATGGTAGAGCTTGCTTCTCTTTATGTTTCAATGGATCCAATCTTAGCCAAGTGGTGGACCTTGAAACAAGAATCCCCCCCCCCCCCCCCATGTACAACGTATTATGGGTTTTGAAAGCACTGGGAGAAAATAATAGCTTTGATAAGTGGTGGACCTTGCTTCTCTCCATGCTTCAATGGAGCCGAGGTTGGACACATGTTGGAGAGAAGATGGTTGCCCATGAAATAAGACCATGCATGCTATAATCAATCATATGTTGTACACATGGTGGACCTTGCAATTGTTTTATATGCCTAACTTGGACAAGTGGAGGACCCTTGATTACCTCCAGATATCAACAACAAGCCAAGTTTGGACAAGTGTAGTACCACCAAACCAGAATCTCTATGCTACAATAGAGTATAGGTAGGACACGCAGTGAACCTTGATATCAAACCATCCATGCTACTAGAGATGATAGGTTTCACATGTGGTGGAACCTTGTATCAATGTTCTATGTGTAGTTTTTGACTAGTGATAGACCTTGAAACTAATCCCTCTAGGCTACAAGAAAAAAGAGATGGATGAGGAGGCTAGACTACTTTTGTTGCATCAATGCATCCCATGTTACCACATATACTATAGGGTTCTTGGATAAGTGTTGGATCTTGTGTCAATGCTCCATGTCTAGCTTGGACAAGTGGTGGACCTTGGTTCTCTCTATGCTTCAAATGGGCAATAGATTGGAGACACAGTGGCCTTTTTTTTCCAATGATTTTATTTTTTGGAAACCTTGGAGGCACCATGTAAGAGGCACTCTAAGTCTTCCATACAATGGACCTATTGGACTATAAAATAATGATATCTTTCTTTGATATTGTCATTATTTTATGCATAATATTTTCTTCTTTTTGCAGACACAAAGGAGTTAAGTGATATAAAAACTAGATGTATTTCACACTATGATTGGCATGAAGATCCTTTTGGGACACCAACTTTTCCTATTCCCAAAGATGTAATTTTCCATATTAACGGTGTGGATTTTGAAGTGCGACTTTCATGTATTGAAGGAGCTGGTTATGGGCTATTTGTGCATACTACCCTGGAAAGTGGTTTGACTATTCTAAACTATGGAGGGCATAAGTATAGATTTCAAGACTGGAAAAAGATATGCAAAATTTTCCAAGAGCTTATAAATATTCTCTTCTAGAGGATCCAAACATAGAAGAAGAGGAAGATCAATCATACATTATTGGTTGTGTAGAAGAAGGAAACGTGTCGGGCTATATAAATAGTTCTCACAGTACAAATGTCTGTCCCAACGTACGCTATACATTTGATCCAAATTTGCCACCTTGGCATAAATGCACCTCTTCACACATCAAGTCAGAAGAATATGGCCATGTATGCATTGAGACTATTTGTCAAGTTGAAGCAGGAGAAGAGTTGTTTGCTGACTATAACTTTACTTGACATTGTAAAGTATTGTACATGGATGGAAATCTCAAGTACATGCATCATTTTCATTTTTCATGGATGAAATCTCAAGTGAATATAACATTTGATTATTGTTTAGTTTATGCTCAACGAGAATCTAAAGTGCTCTTATGCTTTGTGTGTTGTCTAACTTATTTGACTACCTTGGCCATAGAATCTTGATTCTACTCTAGATTTGGAGGATTACTTTAAGGTCAGTGTACAAACAGTGAGAGAGTGATAAATCTTACCAAAATTTAATCAATGTCTAGGTTGGACAAGTGGTGGGGCTTCAAACATTACTGTCTTAAACAAGTGGAGTTATCTTACTTGAATAAGTGGTGGCCTTTGAATCCAAATCTAAGCCAAATCTCTAATTGTTTGCTTGTAGTCTAGGTTGGACATTTGGTGGACCTTGTATCCATGTTTCCTCAACAAGGGTGGCTTTTAGTTTTCACTTTAAGTACTCATCTTTAATAAAGTGTAGGATGGAAAATGTTGAGTTAGTAGATTGTATTTTAGACAAGTGGTGTTTGGTGTACGAATGCTGAAAATGGTTGCAAGGATTCTAACAACGACTTTACCTTAAATAAATTTCTTACTAGGAGTTCTACATATAAATATGGTGAATAAAATTCTAGTGGTTTTGAGATACCATTTGTGTGTGTGTTTTCTTAGATTCACAAACTGGGATGGATAATGCTCCTATGGTTCAGTCAACAACTATAGAATCCATAGATTCTATGGTTTCTAAAGTGCCCAAGATGGATGATATTTCTATACTAGAGTCTAGTGTTGTGCAACTTGAGCAAGCTTCCAATAATGAGAACCAAGAAATCGATGCTTCAAAAATGCAACATACATCAAAAGAGACTGAAAAGTCCACTCACGAGCTATTGCCAATTGGTACTACGTCATGTAGCGTAGATGTTGAGAAATCCATGCTTACAATTATATTGGATTTAAATGGTCTATTGTTGAAACGTTCCCCTCAACCATCCTCACACCACAACTCAGTGCAAATGGATTCAAAAAGATATATTATACTCAGGCCAGGTTGCATCCAATTCTTGAAGACTATTTTACAGAGGTTTAATGTTGCAATTTGGTCGACAGCTACTAGGAATAATGTGTATCAAATCCTTGCAGCACTAAACAACTTAGCTGAGGATACATTGCCTTTCTTTGCAATTTGGTCGCAAGATGTTTGCTACACCGCTCAAACTCAAAAATTGTTTAGACCCGACAATCCAAACGTTGAGGCAATGTTCAAGCCTCTAGCCAAAATTGCCATGGGGTTTGAATGTGATCCACAAAGAACAGTGCTTATTGATGACTCTCCTTACAAGGGATGTATTTCACCAGCAAACAATTGCATTTTTCCACCACAATTTGATGCTGAGAAGATGGTTGACAATATGCTCTTGGAGGAGCTACTGCCATACTTGATTCAGCTTGATGAGAGAAGGGATGTGCGTGATTTAATTGCTTCTAATCGTTATGGACAACCTATAGTGACAAATGATAGTGAATACAAACAAATCATGGAGTATTGGAAGCAGAAAAATGATGTTTGGTCAGCTAAGGTGTTCTTTACAAGAAGAATACCACCTGCAAAAGGTGACAGGGATGAAACTATCATTGAAAATGCAAGTGACACAAGCCACCGCAATGAAATGAGAAGAGCCCAAATACAAGAGATCTTAGCAAAGGAGCGTACACCCATTGAAAGCATGAAGGCGTCACAATTGACCACTTTAGCTAGGCAATTGGGTTGTAACACAAAAGGAGTTTTGAAGGCAACCACAGCAAAGGCTTATATAAATAAGGTGAAAGCTGAGAACAATCTTCTAAGGCTGGATAGAAAGCAACCCTAAGGTACTAGTGACATGTCATATATTCTTGATACACATACTTGAACACTCATGTGCATGGTATCTAACAAATCTTTCTTTTTATTCCTTCCTGCAGGATCTTACAAAGGATACTACTAGATGGAGCTCAATCAATAGAGATTTTGATATGTTTGCTCAAAATAATGAAGCAGTCACCTACATTTTTTGTTTATCAATTTCTTGAGAGACTTTCTTTTAGTTTGTAATCATCAAATGAAATGAAAAGTATCCTTCTTATAAGATTGCTGATCTTTTTCTCGTTCAAAACTTTCAATTGTGATTTATAGTTTTGTTAGCATGAGATTGTGCTTTTTTAGTTTGAAAAAAACTGTCAAAGATCCAAGTCTTTTTGGCTTTACTTAAGTTATTAATTGTGAAAGATCCAAGTCTTTTTGCTTTACTTAAGTTATTGATTGTCTATGTAATAGTCCTTAAAACAATATCGGATGGCTTTCTTGCTCCCATGTCTCACATTGGTCTTTAGGTAAGACAAGTGGTGACCTTGAAAGTATGGTCTCATATCTCGATCAAGTGAAGAGACATGAAGCTTAAATATCACTACTATGTATCTAGTGTTAAACTCCATCAAGACAAAGATACTAGAGTGCCAAATTGCAGTCTAGTTTAAGTGAAAATCCATTTGAGCTAAGGTAAAACTTATAGTGCCTCATTTTTCTAGGATTCTACCCCATCAAGGAAGTTAGAATCTAGCACAAACCAATTAAGACTCTTTTGGAGCCTAGATAGGACAATTCGTGGAACTTAAGAGACTTATTATTGAGTTAGAGTCTAGTTTAGATAAGCAAAAGATCTTCAAACCAGCACTTGACTTTCTTACTATTCAATATTCAAAGTCCCTTGGGCTAACAAATTACATACCTACTTGTAACCTAACTAATGAGTAATTATATAGATCTAAGCAAGTATATATAATGAGTCTTCAAACTAATAAACCAAGGGAAGAGAGTAGCAAGGTCCACTACTTGTCCAAGCTCAGCTCTAGACAACATAGAAAGATGCTAGTTCTACTAATTGTCTAATTATAGGCATGGAGAAATGATAGAAGGTTGAACACTTGTCCAACCTATCATCTCTAGTAAGATGGGAGGTTTGGCCTTAAGATTCACCATGTAACCAACCTATACATCATTGTATTATGAAGAGTAGAAAAGCAAAGCTCCACCACTTGTCCAAGCTAGTTCTAAAATCCACATGGAGATAAGCAAGCTCCACCATTTGTCAAATCTCTCTTCCATTAAAACATGAAAAAACTCAGCTATGTTGTACAGGGGGGACTTTTTTCCAAGGTCCACCACTTGTCCAAGCTAGGATCCATTAAAACATGGAAATAAACAAAGCTCCACCACTCGTCCAACCTTTAGAGTTGCAAAGTGTATGGGTTGTCTAAACTAGGTATGGGAAAATAATTGAAGGTCCACAACTTGAAACATGGAGCGAAGCAAGCTCCACCATGTCTCCAATATGCTAGACTCCATTGAAACACCCTAAACCCATGATATTTTGTACATAGGGGATGTACATTCAAGTCCACCACTTGTCCAACCTAGTATCCCTAGTAGCTTGATAGCTTTGGTCTCAAGATTCACCACTTGTCCACTCTATGTCATTGTATTAAAAAAGATTGGGTGTTAAGGTCCACCACTTGTCCAACCTATAAGGTTATATTTTAAATGGTTTTTTTTCTCACAACTTGAACTACCCATGATATGTTTTACATGGGAGTTTTGTTTCAATGTCCACCACTTGTCCAAGCTAACTCTATTGAAACATGGAGAGAACCAAAGATCCACCACTTGTCCAAGCTAAGCTATATTGAAACATGGAGAGAAGGATGCTCCACCATTTCTCCAAGATAGGCTTCATTGAAACATGGAGAGAAGAAAGCTCCACTATGTCTCCAAGCTAGGATCCATTTAAATGCCCTAAACCCATTTTATTTTGTACATGGGGGGTTTTATTTCAAGGCCCACCACTTGTCTAACCTATTATCCCTAGTAGCACGAGTGGTTTGGTCTCAAGATACACCACTTGTACACTCTATGTCATTATATTAGGAAGAACTATGTATTAAGGTCCACCACTTGTCCAACCTATAAGGTTATATCTTAAATGGTATCCTTTCTCACCACTTGAAATGCCCATGATATGTTTTACATGGGGGTTTCATTCCAAGGTCCACCACTTGTCCAAGCTAACTCTATTCAAACATAGAGAGAAGCAAAGGTCCACCACTTGTCCAAGCTAACTCTATTCAAACATAGAGAGAAGCAAAGGTTCACCACTTGTCAAAGCTAGGCTCCATTGAAGCATGGAGAGAAGTAACCTCCATCATTTTTCCAAGATAGGTGCCATTCAAACATGGAAAGAATCAAGATCTACCATGTCTCCAAGATTCTAGGCTCCATTGAAACACCCTAAAACCATGATATTTTGTACATGGGGTGTTTACATTCAAGGTCTACCACTTCTCTAACGTATTATACCTAGTAGCATGAGTGGTTTGGTCTTAAGATTCACCACTTATCCACTCTATGTCATTATATTAAGAATAACTGGGTGTTAAGGTCCACCACTTGTCCAACCTATAAGGGTATATCTTAAATGGTATCCTTCACCACTTGTCAAGGTCCATCACCACTTTTCCAACCTGTAAGGTTATATCTTGAATGATATTTTTCCTTATCACTTGTAATGTCCATGCTATGTTTTACAAAGGGGTTTTGTTCCAAGACCCACCACTTGTCCAAGCTAACTCTATTGAAACATAGAGAGAAGCAAAGGTCCACCACTTGTCCAAGGTAGGCTCCATTGAAACATGGAGAGAAGGATGATCCACCATTTCTCCAAGATAGGTTCCATTGAAACATTGAGAGAAGCAATCTCCACCATGTCTCCAAGCTAGGCTCCATTGAAATACCCTAAACCCATAATTTTGTACATGAGGGGTTTACATTCAAGGTCCACCACTTGTCCAACCTATTATCCCTAGTAGCACGAGTGGTTTGGTCTCAAGATTCACCACTTGTACACTCTATGTCATTATATTAAGAAGAACTATGTGTTAAGGTCCACCACTTGTCCAACCTATAAGGTTATATTTTAAATGGTATCCTTTCTCACCACTTGAAATGCCCATGATATGTTTTACATGGGGGTTTCATTCCAAGGTCCACCACTTGTCCAAGCTAACTCTATTAAAACATATAGAGAAAGAAAGGTCCACCACTTGTCCAAGCTAGGCTCATTGAAACATGGAGAGAAGGAACCTCCACTGTTTCTCCTAGATAGGCTCCATTGAAACATGGAGAGAAATAAGCTCCACCATGTCTCCAAGTTGCTAGGCTCCATTGAAATACCCAATACCCATAATATTTTGTACATGGGGGTTTACATTCAAGGTTCACCACTTGTCCAACCTATTATCCCTAGTAGGTTTGGTCTCATGATTCACCACTTGTCCACTCTATGTCATTATATTAAGAGGAATTGGGTGTTAAGGTCCACCACTTGTCCAACCTATAATGTTATAGCTTGAATGGTATTTTTTCTCACCACTTGTAATGCCCATGACATGATTTACATGGGGGTTTTGTTCCAAGGTCCACCACTTGTCCAAGCTAAATCTATTGAAACATAGAGAGAAACAAAGGTCCACCACTTTTCCAAGCTAGGCTGCATTGAAACATGGACCTTAATACCAAATTATTTCTAGTAGCATGAGTGATATTTTGTACATGGGGGGTTTACATTCAAGGTCCACCACTTGTCGAACCTATTTCCCTAGTAGGTTTGGTCCCAAGTTCACCACTTATCCACTCTATGTCATTATATTAAGAATAATTGGGTGTTAAGGTCCACCACTTGTCCAACCTATAAGGTTATATATTAAATGGTATTTTTTCTCACCACTTGTAATGCCCATGATATGTTTTACATGGGGGTTTTGTTCCAAGGTCCACCACTTTTCCAAGATAACTCTATTCAAACATAGAGAGAAATAAAGGTCCACCACTTGTCCAAGCTAGGCTCCATTGAAACATGGAGAGAATGATGCTCCACCATTTATCCAAGATAGGCTGCATTGAAACATGGAGAGAAGCAAGCTTTACCATGTTTCCAAGCTAGGCTCCATTGAAACACTCTAGGGGGTTTTATTTCAAGGCCCACCACTTGTTTAACCTATTATCCCTAGTAGCATGAGTGGTTTGGTTTCAAGATTCACCACTTGTACACTCTATGTCATTATATTGTGTTAAGGTCCACCACTTGTCCAACCTATAAGGTTATATCTTAAATGGTATCCTTTCTCGCCACTTGAAATGCCCATGATATGTTTTACATGGGAGTTTCATTCCAAGATCCACCACTTGTCCAAGCTAACCATATTTAAACATAGAGAGAAACAAAGGTCCACGACTTGTCCAAGCTAGGCTCCATTGAAACATGGAGAGAAGGAACCTCCACCATTTCTCCTAGATAGGCTCCATTAAAACATGGACATAAGTAAGTTCCACCATGTCTCCTATATGCTAGGCTCCATTGAAATACGCAAAACCCATGATATTTTGTACATGGGTGATTTACATTCAAGGTCAACCATTTGTCCACCCTATTATCCCTAGTAGGTTTGGTCTCACAATTCACCACTTTTCCACTCTATGTCATTATAATAAGAGGAATTGGGTGCTAAGGTCCACCACTTGTCCAGCCTATAAGGTTATACCTTGAATGGTATTTTTTCTCACCACTTGTAATGCCCATGACATGCTTTACATGGGGGTTTTGTTCCAAGGTTCACCACTTGTCCAAGCTAATTCTATTGAAACATAGAGAGAAACAAAGGTCCACCACTTTTCCAAGCTAGGCTCCATTGAAACATGGACCTTAATACCAAATTATTCCTAGTAGCATGAGTGATATTTTGTACATGGGGGGTTTGCATTCAAGGTCCACCACTTGTCCAACCTACTTTTCCTAGTAGGTTTGGTCGCAAGATTCACCACTTGTCCACTCTATGTCATTATATTAATAATAATTGGGTGTTAAGGTCCACCACTTGTCCAACCTATAAGGTTATATTTGAATGGTATTTTTTCTCACCACTTGTAATGTCCATGATATGTTTTACATGGGGATTTTGTTCCAAGGTCCACCACTTGTCCAAGCTAAATCTGTTCAAACATAGAGAGAAACAAACGTCCACCACTTGTCCAAGCTAGGCTCCATTGAAACATGGAGAGAATGATGCTCCACCATTTATCCAAGATAGACTCCATTGAAACATGGAGAGAAGTAAGCTCCACCATGTCTCGAAGATGCTAGAGTCGATTGAAATACCCAAAACCCCTGATACTTTGTACATGGGGGGTTTACATTCAAGGTCCACCACTTGTCCAACCTATTATCCCTAGTAGCATGAGTGGTTTGGTCTCAGGATTCACCACTTGTCCACTCTATATCATTATATTAAGAAAAATTGGGTTTCCATATCTAAATGGATCTTTGCTTGGATAAGTGGTAGACCTTGAGACCTAAATACCCATTCTACACTAGAGCATTGGTTAAGCCTTATGCACTTCAAGCATACCTTTAACAACAAGTAGTAGTTATTAGTTGACTTAAGTCTAGTTGACCTCCATGGTATTGAGACTAAGAGAGAGTGTAGCATAAAAAAGAGTCAGGATTTTAATTTGACTTTCTTTCTATTAATGAGTAGATCATAGATGGATTTTGGTATCTAATAAAACCTTAGGGTAGACAATGTAAAACTCATGTCTATTGTTGTGTTTGCATTAAGTGTTCTTGTTCTTTAATTTCAGAACCATTACAGAAAAATGGATTGGCTATATGCTGGCATAAATTGAAGAAAACTATTGAATTACCCATCCAACCTCCTCCAAGACCTTGTCCAAGGAATGAATCACCTCCTTATCACCTACCACTTTCTTTCAAGGACATCAAAAGAGTACTTATCTTGGATCTAGAGGGGTTACTTCTCAAGACAATTGAAATGAAACATGGAGATTCTATGCCATCTTAGGCTCAACACATGCGACTTGTGGAGGATAAAGATGAAGTTTATCATGTGGTGCGACCAGACGCACACAGTTTTTTGGATTTTTGTGCTGAATACTTTGAGCTATGGATATGGAGTTGATATAACTTAACAAGGGTGCAACGCATCACACAAAAATGTTTTCCTGAGCAGTATACCAAGTTCAAGGTGTTTATGAGTAACAAAAATTGCCAAAATCCAAATATTATGTTAGGATTTACAAGGGTTTATCACAAAAATTTGAGTGATATTTGGAAGATATTTGAGGATTTGGATGCAAACAATACCTTAATTTTTGATGACACTCCATATAGGGTGATGTGGAACATGCCAGGGACATATCTTATTTTTCCAAAGATGTGGAGGCAAACTTCCGAGCAACTTCAAAACTTGCAGAGAACCATAATTCCATGGTTGGTAGGATGGTTGTATGCAAGAGATAAGAGAGTCTATATACACAACACAATTGTAAATCAGTATAGTGATTCTGAGACAAATTATGTCCTTGGTGTGTACTTGTCAACACGAAAGAATTGAATAAATATGGCCATAAGATGCTTTTTTTATTCTAGTGTGTATCTTTCAACATTTGTATAATTTGATATAGTTTTTTTTATAAAAAAACAAAGGTGTGTCAATTTTATGAACACTTGAATGGAGTGCACCCTACTCTAAGGGGACTTCAATGTACTATTGGAGTGCATCCTATTGTAAGGGGACTCTGATGTATTGCTAGAGTGCACCCAAATTTTTGGAGATTCATTTTTTATTTGATTGGGGCCTATGTTGGGTCATATAGTAAAAGAAATTCATTTTTTGTCAATTCATATCGAGGTTGCATTTATTTGTAACTATGAGAGAATTGATGTTTGATGTCAAAATAAAACTTGTAAGTATGGATCAGAGAATTCATGGACTTTAAATATGTGAGAGGGATCTTTTTCTTGGGCACAAATGTTTGCTTCAAGAATTTTGTCATTACATACTTTACGTGAAAGAGTTTTAGAACCTAAAAGACTTTGAAAACAAAACTATGGAATCTAAGTGCATGTATTCTTGAATGGCTTGAAAGTTGATGTATACATGCATGTCGCCTTGATGAAGATTTAGATCTGACAAGATGCAAAGCTAGAATTCTTGGACATTACCTTTGTCAATTTGGTAATAACATATTTAACTTTCTTTTATTATGGGTGGAAAATATATTATTATGTGCATTTGGAACCTAATTGCTTGACCTTCAAACCAAGATTCCTATGTTATTTTTTCATATACTTTTTTGTAATGAATTAAGATTGTGGATACAAGGTCCACCACTTGTTCAAGCTAGATCTAAGAAAGTATATATACTGAGTCTTCAAACTAGTAAACCAAGGGAAGACAGAAGCAGGGTCCATCACTTGTCCAAGCTTATCTCTAGACAACATAGAGAGATGTTAGGTCTACTAATTGTCCAATATAGTCATGGAGAAATGATAGAAGGTTGATCCACTTGTCCAACCTATCATCTCTAGTAAAATGGGAGGTTTGGCCTTAAGATTCACCATGTAACCAACGTTTACTTCATTGTATTATGAAGAGTAGAAAAGCAAAGCTCCACCACTTGTCTAAGGTAGTTCCAAAATCAACATGGAGAGAAGCAAGATTCACCATTTGTCCAAGATAGGTTCCATTAAAACATGGAAAACCTCATATATGTTGTACATGGAAGCTTTTTTCCAAGGTCCACCACTTGTCCAAGCTAAGATCCATTAAAACATGGATAGAAACAAGGCTCCACAACTCGTCCAACCTTTATAGCTGCAAAGTGTACCGGTAGTCTAAAGTAGGCATGGGAAAATAATAGAAGGTCCACCACTTATCCAATATATTATCTCTAATAGCATGGGAGGTTTGGTCTCAAGATTTAGGAATTGGCTAACCTGTATTTCATTGTATTATGATGAATTTGGTTTTAAAGTCAACTACTTATCCAAGCTATAAGTTTATATCTTGAATGGTATTCCTTCCCATCACTTAGAAAACCAATGATATGTTGTACATGGGGGGGTTTGTTACAAGGTCCACCACTTGTCCAAGCTAGTTTCATTGAAACATGGATGAAGACAAGCTCCACCATTTGTTAAATCTAGACTCCATTGAAATCTAGAAAATCCATTCTATGTTGTACATGGGGTTTTTGTTTTAAGGTCCAACACTTGTCCAAGCTAAGATCCATTGAAACATGGAGTAGAGAAACACTCCACCACTTGTCCAAGCTAGGAAACATTGATAGTAGTTGGCTTAGTTTGAAGATCCACCACGTGTCTAAGCTAACTCTATTGAAACATAGAGAGAAGCAAAGGTCCACCAACTGTTCAAGCTAGGCTCCATCGAAACATGGACAGAAGCAAGCTCCACCATTTATCCAAGATAGGCTCCATTGAAACATGGAGAGAATCAAAGGTCCACCATTTCTCCAAGCCAAGCTCCATTTGTCCAACCTTTAAGGTTATATCTTAAATGGTAATCTTTCTAATCACTTGGAATACCCATGATATGTTTTACATGGGAGTTTTGTTCCAAGATCACCACTTGTCCAAGCTAACTCTATTGAAACATAGAGAGAAGCAAAGGTCCACCACTTGTCCAAGCTAGTCTCCATTGAAACAAGGAGAGAAGCAAGCTCCATCATTTCTCCAAGATAGGCTAGCATGGATAAGTGCACCTTGAAACCAACCTTCCTATGAGGCAATAGAGCATATGCCACATATTTTATGTGTGCCCCATGCCTCAAATTAAGAAGTTATAGATTAGAAGTGGACCTTGCTTGAATGTCACATGCAATAAATTAAGGAAAAATAGCCAAGTGGATTGTATTCCTCAATGGATCCTTGCTTTCACAAGTTGTGAACCTTGAGTCACTTTTACATTAACGTGGACAAGTGGTGGACCTAGAAACCAAGCTCTCCATGTTGAGATAATTTGTAGGTAGGACAGTAGGACATAGACAACGATAATGGATGCAATATACTCGTCTCCTAATAATCCAATTGATTGAAACCATGGTACTTTAGTTGTTTTCATTGTATATTGTATGTGCATAAAGTGGAATGAGACCTTAAGAAAACTCAAATTTTTGACAAAATCTCTATATTTTGTACATGATATATTGAAAGTTGTCCACCTTGGGAATTGGGATTTTCCCACTTTGCCTAATATGGTCTTTGTGGTTGAAAGACTCCCTACCATAAGGTGATTTGGAATTGAAATACATATAAGGAAGTGATATTGGGTACGTGGAGAAACCTTTTCATTGTAAGAGAACCCCCCAAAAGCAGAGCCCTATTAAAGATCAAGTTTATCACAAAGCCTAGATATACATTCGTCCCAGTTAATTAGTTGCATCTTAAGCATTCAATAATGCTAAAGGGTTTTGAATCCTTTGTGCTCTTTTTAATATAGCACCGTCAATCATCTCCCTAGATCTCTCTAAGTTTGTTCATAGCCTTAAAACCTCTTTTATTTCATTGGTCATAAAAATATCCTAGATAATGAATGACTTGCTTCATATGATATTGCATATTGTTGGATACATACATTATTGTATATAACTTACCATATTGTCTATCATTGGATATATCTATGAAAGAAGAACATAAAAATAACAATTCCGGCAATTTTTGATACAAAAGCCAAAAAATTTGCTGGTCCCACTTTTTTTATTGATTCTAATAAGGTGGAAAATAATTGTTCCTTTTTGTGTACCATCAAACCTTGTTTTTAGCCTTTTATGCTATCCAACATGTGTCACATAGCATAGCTTGATAGTGTGCATTGATTAGGTGACTAGAGGGCTGTAGTGATGAGGCAGAGGGGGAAGAGACAATTGGGGGCCACTAGGGGTGCAACGATTCCAACTCACTTTGCCAAGGAACAACAATAGCCACACCATAGAGGCAACATTCTTGTAAGACTCACAAATGCACCACCCACTAGTGAATCCTCTTTAGAAGGCCCCCCACTGCATAGAAAACTACAACCCCATTGAAGGCGACAACCACCTCTAGCAAGGGAGAGGGAGTATGTTAGCTCACATTTTAGAGAGAAAGAGAGATAGGAGAGATAATATGAAAAATATGCTTTTCTAACAAGTAGAGGGCTGAAAACTGCTTCCTTTAATAATCTCCACGTGAGAGAAAGTAGTCTAAATGTAAGAGAGAGAGAGAGAGAGGGGGGAGAGAAGTGGGGAAAAGACAAATTAAAATTATGAAACATATATTTTAAAATTAAGCTATCCACCTCTCTTTTTAGTAAAAATGGCTATTTTAAAAGCTAACATATAGAAATAGTTTTTATATAAAAAAAAAAATCCCAGCATAGGGCTTTTTTCTCACTCTTCTAGATTTGGTCAAACGTGGCCTAAGAATTAAGCATTTGTTTAAATTGCCAAATAAAGAGGCTCTGTATACCCAATCCACTTTTTAAGGAAACAATGTCTCCAATCAACCGTTTTGGATCAAAACATATTGAATATGCTCCTTCCAAATACTAAGGTTTGTGCCATCAAACTTTTGAATGTTATAAATGTCCTTCCTAAAACTAAAAGCATATGAAACATATATTTTTCAATTAAGTTATCCACCTCTCTTTTTAGTAAAAATGACTATTTTAAAAGCTAAAATATAGAAATAATTTGTTATGAATAAAAAATCCCAGCATAGGGCTTTACTCTTACTCTTCTAGGTTTGGTCCACTTTTTAAGGAAACAATGGCTCCAATCAACCGTTTTGGATCAAAACATATTGAATATGGTCCCTCCAAATACTAAGGTTTGTGCCATCAAACTTTTGAATGCTATAAATGTCCTTCCTATAACTAAAAGCGAACTGCCAAATGTCACTTTTGTTACAAGAATTTGGGAAAGTTTTGGTAGTGTTTCCCTAGTAAAATGAGAAATATCTCAAACAAAAATGAGCATAAAAGAAACCAAAACACTGAACATATGCATAGAGGATAGCCACTAACTAAAAATACATGTAATTGGTCAATCTCTGATCATAACTAGCATAAAAAAAAGAAACATAGAGATGCAGGTAAAGAAACAAGATAGTATGAAAATTACATAATTTCAAAGAAAAATCTACAATGAATCCTCCATTAGACAAGTCCAAGAGTTGATCGATACACTATCTTATTTATCCCTTCCTACTATTCTCCCTCTTCCTTTCTCATTGATGGTTTCTTATTTGCATTTCTTTCTCTCAAAGCCTTCCCCTTCTTATTTGTTTTTTTCTTCTTCAGCTCCTTTCGAATTGGTTTTGCTATGTCCAGTGTTTTCTCTACCTCCTTCAACCATAATTTCCTGAGAGAGCTTTTCTTTGCCGCTCTTCTTGTCCTCCATACTAGCAATGTGTAGATGTGTGCGAGTCTAGGATTGTGCACTCAAGGTGATTTATATAACCACAATACTCACCCAACCCGGACATGTGTCATGGTGTGGTTGAGCTTGCCTCTGGTTGTGTACCATGCTCAATGCACCGATATTATTGCAATCGTTAGGGCGGACAAAATGACATCATAGAATTCCTATAGATATGAGATTCTTCTTTGCCCTCTTTGTACTTCGTAGTACTAGCCATAGCCTTCTTACTCTCGCCCTTAACTTTGAAGTTTTTTCTTTCCTCCTTCCACAAATGGATCCCTTCCAGATCAAGATAGAGGAGGAGCTGCCTTGCTCAAAGGAGGCAACTGAGGACAAAATCTTCCACTTTCTCTACCAATTTGGGTTTAAGAAGCGGGAGCAAAAAATGAAAGAAATATTTACAAGAGTGATTGGCTTTTGCAAGACATTTTCTTGCAGAGAAAATTAAAAAGACTCTCGAAACATCAAAAGGAAATAAGTGAAGGGTGAGTTTAGGAAATGAAAAGAACCATCGAAGTGAAAGTCAAAAGACTTTTTTTGTTTATATAAATAGAGATGGTCCATTGCACATTCCTACATTTGTGTTTAATTTCTCTTTATCATTTTTCTTCTCTTTAGAGTATCCTTTCACTATGTAAGTAGTGAATATATTTATTGTGAAGCTATTAGGTATACCTTTTAATATAAGTGAAGGGTGAGATTAGGAAATGAAAAGACCCATGAAAGTAGAAAGTCAAAAGAATTTTTGTGTCCATATAAAAGAGATGGTTGTGTGAACAATGATACATTTGTTTATTTTTGTAGTGCTAAAGGCCTTATCATCCAAACGGGTGAAGGTCATTAAATTTTGATTCTTAGACATGTGTTCTTCAAGAAAAGTTTAAAAACCTTGAAGAATAAGCTAAAGTCTTCATGGGGTCTTCAAAAGGCAAAAAATTGACTATTGAGGGATCATGAGAGTTAAGAATCTATTTTAACAAGTGAAAGGATCACGGTGGTTTTCTAGTACAATAAGAAAGTGATAAAATCATTAGGTTAAGTTTAACTAGAATTATATAAAGTGGAGCATTGTTTGGGAATGTCTCTTTTATTAAGCGATCCAGTTCCCTCCTTGCAAAGAAACAAACAAAAATTACTAGAGTTTTTTTAAAAAAATTTGTGGGATTTTTGAGCTAAGTTCTTACATATTTCATTGATTTTTTCCCCTTTACCATGGTTTGTTCATATATGCGTATGTGTGTGTGTGTTGTGTGTAAATATATACATATAAATATAATAAATAAATAAATAAATAAATAAATAAATAAATAAATAAATATATTTGTGTATAGAATTTACTAGAGTTATGTAAGGTGAAGCTTCACTTTAGCATGCTAAAAGAATATAATGCAAGAGAAGTCAAGCCATGTGAGGATGCGAAATAAAAGGTGAAATAAAAAGATCCATTTAATATCATAAAATTGAAATAACATTTAAGGTAAGTCTCAATCATCACTGAAAACATTGAAATTATGCCTAATTCACCTCTCCTCTAAGACTTCTTTTAGAAAGCCAAAAAGGTAAAACCTCAACCTCTCACTTGCAATTGAAAGCCAAGAGATTATATGTACTCAAACTATTAGATTTTTCTATTTTCAACACCTGTGGAAAGCCAAGAACCGTCGAATTTTTGAGAATGACACCACGGCAGCTAGATTCAAGGACATTATTCACAAAAGCAATGAATTGATTATTGCCATGGAAAAAAGAAGAATTCGGACGAGTGGAGCCATGCATTTCTAGCAGTTATCACCTCTTGCAATGAGTAAGGATGTGTGGGTCATGGCATCTGATGTCTCAAACAACTCTCCAAGGCTTGATATAAGATTGAGGCTACTGTATAATCTTTGATGTTTAATACAATACATCTACTCACAATTGTGAGTTTGGCAAAAAAAAGAAAGATACTCTGTAATTTTTTGTTTGTCTTTTCAATAAGTTTATTGGAAAAGAAATTCAAAACAAGGAAATATTTTTATGTTTTCTTTAGTAAAAAGGTAGACTTGATAAGCATAGGAAAGAATAAAACAATTTAATAAAATAATATTTTTTGAACTCCTTAAATAAAAGGATCCTTTATCAATATCTTATATCACGGGATTAAACTCCAATATATTGTTTACTCATTTGTTATCTAAAAGCCTTTATCAAGCATGCCAAAAAATGAATGCACCTTTGGACTTTTCGAGAATAACATTTTCTTTCTATTGACTCACAAGACTTTTAAGTCCCTTCTAAGTTTGGTAGGGACACTTGTCAACAAGCAAATTTAAAGAACCTTGGTCCCTTGGGTACTAAGGCCTCTAGAGGCCAAAAAACATTAGTGTCATTTCCTGTGCTATTTTCCAAAGATCATTCAATTTTTGACATGATGAAAAAGACTTTAGAGAACAAAGGATTAACAGTGTATTCATAGGAGTTGATCCATGATGTGAAGTAATTATTCACTAAATTTTTTAAATATTTTGATTTGTAAAGAGTCCTTTTATTCAAGGACTTCACAAAGATTCATTTCATTAATTTTTTATGCTTATTAAAACTATCTATTTTATGAAGACATTAAAATATACTTTTGTTTTACCTTTTTATTTAAGTGTCTTTTTATTTTCTTATTTTCTTTATTTTTTCACTTTTTTGTTTTCAAATGATAATGTGCAATGTGCACCTTTCACCTTATTATTTAGTTCCTAATATATAAACCATGTGTAATTATGTATGTAAATGAATAATATAATCTTTACTATATATAATGGAGTTTTTTATTGAAGCACAATAAGAATTCATGTGAGTTTAGGAAATCATTTAATCTTACTCTCCATAAATCTCATCCCCCCCCCCCACCTTCACTTAGCAAGCAGGATTTTGTGTCTCCTCACCTTGTTCCTTTAGTGTTTTCTTAGTGTCCTTGCACTAGTAGTGAATATATATATTTTTGAAGCCATTAAGAATACCTTTCAATAGTTTTTCTTATTCAATTGTGATATTGTTGTTCACGTCACTTGAAGTATATTTGGATCAATTCTCTGACTAGCATATCCCCTACATGTCCATTATTGCCTTGATTGCTAACACAGTTCGAGAGTAGTTGTTGACAAGTCAACCTTTCAACAACACTTCCACAAAGATTCTATGAATATTCCTCAAAGATTCCAAATAAGGATGCTGATGAAGTGATGAAGACGAAGATGGATGTTGTAATGTGAAGATACAAGCTCATGGACATCATCGAATCTCCCGTTATTATTTTGAGCCATTACGGTAACTTTTGTAATGTTTACGGGAACTTCATATTTTAAGTCGGCAATTGTATTTTGGCCACAGATGCTTGTTGGATGAGCAAAGCCAGCTCACAGTGTTGTAATTAAGCTCTATAGAAGCCTACGGACAAATCAGGTCATTTTGGTCGGACATTTTTAAGGCTTAGTATATAAGCCAAAACCTAAAGCTTTGTAAGGAGACTTCTAATAATCCGATCTTCTGTGTCGTTGGGAGACTGCGAGAGAGTGAGAGAGTGTGTGTGTGTGTGCTACAGGAGCTACGGTGGTCGGAATCGCAAATGGAGAGCAGCAGTGTGTTGCCCACGAGGAGAGCTACGCGTTGATGCTTACATCACGCGCGTTCGTTGGCAGATTCACTCACGAGATACTTTTGGAGTTTCGGTGAGTAACTGTTGTCCGTTTATTCATTTCAGCATATCCACGCGATTAGAGCGAGTAGAGCTACACATTAGACACTTTAGTTTTTGGAAATGTCGACTTGCAAAAACCGGCCAGACATCCTACGCGTTTTCTGCACGGAGGGTATTGGGTAGGTTTTTCTTGTCACGGACCTTAGGGAGAGGGGCCTATTGGTGTTGATAGGATATCCCTCAAGTTTCATAACGTTTCGAGAACGTCTAATGGGCTTTTGGCTTGCGGTAGCATCATAGGAGACTCTCACATTCACAGAACCGATGGCATGTAGATTTGGTATCTTTGTAGGAAGTAGTCATTAGTCGGTCGAGTAGAGGTTGACACCCTTTGCTTGCTTCCACACGCCTGCGGGTCGAGCTCCATCCTCATTTGACAATTATATATTAGGTGAGTTCTTGCTATGTTGACGTCCGTCGCGGCGTATCCGTCCAACATTGGTGCCGCTGCTGGGGACGAGGGCCCTAAGAAGGTGACCGAGACTAGTCCTTGAGGATAGAGGTCCCTCTGGCTTGCCAGAGTACTATTTTACATTTAGATAGGATCAGAGGGTGGTGGACTCTGTAGGTCTTAGGAGGAGTCTAGGGAGTGTGTGTCTGGCCTAGATTCTTCGTCTTAAGTAGTATTAGGTAGTAGTAGGTTGTGCTGTAGAGAGTAGGAGTTGGAGTGGTAGATGTGGTGGTAGGTTGACTTGAGAGTCCCTGTGAGGCTAGGAAGTAACCAAGACATCAAATTCACCATCTCACATTGATGAGTAGGAGTAGGGTAAGTAGGATATCTTGATTGCCGATCTAGAGTACTTTATGCATGTCTTATTTGCTATTAGGCTCATCAGAGAAGTGGAAAACGCTAAGTAGGAAAGACGGTAAATTGTGTTTGGAAGCTGATTTGAAGTCCAAAAGTTTCTATGATTATTGCTGAGAGGTCTACAGAGCATAGGGAATACTACTGCCAGAAAAAATTTGCATTTTAAGACAGTAGACATCCTACGCGTAGGATGTATCTAGGGCACTTTTGGCAGGGAATTTGGGAAAATTGAGGTGACCAGTGGGTTCAGAGGGTAGGTTTTACGCTAGTAACATATTGACTTGAGTGTTTTTCCCTATTTTTGTTGACCAAAAGCCAAAAGGGGGAGTCAGAAAACGTAAAATTTCAGAAAAGGCTTAAAAGGAGTGATTTTTGCATGTTTTTGCAATTGTGAAGCATACTTGCACTTGCTGAGAGCATAAGGAAGCATTAGGGACACTTCAGTCTGAAAAAATCAGCAGTAGACATCCTACGCGTAGGATGTCTCTATAGGGTGATCTGGGCACTTTTTGGAAAATCTGAGGTTACCAGTGTGTTTAGAAGGTAGGTTCTACCCTATTTTCACCTGGAAAGTGAAAATTTGACCAAATTTTGACAAATTAAAGCCAAAAGACGAGAATTGCCAGACATCCTACCCAAATTGTGTCCAAGGCCTAATTTTGAGACCAATGAGTGCATGTGATAAATTTCATCTCATTTGGGTCAGTGAAAGGAAAGATTGAACAGACTTTAGCATTTTTGGACGGGCAGAAGGAAAGAATAGCTAGTTTTGGGGTCTTTTGACATCCAAACTCAAATAGCATACCAGTGGGTTGCTGAAGACTAGGGGAATCTTTCGTCCAAGTTTGGGTTCATTCTGAGCAAAAAGACATTCTACACGTAGGATGTCTACTGCATAATTCTGAAACCAAAATTCTACTTTGACCATACCATGCTGTCATATAGCCTTAGATAAGCCTCCTAGGCAAATTTGGTCCAAATTTGGAGTTGATTTGACTTGGGAATTCATCAGAACAGACATCAGGCTTTTGGAACAGATTCTTGATCATTTGACCAACCTATAGGTGTCCGAATCAAAAAGTAAAAATAGATGTGAGTTTAGCACATCAAGGGGAAGCTACAGTGCAAGTTTGAGCCGAAACAGAGCAAAAAGACATCCTACGCATAGGATGTCTCTTGGGTCATAAAGTGGTCAAAATTCTACTGTAGCCATATAGGGAGGTTCTAAGTGTCTCAAGGATTCCAAAACTTTTTTCAAAAGTGAATTTGGACCTTGTTTGGCCTATTTACCAAGCAAAGACAAGAATTGTCAGACATCCTACTCTTGGAGTGCACTAGAAGCCTATGCAGCCCAAATCTTGACCTATTGGCATCCAAATTCAATTTTGAGCATACCATTGGGTTGCTGAGCGCTAGGAGAATCTTGGGATCAAGTTTGGACAAAATCTGAGCAGTTAGACATCCTATGCGTAGGATGTCTCCAGATTGATTTAGGACTCCAAACCAACCTATGAGCACACTACTGTGATCAGCACATCAAGGAGAAGCTCGGGTGAAAATTTTAAGTCATTCTGAGCAAAAAGACATCCTACACGTAGGATGTCTCAAGGCCATTTTTAGGTCCAAATGAAATTCTGATCATACCATTGTGTTGCTGGTGGACTTAAGGGGAGTCTCTGGGCCAAATTTTGTTAAATTCTGAGCATATAGACATCCTACGCGTAGGATGTCTCTAGGCCACTTTTAGGGTCCAACTATAATTTTGATCATACAAGGGTGTTCCCAATGTCTCAAGGATTCCATAACTTTTTTCAAAATTGAATTTTGGGCTCATTTTGACCATTCTAAACTGCATTTCACTGTTTTGGCCATAACTTTCACAAACGGTCTCGGATTGGAAAAGTTTTTATATCAAAACGTAGCTTGAGAGCGACACTACATATCTTAGAGCAGAACTTGAACTAAATGTATGGCCTCAAAATGCATCCGAAAGTCGGGAGTGTCTAAAACCGACAGTTCGAAAGAATTGTGAGAAAATGGGCACGGTTTTGAACATAGTTTTGACTTTTCCCTAGGAGAGGGGCTAGTGAGCCTTAAGCGAGGTCATCGGCTAGAGTCGACCCAGGCTCTAGAACAGACCGCTCAAATCGACCTAGAGCAGACTTGAGTGCATGTAAGATTTTCATCATCAGGGAAGCTGAAATTTGAAACCAGATTTGGTCTCTAGACCTTCTAATTGACCGTCAAAGACTGCTAAGTTAGTAGATTGAAATTATCTTTTGGAAAAACCATTGGTCACCCGCTGGAACATCGACAATGAGATAGAAATGTTGTACAAGGATCAACTTACAAAACTCTACGCATATCCTCCAAGTATTTTCTTGTACAAAGCACAAGATGGAAAACGGAAAATTGGTACCCTCTATGGAGACGAAGACGGTCGATACTACAGGGCTGTCACAAGTCAGAAAGTTCCTGTAGAAAACAATCATTACTTTATAGCAGAAGTGTTTGTCTCAAGAGGAGAAGACTACATGTCTAAAGGTGGTAATGTATACCATCTTGTCATGGGTTTACCTCTAACTACGCACTTGGAAGAGTTAACAACGACAGCTGTCAATGCAGAAATGAGTGACACACCACATGACACACAACAAGGCACAACACAAGACACAACATGGAAAGACACAACACAAGTCTCGTGCACCACACCAGCACAAGAAGTACCAACTATGAAGATAGCCCAACTTCAAAAAGAGCTAGCTCGGTCTCCAGAGCTACTTAACAGAGCCACAACAAGTCATATCATCAGGCATTGAACAGATGCCAACATCAGATATGGAATCCTCTCAGATGGGGGGAGTTCAAACTCAACAAAGAGAGCCTATCTCTTCAAGAGTGGGATTAAGAAGTCCAGTTTTACAAGAAGTAGTGTCCTTTTCAGAAGTCCAAGTGGAATTTCAAGAAGCATTGGAAGATGTCGAGCCGGAGAAGAGACCACTGGAAATTCACAATGCCCAATGTAAAAGATCAGGTCAAGATGTCATTGTGGTCGACAAATACGATAGGCACTATGAAATAGCCGATGTGAAAAATATGGATGAGTTTAGCAATTGTGGGCAACCTGTAAGTCACATACTTGGACCCCGTCCAAAAGCACCATCCAGGGAAACGGAAAACAAAGATTCGGTTCGATCTTCACCCTCGGTGCAGAACTCGCCAAAATCAATTCGAAAACATAGCCCTAAGGCTATGCAGAAGCCCCACGTCAAAGACCATATACTGATGGAAGAATTAGCATCACAACTGCTAGAAAGCATGGATAGTGATTTGATCTTGTATGCAAGCAATAATGGAAGCTATTTTCAGCTTCTCAAGGACAAGACGATGAAGGATAAAGAGACAAAGCCAGTGGATACACCTAAGTCAGTCATAATCTACAGGTTCATGCATGCAAAGAAGAGGTCATATCTGTATCTAGATACCACAGGAAACCATTATCAATAGTATTATGGAGAGCTGCCTCGTCCAAAGGGTGCACATGTTGAGATAACAACATATTGTGACCAATGTGCTATTGGTCATTTAGTGAAGGACTGCCTAGCAAAGCTCTACATGGAAAAGAAGAAGCAACAAGCCAAAAGCAAAGTTCAAACAGTGACAACAAGGAACAAAAGAAAGAATCCCCAACAAGATCTCCGGAAAAGAAGCAGATCTTGTCACAGAGCACAAAAGATAGGCTCAAGACACATTTGCTTGAAGTCAAGGGTATCAACGACATTATCATAGAGAATCAGGCTTTCAAAAAAGATCAATTGAATCAGCTGATTCAAGATCGTTTAAGGAACCTCAGTGAGGACAAGTCAAAGCATCCACAAGGTGATGAAGATGAAGCTTGTAGTTCAAGTTTCGAGAGCAATAGAAGCCAAGATTCTGACGATAGTGAGACAACACAAGAAGAGTTGGCAGAGGTAACAAAAAATCTTAGTGCCACATCACAAATGGAAGACATGCAAATGGAATCAATGGATGAAGCTGAAAGTCTACCAAATAAATTCTCTACTGTGGACTCTTCATTGGTGATTGAACAAATCAAAGAGTATGAGAAGCTAAAAGAAGATGTAACTGAAGACATAGAATGCACAGAAGAACAGGAAATAACTGAGTCCAAGATTGACTACCAAGGACAAGCAATACACGATATGAATGAATATTTTCGAGAAGAGACTCTACAAAAACCCATGGAACAATGGAAACCAAAGGCCACGGCGACCATTGCATCAGAAGAAGAGAGTCAACCTCAACATTCTGCTACACAAGCTTCAAAACATTTCCAAGAAGAAAAGTCACCATTGAATGACCTTCAAGTGCTAGAAGAAGTAAATAGTGATAGAGAGCTTCTGAAATCAAGAATCAAGGCGTCACAGTCAGAAACTAGCAATGAACACAAACAAGTAGCTACAGCAGAAGATAGTAAGCACTTGGGACATGCTACAACCAGTCAAATGACAAAGAAGTTCAACATACAAGAGGATGGCAAAGCCTTCAAGGCACAAAAGTCCAAGAAAAGTACTGAAAGCAACGAGGACATCAACTACTTGGCAGCCAACAAGAAGATTAAATTCTCGTTGGATGTGTATGAGAAACTGAAATTCAACTTTACAGCAGAGATAGATTGCACTGCCACAACTAATGTCATGTCTTATGGGCTGTGGTTACTTCTAGGTAAGCCAGAACTGTATGAAATTCAGGTACAGGTTCCTATATCATATGGAATAGTTGTCACAAGTTTGGGGATTGCAAAAGCTACCCTTAAACTACGGTCAAAGGTAATCAAAGACAAATTCCTAGTGGTGGATTCCTCCAAAATGAGTACACATTTGATTTTGTCCAAGCTATGGGAAAAAACACTTGAAGAAGAATTTGAATCTTCAATGATGGTCATCACGACTAGCTCTCAAGAAAGCCAGCCTACTACCGCTCCAAGATTCTCGGCTGCCGACAAAGGCAAAGCCAAAATGAGCCCACAAATGTCCTACCAACAGAGCAGTCCCTTAAATCAGAGTCTTCAATCCAACCCAGAAAAGTTCAAGATAGAGCTTCTATATCAACTGACCACATGCTTCCACATGAAAGGCAGACTCCAAAGAAAACCTTTCAACCGAAATACCCTACACTGCGAGATCACCGCCGCCAAAGGTTTTCAACGGTCTACATTAAAGCTGAAGAAATTAAAGTCAAGGACCCAATATGGGTAAATGATCCTAGCCAATTGACGAAAGATAAACACATGGGATGGATAGCCTCCCACTACAGCTTAGCAGAGCAAGGCTATTATGAGGGTCAAAAGAAACTTTGGTTACCAAAACCACAGACCTCGGCTTATGTGGTGGATAAAGGTTTCAAAAAGCGTCCTCAAAAGCAACAAAGCTCATATTTATATCGCCAAAGGAGACCAACCAACAAGGCTCGCCAAAGGGATGCAGGAAATTTCAAATCCAACTGGCCTTCATACCAACATAGGACTTCAGCAATAAATAATCCCAAAAATGGCACTCTTGTACATCTCAATACGACATCAAAAACATCATGGGAAGTGCCATCTACAATTCTTCAAGCACAAGGTTACTATCAAGGAAATCGGAGAATCTACTACCAAAGATGCCAGGTAAACATTCTTCAATCCGACGACTTCAACATGAAAATAATCGCAATTTCACGGAAGGCAAAATCAAGGACAATGTCACAGTCCAGGCAAAGGATATCTGCAAAGACACACTAATCACACGATGTAGATACAAATGAGTGCCAAAAGAACAACACATAACGAAGAAGATTGAAGTAATCTCTAGCTCTCAAGAAATGTCAAGACATGATAGACAAAGTGTTACGGAGAATGGAGCGAGCCAATCTTCTCAACCAAGGGACCAACAACAACAAAAAGAAATTTTGACAACCAACGTCACCCAGGTATGGCAAAAGAAACCAATATTGCCAGTATGGTCCTTTACAAATCCTCTCTTCGAGGATGGGAGTTTTGAATTTCAATACCTATTCTTGGTCGAAAGCTCCCGAGAGTAAGTCAAGTCGCCATAAAAATCATGGCATAAGAGTCAAGAGTCGAGCAGCTGAGCCACTAAATGAGCAAGCGTCAGACCCAAGCTTCATGTCTTAATATTTTTTGTGGTCTATGAGTCTAGATATTTAGATTATAGCTCAAGTTGGAAGAGTTGAGCATATTGTAAAATGGAGTCGCTCATGCTGGATAGGTGAGCATAAGAGTCGAAGTCTACTATTTTAAATGGTGGAGTGGCAGAGTAGTCCAGAAAACACTCACGCACATGAACACAGTGAGGAGAGTGGAAAAAACCTCGTCGACAAAAATCCTTCTTGTGAGTAACGGTAGCTCTTGAAGTCAAATATATTTTTTCTCTCTAGTTGCGTTCACTCCTGGAAGCACCCATTCAAACTCTTCTCGCACAACATATTGTTTCCCATGCATCTATCTGTGCCAGCATATATAATGTCCCATCAGTGGACATTTGCATTCGGCACACTTTTTGTGTTCCACCCATGCACTTACACAACAAAATGACGATGACAAAGCAGTAACAGGTTTCATAAGCATTTGCTCAACAACAACGACTTTGACTTCAAGCTACTAACACTTATCCAATGTATAACCAGTCAATAATAGTAGCCATACGGCCATAAGTACTTTAACTCAACAAAACTTGGTTACATCAAACATAAGTACATATAGCCTCACATTTAATGGTGACTAAAGACATTTTTTTCCCACTGGGTTTTTCCCTTTAGTCTTATCCAGGTATCCAAGACCTTCATTTTGTAATATACGCCACATTTTATTTTTACTATTTTTCTTATTAAAACACAGAAAAGCAGACCAATGACATCCCCAAACAACTCCAGCTCATCAACTATAGGATCCAAGGGGAGCGGCCCAGAAACAATTCAAAAAGGCTTCAAGATTACAGGTACACATGCAGGATGACACCCAAAGAACAAACAAGACAGAGCTGCCAAGATAAAGACTTACTGCAACAACAAACCTCACTCGACTTATTCACGCTACAACAACCAATCGGAGGGGGAGAGCTATGGCTTCAACTACACTACATGTACAAGAAAAAGGTACCTCTACAACATACAAAGCATCTGGTAGAAGCAACTGCAACAACAAAAGCTTCAACCAACACCAAAACATGAAGCACTCGTCAAGGCCACTGTAGACATAGGGTCTTGTCGGGGACGACAAGACTTCAGAGAGGGAGAGTGTTGACAAGTCAACCTTTCAACCACACTTCCACAAATATTTCCTGAAGATTCCTCAAAGATTCCATATAAAGATGCTGATGAAGTGATGAAGACAAAGATGGATGTTGTAATGTGAAGATATAGCTCATGGACATCATCAAATCTCCTGTTATTATTATTTTGAGCCATTACGGAAACTTTTGTAATGTTTACGGGAACTTCATATTTTAAGTCGGCAATTGTATTTTTGCCACAGATGCTTGTTGGATGAGCAAAGCCAGCTCACAGTGTTGTAATTAAACTCTATAGAAGCCTACGGACAAATCAGGTCTTTGGTCGGACATTAGGTTTTCTAAGGCTTAGTATATAAGCCAAAACCTAAAGCTTTGTAAGGAGACTTCTAATAATCTGATCTTCTGTGTCGTTGGGAGACTACGAGAGAGTGAGAGTGTGTGTGTGTGTGTGTGTGCTACAGGAGCTACGGTGGTCAAAATCGCAAATGGAGAGCAGCAGTGTGTTTCCCACAAGGAGAGCTACGTGTTGATGCTTACATCACGCGTGTTCGTCTGTGTTTTGGAAGATTCACCCACGAGCTACTTTTGGAGTTTCGGTGAGTAACTGTTGTCCGTTTTTGCATTTCAGCATATCCACGCGATCAGAGCAAGTAGAGATACACATTAGGCACTTTAGTTTTCGAAAACGTCGACCTGCAAAAACCGGCCAGACATCCTACGCGTTTTCTGCATGGAGGGTATTGGGTAGGTTTTTTTGGTCACGGACCTTAGGGAGAGGGGCCTATTGGTGTTGATAGGATATCCCTCAAGTTTCGTAATGTTTTGAGAATGACTAATGGGCTTTTGGATTACGGTAGCATCATAGGAGACTCTCACATTCACAGAACCGATGGCATGTAGATTTGGTATATCTGTAGGAAGTAGTTATTAGTCGGTCGAGTAGAGGTTGACACCCTTTGCTTGCTTCCACGCGCCTGTGGGTCGAGCTCCGTCCTCAGTTGACAATTATATGTTAGGTGAGTTCTCGCTATGCTGACATCTGTCGCGGCGTATCCGTTCAACAGTAGTGAATCGAGAGAGAAAATGTTTGCCCAAGATATCTAATGTTTATCTATGCAAAAATTGTAGTTCTGAGATACCATAGTTGAGGAAGAGCAGGGATGTGATACACAAACAGTGACAACAGATCAACAACAATTGGTTGTTAATGCTTTTCAACACATGAAATCTCTAGTGCATGGTATGTCGGCACAATAAGCAACACGCATAGCTCGTCGACTATCCAAATGGGAAAATTTGAATCATGCGCAATGGAAAGACATAAAAAGATAAGTAACAAAGGATATGATTGAAACAATATGGCTATGTGAAGACACGGAGAAAACAAAAGTACGATGGAAAGTTTTGAAGTGTCAACCAAGAAATCAGAGAAAACACTGAGAGAATCTACTTGGAGGTTTTTGGACATCCATTACAAAATGCTGATTGTGTGATATATTTTGCAAAAATGCTATATGTACACTTTGTCTAGCAATGTCCAACAGAATTTTCCTCGAAGGAGAAAATTGTGGCCACACATGATATCAAAGAGAGCTGTGTCACATTCACGCGGGAACAGTTGGCACTGATAGTTGAAGGTGCCGACCTGAATTTGAAAAAGGAAAAAGATGTTTTGATGACACGGTTGGAAGAGAAGGATGCAAAAATAACATGACTGAAAAAAGTAATCCAAACACCTCAAGCGTCCCAAACCATAATGGAAAAAAGGGTTCATCGCCTAAGCCAAGATGTTCAAAATTTGACACAATGAGTAAATCCACCACCTATACAAGGGGCACATATCAATCACCTTGTTTTTCATCCACAGTTAGTCCCTGCATCACAACCAAATGCATATTCATCTTCTCATGGCCCAATATGCTACAAGAATTTTGATGGATGGATGGATACTACACATTGGCATGTGGCTATTATTATCACCTAGTGTGCTTAATTCAATTAATGCAAAATAATAGCCAATGTGGAATCTGTTCTCAAGAGATTCCACAAGGGATATATTATATGTTTGGAATGACAAATGAGTATAAATTCAAGCAAGCTTGCCAAGACATCCCTAGCATAATTGAAAATCTATTAAGTAATGATTTTTGTAATTGCAACCTAGGAAGCGACTCAAATGGGGCACGGAGACTCTTTGAGGGTGTCAACCTCAAGAAGTGAATCTACAGAACGAAGCCATCTAATGGACTAGAAAATCTATCACTCTTAAACCTTGAAATTTCTTATGTCCTATATCATCGCACTAGGTCGTCACACCATTTTAGCACTCAAACAATGTCTAAATGCTAAAATACCTTAGGATAAGGTCCAAGGCACCTAAGGCACAATCCTACCAAGTTTGGTTGCAATCTGATGAGGTACCAAAATCAGAATCCATCATGATCAAGGTCGTGAAAACTGCATGTGATCATACTAGAAAGGTCAACTTGTCGTCTAAGAACACACTCCTATGGTCGAAATGTCAAAAAACAACGATTAATGCACTCAAAATAGCCAATTTAGCTTGCTAACACATAGTCACAAACCACATCAAAATTGACAATGACTATAATTAAATGAAAGAGCAGTAGACAAGGAACACAATGCAAGTTTTGGAATCAAAATTCAAATTACTAGAGCTCAAGATATGATGATTACAAAGCGCGTGAGAGTAGCCGCTCTCAGTCGGACGCTCCGAAACTCAAAACTTTTGATAATGATAAGTGTCCTTTTCCCATTTACAAAAAAAAATGAGATTTATACTTTTTTTGCCAGTGGCCGGCTTTACATGGATCAAAATCATTTACAGACTTTACAACTCAAAGTTGGCATAAACTGGCTTAGAAATTGTATGAATAAAATCAGAGACTCTCAAATAATTATAAAGCTTTCCAAAAAATAATGAGGGACATTAAAATTTTAGGGATCATGAAGAAGGGGTTCGACTAGGAGGATGCTTGTCCGGTCCGATTGCCAACATTCCCCCCTTCCTAGTCTTTGCATGCCCTCGTGCAACATTGGTTCTTTGTCTTTGGCTTTGGCATTGGCAGCAACTGGTCTTTTCTTGGATTTGTGGTCTTTAGTAATCAAATGTGTGCCTCTCCAATGTCTTGGTGAGGTGTTTGAACTTCTTTGCTCTTGCTTCAATCTCTACCTTTGTTTCTAATTTTCTGAAGGGATTCTTCATCAATGTGCTTTCATAGGCGACATGGCGGGTAGGCGGATCTTTGGTCATGGGGTTGAAAATAGTTTGTTGATTTTGAAGAACCCAATCATGAATGCCTCCTCAAATGTTTCTAGCTGATTTGCTTCTTTTAGTATGACTACCTCCACTTGGGTTTCTTTCAAGTCAAGATCCCTCAGGCTAGTGACAAATCTTTGGCATTTGATCTGTGACTTGATATGTTCTAAATGCTCGTCAATGTATAAGTCTTGAAATAATCTAGCCCCATCTTTAATGATTTCCCTTGAGCGCGGAGACACTGGCCCTCTTTTTGATGTGGAGTTTGATAATTTAAGATATGTTGAATATCACATAGCACTAATACGTGCCCCAGTATCTACAAGTGCTCTTTCTGTCGTTCTATTGGCTAGTTGGACATTGATTTGAATATCCATTCCTCCAAGCCAACTTTGCATGATTGAACTACTAAAATAGGAGGAAAAGGTGCTACAGTTTGTTGTAGTGGAGATTGATTTTGTCATTCCTTGTGCTTCAAGATTCACAACCAAGCTTCCTCCTGAGTCTATCAGAAAACTCATGCCATGTTCATCCTAATTATTGTGCAACACATAGTGTAGGAATCAAGAATTCCATAAGCAATATGGCATTTATCTCAAACACCAAATTGAAGGGTGTCGTATTGTGCTACATTTTTTATGCTATCCAATATGCCCATAAAGCTGAGTGTAGTTTTTGATCCCAATCGGTTCTTGATTTGTTGACAATTAGTGTGAGTACTGTGCACAAAATTTTGTTTATACTCTGGGCTTGCTCGTTTTCTTGAAGGTGGTAAGGCATTGATTTAGAATGAAGCACCATAAACTCTTGCAATAGATACTCAACCATATTGTTTATGAAATGCGTCCCTTGATCACTCACTATCTCAATTGGAAGCCCATATTTTGTGAATATGTTCTCATACAAGAACTGAGCTGTCATTCTGGCATCATTCTTTTGTGTCGCTTAGAATTCTACCCGTTTGGTTAGATAGTTTGTGGCCATGATGATGTATTGAGCAAGTGTCCAATATGCCAGTGGTGAGATAGGTCCAACAATGTCTTTCCCCCATTTGAAAAAATCCCTTGCTCCCATCATTGGTCTCAGTGGCATTTCATCTTGTTGCATTGGCACTTTCATTCATTGGCAATCCTCACATCCTTTGATATAATGTTCTACATATATGGAGAGAGTAGGCCACCACTTTCCTGCAAGGAGTATTGCTTTTTGCGGTTTTGTCAATCGAAAAGTTTCCTCCTACCAGTCCGGCATGTGCTTACTCGAGTATCAATAAGTATTGGTGCTTCGCGGTACATATTCGTAAGTTGTTGTTGATTCTCCTTCAATAAAGGTTGGTTTTTATGATAACATAGTTTTTTGCCTCCCTCTGGATTGAGTGTAGTCTGGCTTTGCTTAAGTTTGTTGGCAAGACTCCTTATTCAATATAGTCCACAATGTACTTCCCCACTTGGATGCTTTTCCTACCCTGGATAGTATAGCATGTTTAATTGGCTTTTGAATGACAAAATGTCACATGAACTAACATAGTCATGGACAATTTTTTGCACATGAGGCCAATAAAGTCCATCTCATTAGTCTTCGGTATGTTTGCGTTTTTGCATTGTGAAACCCCGTCGTTTGTATGTGAGCCCTCAAGTACAATTCTTTCTTCAATGAATCTATATGCATAGCTTAAGTATTCAGTTGTTTCTCTACTTATATAGCCATTTGGCTATTAGTAATAATGAGCGTGATTGCTCAATGATTGATGGTTGCTTTTCAATTTGTAGAGAACGAATGGTGAGAAACGATATCACATGTTTGCTCCACCTTGGTACCATCTGGATATTAAAAAGATAAGAATTTGGAAAGTCATCATCAACCCCCAAAAGGTGCTTTCCTATGTATCAAATATGATGAATAGTCCCTTTGATGACCACTATGGTAAAATAAAACTCTAGAAATATTATAAACCATCGAATGAGACGACCAATATTGCATGGTTTGTTCACTAAATACAATAGTGCCTTGTGATCCACAAGAAATATGAATTTGTTTGCGTGAAGGTAATGTCTAAACTTTTTGACAGTATAGATAACTGTGATCATGTTTTTTTGTTCCACACTATTAAAGCTGTCTACTGGAGTAATAGATTGAAAAACCCATATTTTTCTCTCTAGGTTGCGCTAAGATGCATCCCATAACATAGGTCGAGCATCTATATGGATGTAAAAGATCTTGTTCCAATCAAGAGGTTTCAAAATTGGAGCAAAATCCTATGTTTCAATTGCTAAAAGCTTTTTTCACATTTCTCATTCCACTTGAATTTTGTGATGAGAGCACAGAGAGGTTTTGCAACAACCACATAAATGTAAATAAATCTTTGATAATAGTTCGGATGGTCCATAAAGAGCTTTGGTGGGTCGTGGAAGAGCAACAATCACTTGGATCTTCTCAAGATCTATAGAAATGCCATTCTTGGACACAATATGCCCTAAAATCTTGTCTTCTCTTACCATGATACATATTTTTTAGGATTTAGATAGATGTGATAATTCTACACTTTTCAAAGATATTTTTCAAGTGTTTGACATGTTTGTCTCTTTGAAGAGAATGCACACAAAGGTCATCCATATAAATCTCTAAGAATTTTCTTAGATTTTCCTTGAATGTATGACTCATCAGCCTTTGGCAACCTGCATAGCTAAATAGTATAAACTTGAGCAACCATAGCTATAGAGACTTGAGAGAGAGAGAGAGAGAGAGAGAGAGAGAGAGAGAAGATGATAAGCCTTGAGGAGAGCATGGAAAGAATATTTTGGTTGAGGATTTCATGGAGCTTCACGAGAGAGGAAGACAAAAGTTTCCCTACTCTCTCCAATGCAGCCCTGCAAAAAAACACAAAACACTCCCTCTTGCGGTCCTCAAATAAAAAAACTTTGAACTACAAAGTTGTTCATCTCGCCGTTTTCGATAATCATACAAGGCCTTTTTTTGTCAATTTTTTTTCTTTTTTGAGGTATTTCAAAAATACTCACCCTAGATTTTGAAAAAGAAAGTTTCTATTTTTAAGAGCCACTCCTCTCACCTTATCTTTTGCATGGAAGGCTTGTGGACCACATCTTTATCTCCATATAACTTTAGATTGACAAGTGTGGATAATAACACATTGGATCTCATTCCCACCTTTTTACTTTGGAGGCTTTAGGGATCCGTTTTGGACTCGCTAATATCCCGTCTTCGTCCCATAAGATCCCGATTGAATCCTTATCAAATTCCATTGGCACTTGTGAAGAATGCATTTAAATTTTGGAACTCTCTAGCTCAGAAATACATTCCTTTGTCTATTGTACATAATTGGCCCTTCTACTATTTTTATTTTCTCTCACTAGAATGGCCAATTCTAGAAAGAGAAAAATCATTTAAGTAGACCAAAAATGAAATTTGGTGACAACTATCTTTTCCCTTAGCCTCTTCTCTTTTATTTTGTCTTGTTTTGTCTTCTCTGATTTTAGCTGAGTCCTTATTGATCCATTTTCAAATTTGGTTTGTTCTGTAAGTTTCAACTCATCTATCATTGGATGATTTTTGGATGCTTCCTACGCTTGAGCTCTAGTCACCACTTTGACTGGAGCTGTCCGCTCTGACTCGGATTTCCTTGAGCATGGTAAAATTTCAATGACATTGACAGTCGCTTTTTCTAGGTCGTAAGGATTCTTAGCATAGTGTTGAAGTAAGTGATTCTTCCCACACTACTCATAGAATCCAAAGGTTTTTGTTCATTAACCCTTGTGTGGAAAACCTCGTGCCCAATGGATACCTCCACATTCATAGCATGGACCATTTGGTTGGGCAACTGGTGGTGCTCCAATTAGCTGGTCTATCCTAGGAGAATACCCTTTAGGCTTGTAGTTCTAGTTTTCTATGAATATTAGCATTTATATGCATTGTGAATGGGTTTTTAGTAGTTTGATCCACATATGAAGGTTCAGTAGCTTCATCGGCACTAGCCCAAAATAGACTATCCTCAGTAGCATATGTTGCACCCTCGCTTTCTCTCACAAGCGTTTCTACATGCTCCTCGTAATAAAGAATTGGTGGCATCATTGGTTGACTTATGAGTGGCTTAGCTGTGGATATACATATCAAAAAATATCTCAATTTTCATGAGGCAAAGGTGGTTATTGGCCCAAAGTAGGTTGTGGCTTGTCCCCCCCTTGTGCTGCATTATTGGGTCCAATATGGTACCTCGGAGGTGGTGGCAATTGTTTTATCGCACTGGAGGTCCATATGGCCTTTCCCTTATGTAAATTTGGTTGTAAAAGCACTCATTTGTATCTTGATTGGTGTATTTTTTCTCAATGGCACACAATTTTAATACTCTTGGAGCATTGACTGCTTGTGGCTACTACGGCCTCAAATTGGGATTTTGTTGATGTGTTTGGTTCATTCTACGGATCCCTTCTTCGACCACTTGATCCACATTTTTTGTGATTGAAGTAGGAGCACTATGTTTGGGAGCTGACTCGCTGGCTGCAGAAGAGCCATTGCTCGTGTTTGTTTCTACATTCTTGGTTACCTCTCCATACAGCTTACAATTATCGACTAGGTATAACTCTTCCTTAGTGACTTGTTCAATGTTGTGCATGCCTTCAAGTGTAAGTCCTCTTTAAGAGTTTCATTTCTCAAGCCCTCTATAAAAAGAATTGATAAGAAATTGTCTTACAGTAACTCTTGCACTAGACATCTTTCTTCTGAAAAGCATAAAATTGGGAAACCGTGTTGTGCTTGATTCCCCTCTTAGAGGATTCCTCAACAAACTCTCGCAAGAGTTGATCAATATGTAGGAAATCTTGGGTGTTTAGCGGCTGGAACGAAGTCAATTCCATTCCTTCCAATGCCAACCCAAATCCTTCATACTATGTATGGAAATTTGTGACTTTTCCCACTCTTAAGACTTGATTAAATATGGAAACATGTGCGTATGGATCCCTCGATCCACTGTACTTCTTGGAAACACACTTTTCCACTCAAGAAGGTCACATTCTTTGAGTTTATTCTACCATTCCCATCATTCTTGGCTCTCCTACCATTACATCTCTCATATCATACCCACTGATAGGTGTTGTGAAGGGAGTTCAGTCAGTTACCCTCTCCTTCGGTGTTATGTCATTGAACTCAAATATTCCATCGGTCTTGGCTCAAAAAAATGTGATTGACTAAAAGAACCTTCTACTCAGGTTCTAGGCGAACTCACTCTCATAGTTTCTTGCCTTGTTGTTTCATAGATAGTAGATCTATGCATGCTAGGGTTGACATAGTACTGATGGAGTGTCCCTCCAAAGTACATATATCCCTCAAGATCTTTATGGATCATCATCAAATATTTCTGATCATACTCTCTAACAAGATTATCTATGTATCTCTCTCCACTTCATGCATGAACACATACAAGAATTTCTACTCCATTAACTTTCTCACATTGGGTTCATCACACTTGAGTAGATCATTTGCTCTCCGTTATCATATTTGTAAAAACCCACATGTGTGTTGTCCATGTTGATGCAAGTAGCCACATTCACTTTTCTGAGCTTGGCATTAGGAATGTCCAATGTTGGTGGCTTCTCCTCAGGCTTGACATCAACCTTCTCCTTTGTGCATGTTAATCCCCACTTGTCCACAATAAAGGGATTGTGCACAACTAAATACAAATTTTCTTCCTCATCAAGGTATCGATATCCACTATAATCTACAGGTATGATGAGATTAAGCTCACTAGGTCTCTCTTCTATTTTAGCGCAATAACGATCCATATTGTCTCTAAAGATTTTGGCACCCTGTTTGTTTCCAAATTTGTATTGTAGGTGCAAAGTTTCATGGTTGGTGAAATTTGTGATGGTACCACTCCCATTTTGGTTTCCTCCTTGAAACTCACACTTTTGGATCCCTTAGCCATGTAGGTATAAGATCTCTCTGAAGAGGTATCAGAAAGACTTTCCTCTAAAATTGGCTTTAAGGTTGGCAAAGTCCCTTTATTAACGATTCCCTCTATAGAAATATGAATTGTTTGATCTCTAGTAGTAGGTTTTCTATTCTGATAAAACTTGCATGATCGCAAATACATCAAGGAAATTACGCTTGCAAAACCTTGACATGCTACCTTTTATGGTGCATTCAACTGTCTAATCAATAGCAATTTGAGCTTCAAGCTACTGTTTCCTCAACCTGTACAAAAATCACTTGATGAGTTTATAGCCACTTGGTTAGTCAAATTTTGCTCAAATAAGAATTTTATTGCATTTCTAACACAAAATCCTATCTGCTTGTAACATGCACAAATCAAGTCCAATTTGAATTTTGAAAAGACCACTATGCTCCTAGGGACTAGTGCTAACTCTAGTACCAATCTGAGCTCAATTTGTGATAGGGATTCATCGATCGCAATCCATGTACTAGAATGTACTAAAACTTGGCACATAGGTCCCTCACAGCCCCCCAGTCCCTGTAATGTGGTTTTTTGTGTAGTTTGAATCCCTTTAGATAACCCAAAAGTCAATTCTAGAGTCTTGTTTGGAGGTTTTTGGCCGTGAATGACTCTTGATCTATTTGGACCCACTTCTTGAAAATTTGTGGTACGTTTTCTTTTGGACAAGTTTTTTGTATTGGTCTCTACTACAAGGTTGTATGATCTCTACCCAAAAATTTAGCAGGGGGACATGGATTGTTGAGATGTCGAGCTCTACATCTCGAGCTGGCATCCACTACGGGTCTTGGCTGCTTACGACATTTACTCACTGGCGCGTTAGGTGACTCACACGGAGGATCTCTGCCAGTGATTCTACAGCTGGACTACACTTATAGTGCCAGCCTAGTACGCTTCTAGCGAGTTCACACTTAGTGATCGCATGTACATATGTGCTACTTTTCAGTTTTAGCACTAAGTCATTTTGTACTCTCTTTTTCTGTGAAGAAGAAGAAGAAGCTTTCCATCTCTGTGTGCTTTGTGCTTGTCTTGTGTAGCTCTCTTGCATCCTCATTCTTTACATGGTATCAGAGCCTGGTGCAGGCAAGAGAGGCTAAGAGAGCAAGAGCATCACAATCCCTTCGTTCGCAATCCTTCGTACAAGTTTCTGAAGAAGTCTCCAAAGTGCAGTACACAGAGATTTACTGTACAAGTACAATGGTTGTATGTACGCTTGATTGTGGACACTCGTTGAGTGTAGAAAGCGTTACAGGTACCACGATAGCAGGTTCAACAAATTTGCAGGTTTTTGCAGATTGTAGCTATTTTGTCTTAGTGCTTCAAGATGTCTGACGGTTTCAGTCAGATTGTTACTGAGAAGGTTGAGAAAAATAACTACCCTGCATGGAAGTTCAGAATAAGTAATTTCCTAAAAGGAAAAGGTTATTGGGACTATGTAGAAGGAGACAATGAAAAAGAACCAAAGATTCCCGAGGCAAATGCTACAACAGAACAAAGGAAAGATTTGAGGGACTGGCAACAAGGCCAGAGCAAAGTGATGTATTGGCTTTCTGTGAGTATCACAGATGGCATGATGGGCTATCTACAGGATGCTGAAACCCCCGCCATTGCATGGAAAAACTTAGGCAGAGTGTTCGAGGTGAACACCAAGGCCAGGAAGCTTCAACTAAAGTCGGAGCTAAATCAGGTTAAGAGGAACAACCTCTCAATCAATGATTATGCCTTGAAGATCAAGAGTATCATTGAAGCTCTTGGATCTATTAAAGTCTCAGTGGAAGACGATGACATTGTCCGTGCATGCTTGGATGGTCTAGGAGATGAGTATGTACATTTCAGGTCTTCCATGAATACAAGAGACGACATCCCCGTGTTCCAAGATTTGATTTCTATGCTTATTCTTGAGGAGAAGAACCTTGACACATCTTCTTCTCATGGCAGAAATAATTTTGAATAGGCCCTCTATTCTAACTCCAACAGAGGTAGAGGTAGAGGTCATGGTCGAGGCCCAAGGGGTTGCAGGGGCCAATTTCTGGAAGGTCAATCAAATCAAAACAATACAGGTGGCAGGGGAAACCAGTCTCAAGGCAGGGGGAGTCAAAGAGGTCGTGGTGCAGGATCAAGCAGGCGGCAACATACTCGAGATAGCAGAGAATGTTGGACTTGTGGTGAAAGAGGTCACATGTCACGTGACTGTCCAAAGGGAAAAGCAAGTGGAAAGAGAGAACATGGCAACTATGCATCTACTAGCAGAGATGCAGATGACAACAAAAACGAGTGCATGTTTGTTATGCAGCATGTAATGAATACAATGACTGCTGAGAATTCCACCCAAGATGATGTTTGGTATGTGGATTCAGGTGCCTCTAATCACATGAAGTCTCGTGGAGAGTGGTTTAGAGATATGCGCAAACCAGATGTGTCAGGCTATGTGCAGACAGGAGATGACACAGCTCACCCCATTGCTCATGTAGGGGACATACCTCTAAATACGAAGAGTGGGAAATCAAAGTACTTAGCAGATGTAATTCATGTCCCAAACATTACAAAGAATCTTGTTTCTGTTGGACAAATGGTTGAGCAGGGTTTGTAGGTTCGCTTCAATCCAAATGGCTGTTATGTAGAAGATTTCCAGAATGGTTGTAAGCTGATCACAGAGGGCAAATGTGTGGGCAGAATGTTTACGCTGAATGTAGACATGCCTGAGGTAAATGATGCATTATTTGCACAGGGCACAGGTGTTGTGGCTGATGTTGACATTTGGCACAAACGCATTGGCCATGTCAATGAGCAGAGATTGCGCAACATGCAATCAAAACAGATTGTAAAAGGTTTGCCCAAATTCAAGGTGGATGGAATGCATAAAGTGTGTGCATCATGCCAGTTTGGAAAACAGTCAAAGGGCTCATTTCCACATGAGCGCAATGTATGTAAAAAGCCACTTGAGGTGGTGCACACAGATGTTTGAGGTCCTACCGATACTGCAAGTATACATGGTTGCATGTATTATGTCTCTTTCATTGATAACCATACAAGGAAAGTATGGGTCTACGTCATGCGTAACAAAAGTGAAGTGTTTGGTGACTTTCAGGACTTCAAAGTCATGATTGAGAAGGAGACAGATATGCAAATCAAGACATTGAGGTCAGATGGAGGGGGAGAGTACTTCTCCAATGATTTTTCAGATTTTCTGCGAATGCATGGTATACGCAGGCAGTTTACATGCAGATATACTCCACAGCAGAATGGGGTCGTAGAAAGGAAAAACAAGCACATTGCAGAGGTTGCACGTGCATTGATGAATGAGAAGAACATGCCTCATCATTTTTGGGCTGAAGCTGTAAATACAGCTGTGTACATTATGAACACGACACCTACAGCTGCGGTGCATGATGTAACGCCTGAGGAAAAGTTTACAGGTACAAAGCCTGATTTGGCACACTTGAAAGTGTTTGGCTGCATAGCTTACATGCATGTACCAGATGAGTTGCATAGGAAATTGGATCCTAAAGCAGAGAAATGTATTCTTGTGGGATATTCCCTTGAACAAAAGGGGTACAGGTGTTACAATCCTACTACACAAGAATTACGAGTGAGCAGAGATGTAGTCTTTGATGAGATGAGCAGCTGGTACAGTAATGCACATGGCACTATTGGGGCTGATGTAAAAGATGATGTGGTTGTACAAAATGTGAGGCCAGAGTCACAGGTTTTGAGTGGACCACAAGAGTCCTCTTCTCGTGGCTCTATTGAGAAGCCATGGAATGGTAGACTACGCACACAGGTTACTCCACCAGCAGGTACAGGAAATGTATAACGAAAAGGAAAGGAAAAGGTTGATGAACCTCCCTTTATGGCTGATGCATCATCAGGTTTTTCACATGTAGACATGGATTCAGATAGTTCTGAACAAAGTCTTGATGAGTAATTTGGAATTTCGGCTGTCAGGACACCTGGTGTAAGGAAAGTACAAGAAGATGCTAGAGGGCAAAGGAGTGACCCAGGACCGCACAGATCTAAGCGAGTCAAAAATCTAGTTCATAAATTGACTTATGATGGGTATCTAGCGCATCACCAAGCCTACATGGCTAAGGTGATACAGGATGTGGAGCCCACATGTTTTGAAGATGCAGTTGGAAATATGCATTGGGATGATGCAATGAATGAAGAGATGGCTGCATTGGAAGCAAATGACACATGGGAGTTGGTGCCATTTCCAAGTGGCAAGAAAGCTATTGGCTATAAATGGGTGTATAAAACCAAGCATAAGGCTGATGGTAACATTGAGTGTCACAAGGCAAGGCTGGTCGCAAAGGGTTATGCACAGACGTATGGCATAGACTATGAGGAGACCTTTGCTCCAGTGGCAAAGATGACGACTGTGAGAGTTGTCATAGCAGTGGCTGCATCTAGAGGATGGATTATGCATCAAATGGATGTAACGAATGACTTCTTGAATGGTGAGTTGCAAGAGGAAGTGTATATGGATCAGCCACCTGGTTATGTCGATCCAGGTTACCCAGATTATATATGCAGACTTCTCAAAGCTTTGTATGGTTTGAAGCAGGGCTCTAGAGCATGGTATGACAGGATTGCCAAGTATCTTGTCAGTATTGGGTTTAGGAGAGCTCATGCTGATCATTCACTCTATGTACGTGAGAGTGATGTGGGAATTGTGGTCATTACCATATATGTAGATGACCTTATTATTGTGGGTGACAATGCTATGGAGATTGACCATGTGAAGGGTCTTCTCAAACAGGAGTTTGAAATGAAAGATTTGGGTGAGTTGCGCTACTTTCTTGGCATTGAGGTGATCAGGACTCCAGAGGGTGTATGGCTGTCACAAAGACAATATGCTTTGGACATGTTGTCAAAGTATGGTATGGCTGATTGTAAGCCAATTTCTATTCCCTTGGATGTGAATGCAAAGTTGAGTGCAGAGAAGGGTGATGTTGTTGAGGATGTCAACATGTACAGGAAGATTGTGGGTAGTTTAATCTACTTGACTATCACGAGGCCAGACTTGATCTACACAGTAGGCTTGGAGAGTCAGTTCATGCAGCTTCCGAGGAAGCCACATTTGGATGGAGTACGACGCACACTTCGGTATGTGCAAGGGACTCTTGACTACGCATTGTTCTATGCAGCAGATGCTCCATTAGCATTGTATGGGTATACAGATGCAGATTGGGTAGGTAGCATTGTTGATAGGAGATCTACGAGTGGCTTCATGTTCTCTTTTGGGAGTGCTGCTGTTACTTGGAGCAGAAAAAAGCAGCCTACGGTTGCTTTGTCGAGCACAGAGGCCGAGTACAGAGGTGTAGCAGCTGGGCGTGCGAGGTAGCTTGGCTACGCACATTACTTGAGGACTTGGGAGTGCAGGTGGACCAGCAGATTGTCATCCATTGTGACAACCTCAGCAGCATGCAGTTGGCTAGGAACCCAGTGTTCCATGCCAGGACCAAGCACATAGAGGTCCATTACCACTACGTTCGAGAGCAAGTGTTGGCGGGCGACATCGACTTGGTCTACGTCATCACAGAGGAGGAGATAGCGGATATCTTTACCAAGGCCCTCGGAGCTGAGAAGCTTCGACGTTTTCGGACTATGCTTGGACTCTGCGACATGCAGAGCTCGAGGGGGAGTGTTGAGATGTCAAGCTCTACATCTTGATCTTTTTGGACCCACTTCTTGAAAATTTTTGGTACGTTTTCTTTTGGACAAGTTGTTTGTATTGGTCTCTACTACAAGGTTGTATGATCTCTACCCAAAAATTTAGCAGGGGGACATGGATTGTTGAGATGTCGAGCTCTACATCTTGAGCTGGCATCCACTACGGGTCTTGGCTGCTTACGACATTTACTCACTGGCGCGTTAGGTGACCGACACGGAGGATCTCTGCCAGTGATTCTACAGCTGGACTACACTTATAGTGCCAGCCTAGTACGCTTCTAGCGAGTTCACACTTAGTGACTGCATGTACATATGTGCTACTTTTCAGTTTTAGCACTAAGTCGTTTTGTACTCTCTTTTTCTGTGAAGAAGAAGAAGAAGCTTTCCATCTTTGTGTGCTTTGTGCTTGTCTTGTGTAGCTCTCTTGCATCCTCATTCTTTACATGGATCATGATGCATGTCCCATCAGGTCCGAACCCCAAACTTGGTCTAGTGATTAGCTACAGTTTATGGAGTCTACCCACCACTTATTTGTGGAATTGGAAAACCTTCTTTGTCAAAAGCCAATTTTTGAGTTTGCCTTGCGTTTGTTGACTTGCAACTGGTATTTTTGTGATTTGGTCAACTTTTTGTTGTTTTTTGCTATGATACCCTTTACAAAAGTCGTCCCAAACGTTGTCAGCTACTCACTGATCAAAAATCAGCTTCAGATGTCTTAGAGGGTCATGGATCGCAATCCCATGTTCCATCACATTTGGACATGAAATTTGGTCAGTTGTATGCTTGCACCTTGTAGATGTTAGATTTCCACTTATTTTTGAATTTGGATTCCAAAACGTCAAAAAGCCCCAATTTTTGGTTTATTTCCAAGGTGGTTCTGCCTTTTGCCCAATTTTTTGATTTTAGATGAGTTTTATGTATCAATTTTTCACCAAAAGTGTATATCTAGTGGTCTAAAACCTCAAAGGATCCTTTGGTATCAGTTTCATTCCAAATTGCCTCAGGGGGTCATGGATCCCGATCCATGTTCCTATACTATTTGGCTTGAAACTTTCTAGATCAACTCTCCTTGGATTGGTTTACCCCTTTTATTTTTGGGTTTGTATTAGCCGTTGAGTTCAGACAATCAAATTTTCCAAATTTCAGAGTTTGTGGTCACGGCTACTAAAATACGGTTTTGACTGTTTTTTCCATCACCCTTTTTTCCCCATTTGATGGTTGTAGATGCTACCTAACCTACTCCTAAGTACTGAAATGAATCCTATGACTAAAAACCAACAAATGGTGCAAAGCTGAAAGAAAAATGGATAACAAAAGAGTATTTTCAAAGCATCAAAAAATATGTGGAATGAAATTATTTCAGATCTCACTCACAACTCTCAATAACTCTCAACAATAGACCTAGCAAGTCCCTGACTTCTAGCCTCTACCAAGCACTAAACCCCATGTATAACTACCTGACTTCTAAAGTGTAAATGGAATGGAAATCAAAATCAAAGGTCTCTAAGTAAAAAGCTACGACTAGGTCACTCACCACTTAAGGATCACTATCCCTCGCAACGACAACAATGTTAGCGATTACCATGATGGATATTTGTAGCATAGCTATCTGGCACTAACATAATGTCAATACTTAGGGAAGTGATTTGGATGGGGCACGAAGACTCTTTGAGAGTATGAACCTCAAGAAGTGAGCCTACGGAATGAAGCCATCTAATGCACTAGCAAATCTATTCCTCTCAAACCTGGTAAATTTCTTATGTCCTACGTCACTGCTCTAGGTCGTCATGCCATTTTGGAATTGAAACTAAGTCCAACTGCTACAAAACTCTAGAAGGAGGTCTAAAGCACACACAATCCTATCAATTTTGGTTGCAATCCGATGAAGTATCAAAATCACGATCCATCATGATCAAGATTTTGAAACTGTAATAGATCATACCAGAAAGGTCGCCCTATAGTCTGAGAACACTCTCCTACGGTCAAAACATAAAAAAACAATCATTAATGCACTCAAAACAACCGACATGTCTTGCTAACACGTAGTTTCAAACCACAACAAAATTGACAATGATTATACTTAAATGAAAGACCAATAAACAAGGAGCACAATGCAAGTTTTGGAATTGAAATCACATTACTAGAGCTCAAGATATGATGATTACAAATCACGTGAGAGTAGCCACTCTCAGTTGTGTGACTCCAAAACTCAAAAATTTTGATAATGATAAATGTCCTTTTTCTATTTACAAAAATGAGCTTTATACCTAGGTATTTTTGGCCAATGGCCAACTTATAGACTTTAGAACTCAAAGTTGGCATAAGCTGGCTTGGATATTGTTTGAATAAAATTAGAGACTCTCAAATAATTACAAGGCTTGTCAAAAAATAATGAGGGACATCAATACTTGAGGGCTCATGAAGAAGGGGTTCGACTATAGGAGGGTGCTTGTCCAGTCCAACTGCCAACATATGCACATCCTGTACAAATCGAGCACTCTTTGCCATTTCAAGGTGACTTCACAACTTGTCATGCTATGTTATTTATTTTGGCGAACCATGTAGTTTCTTTAAAAGTATACCAATATTTTAGCACCAAATTTAAACTGTGTGTATTGCAACCATTGGTGTAAATGTGTGGAAAGCACTTTTTTATTATCTTGCTATCTTGTTTACAATTAGCAATGCATGCATCTCACTATTGGAAGAAAAACTAACTTTTTTTGGTCTTATTGGTAGCATCATCAAAGTATCCAAAACTATCCTGACTTTGCATTGGAGTTGCATTAGGAGTAAGGGTTGAGCATGGAAGGCAAGTTGCCAAAGGAGCTAACCAACGATGAGGACTTGCCACTTAATCAATGTCTTCAAGGTGCCTAAGAAGAATAAGACAAAGGTCTTCCTCCACATGGTGCATGACCACCTCTATGATAGTTTTCACCTCCTTTATCAGAAGGTATACTACTCTGCCCCCTCCATTGGTGAAATCATGACCAAGCTTGCAAAGGCCTTGCCTATAAAATTTTTGCAGCAAACCAAAGAAAAACCTGAAAGCCATAGGATCGCATGGGCAATGGTTGGTGGCTTGGTCTTGGAGAATGTAAAGTCATAGAAGGGGGGTTTGAATAAGAAAGTGATGAAGTTCATGATGGATTATGATGTGCGCATTTTACCAGGACATAAGGAGTTTGTTATGGACTCCTACATCCCTACTGCATCCAGTCTCAAAACAAACCGAGACTAAAACCCAACCCTTGTACACAGAGTGGGTGGATCAAATTACAGATGAACTTGAGTTAGGTCCATAAAGCTAAAGAAAAGGTTGCTTCTGCTAATTTTTCTTAGCAAAAAAGTGAAATTTATGGATACACAATGAAGGAAGCTACTTATCTTCTGCTCCAATTATTGCAGAGACGGAGAGGCTCCGAGTAGAGTTGCACCTATTGAAAGCATCTCCATCATATAATGAAGTTCTTATTGTCCAAAAGGAAGCTACGATTGGAGTGTTGACGAGGGTACTTTAATGGGTTCTGGCTTGACTAATGCTGCAAAATTATGAAGGAGGAGGTGTCTATAATGCAGGTACTAAACTCTTACAATTGTAAATTGTTGTGAACTTTTAGGTGCTTAGACCACTTCAAAGTGCCTGGACATCACTTGAGAGATCAGAGTGCTTGAAAGTGATTAAAGTACTATAAAGTGCTAGCACCACTACCAAGTGCATGAGAAGAGATAACACTCATAAAATTGTGAGAAACTTTTTACCCACTTAACAGTGCTTTCAAATGCTTGTAAGTACGTGGTAGTGCTTAAAAGTTCTTGTAAGTACTTGATAGTTTTTATAGTGCTCCAAAGTGTTTCAAAGTGCCTCAAAGTACTTGGAGTGCTTCATAACATCAAAGTGCTGTAAAGTACTACAATGTGCACTTGAAACTACTTTGAAGTACTAGAAAGCATTCCCTGGAACTTTGAAATACTCTAAAGTGCTTGAAAGTTTTTGAAAGTGCTTCATTAAGCTTCAAAGTGCTCTAGATAGTTCTTGAAAGTGCTAATGCCTCTGATAAACCACTTTGAAGTATTAGAAAGTATTCCTGGCACTTCAAAACACTCTAAAGTGCTTGAAAGTTCTTCATTGTGATTCCAAGTGCTGTAGATAGTGCTCAAAAGTGGTAATGCTTGATAAACCTTCAAGCTTCATGGTTGGTTGTGCAATTTTTAATTTTCCTTTGTTTTTCATTTTGTAGAGACAATAGTTCAGGAATGCTACGTGAGGTTAGAAGGCGGGGCCTCCTTCATGAAGGAGACCTGCAAATTTCTAAAGAGAGCGGGCACGGCCCTTCCAGTGCCTACTCCACCTTCCAAATGTGCCTGAAGTGATGAACCTATTATAATTGGTGGAATTTGTATGGCTTGTAGACAAGAGCTCTCCGACAAGCATGCAACCGACGCTTTTTATTTTCCATGTGTCCACAAGTACCATCCCTTTCGCTTTTTTTTTTTGTGCGACTGAGTCCAAGTGCATTGTACCAGACTGTCAATGGGAGCTACCTGCTATATCAAGATGCTAGGCCCTTGAGAATGTGTATGAGGAGCCTGTAGGTAATTGAGCAATTTCATAGAACACGATTCATGTTAATTTGTTCTATATTAAATGTGTACTATGTTTCAGATGAGCTAGTGGCTTACAAGGGATGTGACTCATGCGCTTCCACATTGTTCACGGATGATGTGGTCGAGCTCTTTGACCTGGATGCCATGGTGAGGAAGTACAAGAACTTTGACAGAGAGATGCTCAAGGAGACACCTTGTTCTTCAAGATATGAAGGTAATGTTGGTTCATGATCAGAGTGTTCTTTACCTTACTATTACAAACTTACATTTGTTTACCTCCTATCCTCCTAACTTGCCTTACTATTGCAAACCTAGGTATTGATATTGGTAAGGACGACCAAGATGTTGAGTTGATGGATCCAAAAATAGATGCAAACCTGCAAATTGTTTTAGGGGAGCTATGAAAGAAAAGAAAAAAGCAGGAAAATAATGGGCTTTGTTGCTCCAACCCAAGAAGAATCACATAGCAATAAGGATCATTGAAGTACATCATATACAAGGAGTCATCTAGCACTAATGTGTTTGAATTATTGAACCTAGGAAGAATCACATAACAAGAAGGATAATTGAAGTACATCATATACAAGGAGTCATCTATCACTAATGTGTTTGACTTATTGAATTTAGAAAAAAGATACCAAAAATGTTCTAGGTTTTTGAAGAACATTGGCTTCAGAGGATTCTCAAAAAACCAACTGCTAACATGGCAGTTGTTCTGGTAGAGCCAACCACTCAAGCAACACTTGGTTTGAGTCAGGCATGTTAATAGTATGTTCCAACTTTCACTGAGTACGAGAGGTCCACATAAACACCTCTAATACGTGACTCAAAGCAAGTAAGAAAATCTATGCATCCTACCATAAGTACTAGGTAATGTTTGAGGTAGTGAGAGCATTTTCTTAAATAGGATGTGACTGAATTTGTGTTTCAATGAGCTGAGAGTGCTAACAAAGCAAACACCTTTTGCGAGTGTCCATTTGATGCCAAGAAGGAACCTCTTGCACAATAGAATTGGGATATTGTGCATTATAAGGTACGGTCCCAACATGAAATTACCTCTCCGTCCCTCCCAAAAGTGCCCCCCGACCATATTTCAAAAGCCCCATACAATCGCTCAAAGATGGGAAAATTTTACATAGTCTTTATATGTTAACATCAGTTCATACCAAATATAATGAGTCCAGAATTATAAAGGAATGCTTTCGTGGTGGTATCGACTTTATTCTTATCTTTAGTGTGTCATAAAGTGCCAGAGTGTGTCTGTTATTAGTGTTGATAGCTGCTGTCAAGTGGTGCTAAGTGGTGGTAAAGTGCTGGAAATGTACTATCAAGTAAAGCTTATTGGTAGTGAAGTGCTGGAAAGTGCTATCAAGGAGTTTTGTGTTTTGGTGAAGTAGGTCTTGTAAAGTGCTATAAAAAGTGGTGCTAATTTGTCATAAAGTGCTCTAAATGTTCTTTCAAGTGGCGCTAAGTGGTGGTAAAGTGCTGAAAGTATGTTGCCAAGTAGTGATTATTAGTAGTGAAGTGCTGGAAAGTGCTATCAAGGAAGGTTTTGTTTTGTTGATGTGAAGAAAAAGTAGTGCTCAATGGTGGTGAGGTCCTATAAAGTGTTGTCAAGTGGTGCTTTTGTGGTGGTAAAGTGTTGGAAATGTGTTGTGAAGTAGTGCTTACTGGTGGTGAAGTGATGGAAGTGCTATCAAGTTATGTGTTTTGGTGAAGTAGGTCCTGTAAAGTGGTGCTAATTGGTGGTAAAGTGCTCTAAATGTGCTTTCAAGTGGTGGTAAAGTGTTGAAAGTGTGCTATCAAGTAGTGCTTATTGGTAGTGAAGTGCTAGAAATTGCTATCAAGGAGTGTTGTGTTTTGGTGGAGTGAAGGAAAAGTAGTGCTTAGTGGTGGTGAGGTCCTATAAAATGTTTTGAAGTGGCACTTTTGTGGTGTTAATATGCTAGGAATGTGCTATCAAGTAGTGCTTATTGGTGGTGATGTGTTGGAAAGTGCTATCAAGGAGTTATGTGTTTTGGTAAAGTACTGGAAAAGTAGTGCTCAGTGGTGGTGAGGTCCTGTAAAGTGTTGTCAAGTGGTGCTTTTCTCGTGAGTCCTGGAAAAATGTTGTCACTTGGTTAAATCACTCCTATTGATTGAGTACAAACTATGGGAAATTTTTGAATGATCACAGAGATAGAACCTTACAAGTTCTCTTCTGGGGGATGTGCCATTATAGATTTTTTCAAATACATCATTTGAAATATCATATACATGAGGCTCACCTTCCCTTGGGAACATTGGAAACCAAATGCATCGCACCACGTGAGAGTAGATAAGAGTAGTGGGCTTGTTGTCCAAAAGGACATAGGTATCATCTCGCCCATTTACATTGTCATAGAATAGTCCCTCAATGGCAAATGAATTTTTCTTAATACGGTTGTGCCATTCATCCCTTTCAAAGTTTATAGTCAAGTGCTTTGTCTTAGTTCATTTGAGGATGTAGAAGTCTACACCTTGCTCCTCTACAATCACTGCAAAGTTTTGGCCAACCATTAAGGCATCGCTCTAGTCATTGTGGTGGCCAGCATATATGGGGGCATATTTGGGCCTCATCCTTTCTTGATGCTTGCCCATCTCTTTCATCCCTAACTATCAGCTATATTTTCAAGTATTCCAACCCCTCCACGTGATCTTTGTTTGTGCACCTCCATTGACCTTTGATGCACACATGGAAAAAGCAAGACAATAGTCTACACCTTAGCATGTGCATATCTGTTTGATTGTAGCCATTGACTGTAGCAATTCACACACTGAAAACATTGAGACAGTTTTATGTGAATGCAATCCCACGCCGTGTCTCTATCGACATCACCAAACTTAACCTCCTAGAATAAACAATTGACTTTCTTGCCTGTCTGTGGAAATTATTTTCTGAGGGTTGCATTGAGGAATGCAACAACGCTTGAAGCGTTATGAATCACCCATCTGTCAAATTTCAACTGCTCATGTGTGAGAGCTCTTTGAGCAGTGTACCAGCCCCATCATGTTTCCCCTTCCCATATAACCAAAAGAAATAAATTGTGTATCATCTCGATACCGGTCATATTGAAGAATTGGGCTACAAAATAGAATGGCCTCCTTGCTTTGAATTGTGAAGTAGCACCATCATACCACACCCTGTGTCGCTTGACACTATAGCCTTGAATTTTTAGCTACTCATTATGAAAAAGAAAACAGTGTTTTAGAAACAAAGTGTCATGTGTTTTGTCATTAGAGATGTAGAAGTGACTCGTCTTTTAAATGGCACCAAGCGCATAACGTAAGTATGAAATGTGAACCAAAATTGTGACATGAGTTGAATATCAATGCATTGATTGAATCTCATTCCGCACCTTGAAGGAGTATTTCTTTGCAAAATCTACTACAGACACCACTAAATCATCAAGAAAGTTATCCAAAAATTCCTTGGATTGTTGAGCTTGCCATTTGTAGACGTAGTTGTATTTGATGAATTTCATTAATTTTCTTTGAAGCAAGGAAACAAAACACATTCAACCAACTTGCCAAACCACGAGGTCTTTTTGGAATTTTGTGTTACCTTTCTCATCCACTTCCTGTGTAGGAACCTCATCGAAAAGCTTCATAGTCATCCTAGAGATATCATTACTCTGTTTGCCTGGTGAGAACAACCTATCAATGTCACAATGTTTGCATGTTCTTAAAAGACATGTTTTGTGGTGATAAGAACTATCAATGGGCTTTGGACACAATTCAGACTCCCATAGGTCTGTTAACCATGGAAATGTGGAATTCAATGTTGTGCATTGTGCTGTTCCATCACGGGAATTGCAAACAACACACCAGCAAAAGCATGAAGTTCCATGTAGCCCGTATCTTCCTTGAAGTATTTGACTGAAGGATTCCTTAAAGTATACAAGTTGAACATGGTATTCACAGTAACAAGTTTTGTGGTCCTTCAACTTGTGTACAAAGTATGGCTTCAGACCCTCAAATCATATGAGTAAGATCCTAATTCTAGGATGAGCCTCCTAGAACCACATGTAGAAGTATCTCTATGAAATAGAAGACACATTATTAAGTACTAGAAACTACTTGCAAGCACAAGAACACACATATAGATATACCTGAGATGCTTTTAGAAGCACTTCAAATCATTCATGAGCACTTGGAAGCACTGAGATGTATTTGAAAGCTTTTGGGAGTAGCTGAAATAACTTTGAAAGGTTTTTTAATCACTTTAAAGCATTTAGAAGAACTTGCAAACACTCAAAAACTTTCAAAAGCAATGGTAAGAACTAAAAAGAACTTGGAAGAACTGGGAAGCCTTTGGAAGCACTGGGAATCACTTGGAAACATTGGGAAGACCTTGGAAGCACTTGGAAAGGAGGGAGCTATGTGGAGTTATTTTCTGCAGAAAAAGACATGCAGATTGGTGGCTATGGAAACAATGCGAGGGAAGGGTTTGGACAACACCGTTGCTAGTTGTGCCATAACTCCATACACAAACCTTATACTAGCTAGAATACTTTATGTAATTTTTCAACTTTCCAATTTGTAAATGATGGTTGCAAAAACAAAATAAAATACTTTGAAGGATTTTGGTACAAAATTGATATGAACTTGATGCTGTAAAAAATACATTTGGACTGTTTATTTTTTAGCAACGTGTACTTCATCAACATCTATCATGCACATGTTGAGGTCAGGCAATCCAGTCTCCTCATTTACCTCACATTGCCAGGCCTCTTTTGTAAGTTGAAGGACTGGCTTCTTATTTTTTAGCAAATCATGTTTTCCATATTGTGCCAATTGGGATGGGTCTATGATTCCACAACTAGACCATACGCAACATGTGTCAAAAGTAGAAAATATGCATGCCATAGATGCCAAGCACAACACCAAACATTGAAATCGATGCTTGCTTCTCTGGTAGTATGACCTTCTCTTCGTTCTATCCAATAGCCGTGCCTCCTAGATATTTTGAGAGTATCTTCAATACAAAAAGGGGAGTTTCACCCTTGTTCTTAGAGAAGATAGAATGAAAGCAAAGGAAATTTGAGGTGCTCAAATTCTCAAGGGAATTCTTTCCCAAATATCCCTTGCCTTGCCCATGGGGACGAGCAATGAATTCATCATCATAGGCCACCATCTATGACAAACAAATCCAAGTGTTGATACATACACATAAAACTCTTCTTCTATGATTTTCATCTTCTTTGACTAATGCGACCTTCCATAAGTCTTCTGTGCTCTTGATGGAAAAGGGTGATGGCGGCACAAATGTTGTTGATGGAGTAGTTCTCCCCATCCCTGTGATTCCAAGCCTTTCCTCTATTGCCTTGAACTTTGACTCTCTTGGGAGCACGGAACATGCGGATATGTCACTATAAACCATTGCTAGTGCCTCTGTTGGTTCAACAAACATAGCTGTTGTTACATGAGCATCTATAACAGAGTACTTGTCATCGACGGCAGGGTCGATTGTACTTCCATTCTCTAGTAGTTATTGAGAAATTATAGCAAGGCAATAGTCCTCTCTCAAGTCAAACAGTTCCATTATGTCATCAAGCATTACATAGTGAGATGATCACCGATGGGGAAGGTAGAGATCACATTTGTTGGCAAATCTCACTCTAGCACCTTTTGATACACGTAAAGCAATACTTGGTGGTTACACCAACTTGTCTTGCCAAAGACCCCACATTGACTGCTCTCTTCCTCCTCTGTTGTGTCACGGTGTTCAACTAGAGTGACATTCAAAAAAAAAAAAAAACCCATCATAATATTCCACCACATGACACTTTTGATTATGTACAAATGCACTAGGAGCTTGAGGCTGCTCATGTCGAAAACATCTTTCTAGAGCGATCAAAACTTACCCTTCATATTGAGAGGTCCCCAAACCATCGATACCAAAGTCAAGATGGGATCCTTGAAAGGTATTTAGGACTATTAAGAGTTGGAGTCTTTAACAAGAAGGATCCAGGGAATAGACCTTTGTCATTGGAAATGGCTTGGGACTATAGCCCTAGAAGAAGACCTAGTCCTATCCCACATAAAAAACGGTACATAATCCTAAAAATCCAAAACTTTCTTGGCCCTACAACTTCCGCAAATTGGGCTAAGATATCCTCAACCAACACTCTTTCCCCCCTAACAGATGTGAGGGCAGAGCCGTTGTTGGACTCCTCTCCAACTAAAGAAGTCTTCTAAACATTTTTAGTGTGCGGGGATGGATAGTTACCTTACTAATCAAGTCCACCCATCCTTGATTATCAATCTTAGTCAATCCCCACTTACCACCCCACACTCACACATGATTCTTTATTTCCTAATTACTACATTCTTTTGACATGTAAAATAATGGTTTCCTTCTTAGCTTTCTCGTACAGTAGTTCATAAAAACAAGTCTTCAAATCAGCATTAAAAACAGTCTTTCAAAAAAAACATCTTTACATTTAAGACAAGGTACAGTCACTTATAATATTTCTTGACAACCCTCCTCGTACTCCACTAGTTTCAAGCACACCTATACATGGGTGAAACAAACATCACCCTTCCTTATTTATAATGTGGGTGGAAACCCATCACCCAAATTTTGGGGCGTCCATATGCCAAACTAGTTGCCCATATAACCGGGCTGTTCCCCTAAGATAAAAACGGTATTTTAAGATATCTACAAACATACACATGTAGGGGGTAATAAATCCTCATACATGGGGGTAACTGACTCATCCATGGATAACAAGCCAACATTACTCATCACTTGATGTAATGGAAGTGGCCTATGAACTTTGAAAATAGAGGAATTAGGAGAATTAAAAAGAGAATTTTTGTGAGACTACTTTGAGAACATAGAGGGTGAAGTTAAATGACGGCATCAACATAATCATAGTACTAAATTAACTTGGCTTGAACAATACTTTTGCAAGAGAGAGAGAGAGTTTAGAGAACTTGACAACAATTGAAAACCGGATTTATGTGGAGCCAGTCCCCCCTCCAATTGGCTTTTGTATTATAGATTCTCCCATCAAGAGAGACTTGGTACAATACAATCTTTGTGTTCCTTGTGACCTAGGTGGCGCAATGAAGATGGAAAGCTTCATGCATAACGTGCATAACATAGACTTTGTGAAATGCATTAACCATCCCCAGCCTTAGTCCCAACGCCTCAGACACTGTCAAAGGTGGAGAGAGCTAGCGGGGGCTGAGGGTAGGGAAGAGGAAGAAGAAACATTCATAGGAGAAAGAAATAGTTTCTCACTTATCATCACTCTTCTTACTAGCATACATAATAGCATAGTAATGAAGATGGATAAGATGGAAATCTTAAGCATTGAAGCATGGCTCTTGGTTGGGTTTGCATTTCATAGCCAAGAGTGTTGGTGTAGGCTTTCAACTTCTCTAGCTTGGAGAAGGAGATGGAGCTCGTGTACTTTGCATAATACTTTTGATGGCCCGTAGGATTTTTGCCCGTCATTTGCCTCAATTGAGCCTTGGGAAACTTAAGTAAGACCCAATCATTTTCTTTAAAGGTTAAGGCCCTTCTATGCTTGTCAGCATTAGCTTTTTGCCTTTGTTGAGAGATGGATATAGCCTCCTTAATCTTTTGAAAATATTCTTGTAGGTCATGGCTCATTAGGAAAAATATGAACCCCAAAAGGGCCTTGTAAAGATCCCTAATTTTAAGGGATTAAGGCTGAAAATGTGTGTGGGTTAGGAGACAAGGCCATTGAATGAGCGTATTCTCATAGGCTTTTTTTTTGGATGTCATAGGCTTTTTGTAGGTTGAAATAGAGGCTAAGGAGGGAGGATAGGTACATTCTCTCTCTATCCAAAAAGAGTGGTGGTCTGGTATTCTCATAGGCTTTTTTTAAGGATGTCATAGGCTTTTTGTAGGTTGAAATAGAGGCTAAGGAGGGAGGATAGGTACATTCTCTCTCTACCCAAAAGAGTGGTGGTCCTTATGACAATAACTACCCTCCCTGCCCTTTTTTTGTCACATCATCAACGGCATTCATAGCTTCAAGCCAAAAAAACACTTTTTTCAAAAAAATTCAAAAAAATCACACTTTTACTCAAAACTTCTCCCCAACCTATATATATATATATATATATATATATATATATATATATATATATATATATATATATATATATATATATATATATATATATATATCAAAAATCAAATTTCTCTCTCAAAATCTCACAGCTAGACCTGCAAAATATGAAACTTCCCACCTTTTTTTATTTCCCTCCAAAATCACTCCTCTGTCTCTTCTCTCTCCTACTTTTCAGCACACACTCTACCTCCTTCCCTCTCTCACTCCTCTCCCTTCCTCTTCTCTCTCTTAATTTTCAGCACACACACTTCCTCCTTCCCTCTCTTTGTTGCAGGTCCACTCCATAGCTTTACTGTAGCTCTCCCCCCCATGGATCTCCACTCCATAGCTTCCTCCTTCCCTCTCTTTGTTGCAGGTCCATTCCATAGCTTTGCTGCAGCTCTCCCCCCCATGGCTCTCCACTCCATAGCTTCCTCCTTCCCTCTCTTTGTTCAAGATCCACTCCATAGCTTTGTTGTAGCTCTCTCCCCCATGGCTCTCCACTCCATGGCCCTCCTCTACACTCCATAGCTCTCCTCTCCACTCCGTAGCTCTCCTAAAGCTCTCCATCCCAAATCTCTTCACTCCATGCCTCTACTGCAGCTCTCCACTCTTTCTTGAGGCCAGCTTTATTTGACTTACCATGGAGCTAGGAGACATTACAAACCTCCCATCCACATCAATATTGTCAAGTTTGAAAACGGTTTCTCTACATGTTCGGTTGCCAAAGGACTTTGCACCGTCAAAGCGTCATTACTTGCAAACTGCCCAACAACGATCGTGCTGCAGGTCACACCAATGTGGACCTTTGGGTGCATGGTTGCCTCTACCCTAATGATCCAGTCATCAATGTGCACCCAACATTCAATAGCCTTGCTTCATTATTACAATATGAAGGTAGAGGGGAGCAAGGTCTTCGTGAATACTGCAAGCAATTGTCGACTATTGGAGTTGATAGTGCAATGGTCTTTGCATCAATGTCAACTTCTTTTGCATACCACTAGTGGATTGCACGAAAGGATCTTTCATGCGGAGGAGGAAGTGGAAACTCTTAAGCTACATGTGGAAGAAGAGGATGCTAAGATTGTGAAGCTTGAAGATAAGATCCTGCATCTTAAAGAAATACCCTTAGGTGCAAGAAGGGAACATAAGAGGATCTTCAATGCCATAGAGACTTTAGCCCCCGAAGGTGGTGCTAGAAAAAGAAGGGTTACAGCTACAAGGTACATTTTGCTACACTCCAATTTGTGTTTCTGTGGTAATGTTTTTGTCCATTCTTGTAGGAATTTTATAATAATGTTTTTGTTCATTCTTGTAGGAATTTTATCCAAGAGCTGTGTGGTGGCCACAGCCAGGATGATCGCATCCATTTGTTAAGTTTGTGCCTCAAGAAATCGGATGTTGTAGCCCTTTTACGAGCACCAAATGCAGAACATTTAAACAATGCAGTCACAAAGGAGGTGATGCGAAAGTTTTCAAATCTTGTGAGCGGTGTTGATGTGTAGAAGTCTTGTGATGATGTTGGAATTAGTACTAAGGGATACATTGCCTTATATGGTCTCCTTAAGGATGCTTTAAGGGAAAGAGGAATTACTGAGAATGTTTTTCCTATACCACGTAAGGTCAATCTTGCTAAGAAGGACTCAAACGAAGACGTGTACTTTCAAATAGGAGGCTATTTGCACATAGAGGAGATAATGCCTTCATCCATCTTTACCAAGCAGTCCAAAGGAGTTAGGAAACGTACCAATGCAAGCGTAGGTGCAGACAGAGTGGACAAGGGATTTCATTACTTAATGTCAAATAATATTTTTGTTGATTTGAGAAGGCTTCAAATGGCAATGATACATTTTTATGGTGTACCTCACCTAATGGTGAGGCTACATTAATGCAGTATTTTTTTTTTCAATTATGATTTTCCTTATGTTATTTTGGACACTTTTCAGTGCTAGGGTCAAAGTTGGTGTTTGTGCTCAAGCTAGACGAGTGTCAGATTGTGAAGAAACAAAGATTAGAAAGGATAAGTATTACTCTCATGAACGAGACATTATTTCATGCAAAACGTACAGCTATGAATGAGGATTGTGCACCATCTTTCAGTTTGCATTCGGAGAAAGAAATTTGGTGGCTTGGTGCTATTGAGGTTCCCGAGGAAACTGAAATGGAATTGGCCTATTTAACTTGAGAGTAGTGGAAATTAATGAGAGTAGCGGAAATTAATGAGAGTACTTTTGAGAAATAACTTTGTGGGCATAACGGGTGAACATAATTGAAGATAGCAACATAATCATAGCAATTAGTTAACTTGGCATGAACAATACTTTTGCAAGAGAGAGAATTTAGAGAACATGACAACAGTTAAGGACCGGATTTATGTGGAGCCGGTCCCCCCTCCAATAGGCATTTGTATTATGATTTCTCCCATAAAGAGAGACTTGTTACAATACAGTCTTTGTGTTCCTTGTGACCTAGGTGATGAAATGAAGATGGAAAGCTTCATGCATCACAAACATAACATAAACTTGAACAAAGCTTTAGCTATCCCAAGCCTCAGTCCCAAGACCTCAAACACCTTCGAAGGTGGAGAGAGCGAGCAGGGAATGAGGGTAGGGAAGAGGAAGAAGAAACATTTCGTAGGAGAAAGAATTAGTTCCTCACTTATCATAACTCTTGTTGCTAGCATACATAATAGCATAGTAATGAAGAAGAAGGAGATGGAAAGCTTAAGCATGGAAGCATGGCTCTTGGTTGGATTTGCACTCCATAGCCAAGAGTGTTGGTGTAGGCTCTCAACCTCTACTTGCTTGGAGAGGGAGATCTTTCACTTTGCATAGCACACAATGAGAGTGTTTGTGAGTGTGTGTGGGTGATTATACCCCCTAAGCAACCCCCTAGCTTTCTTGGGTCGACCCCCCCTTGTAGCTCATGCTTGAAGCTCATTGGACTCCTCTAGGCCTAGCCAATCATAAGCAGCAGGCATTACAAGCAGTAGGGGTAGCCTTGAGACAAGTGTCCCCCTTTCCCCTTTGAGAGACAGGGCTAGATAAATGCTAAATCACTTAATTAAATCTCATAAATTACTATTGGACCCCTTGGGTGGCCAACCAATAGGCTTCAGGCATCTCATGAAGGTAACATAGGTAGGGGCCTGACATGTGTCCCTACTGCCTCTTCAAGCTTGGGCCTTCCTTGTGTGTGTGAGTGTGTGTTCTCTCTCTATCCCCTAGGAAAAGGGCTCGGCCCCCCTCTTCTAGGGATACTTTTGACTTTTGGTGCTCAAGCACCTTAGTCATCAAGCATGACAATGCACTTGAACTAGGGGTGTTCCCACAAGCATCTCAGGCAAGCATGTCAAAGCACCTCGAGCACCTTAATCAAGTAGCAAGTCAAGCACCTCAAGCATGTAGCAGGTCAAGCACCTTAATCAAGCACCTCAAGCATGACAAGCACCTCAAGCACGACAAGCACATCAAGCACGACAAGCACCTCGAGCTTGGGCCGGGTTCCCGCCTCAAGCTCAGCCCTAGCTTACCTAAGGTCAAAGGACATTTACACACATTATTGGAGGTCTTCAATGAAGCTAACCCTAAGGTCTTATGCTCCATTCGTTAGCCTTGCTCTTTGATAGACCATCTCTCATTTGGGCCCCTTTACCATTGGCCCCATGTTGAGATAGATCTATAAGCACATATCTATATCTTAACACTTGTTCCCGTTTATTCTCCCACATTAAGTGATCAATTTAATATGAGAAAATCATTTGGGTTGGTTAGATATTAGATTTTATGACAAAAACCCATGGAGTGCTTTCTTGGATTTTTGAACGCATTCTGTGGATAATAGGTGTCACTAAGGCACAGTTAGCTGGGGAAAAACTCCAAGTAGATGGCATAGGGGAGTTTGAAGTTGACGGGTACTTAGGTAGCGATTTGAAAACAATTAAGTGCATTCTAGGGTCAAACAAGGGGCAAGAGCTCTGTATCCTTGTCCATTTTGCATTAAGGGCTATAAGGGGAATGCATGCAAGATCACAATGGTCGACAAAACAGAGGAAGATGACAATTCACAAATTACACGTGTGTGGGAGCATTTGGTTCTACGATGTCCTATGCTAGAGGAGCCCAATTGTGCCACAAAAGACAGTGAATGGAACCCTATAATTAACTTCCCTCTCAAAAATGTGTATTTTGCACACTTCATACTTTTATGTGCATCTTTGATCATCTATTAAAGCTTCATATTGATTATGCCTTTACAATGAAGCCTGCGGAGAGGTCGTTTGACGCTATCTCAAAAGTGGAAGGGCTCTTAAATTCAATAGGTTGTCATGGGACCAATACCTCCATTGTTGCACAGAAGAACAATGGAAGCACTTAGGAAATGACCCAACCAGTGTCCATGAGTGGACTAAAGGCAAGCCATTTCTTGAAGAGGGTTCAGTCCAAGGAAAGGGGTGCTGCTGCCGAAACATCGACATCTGAAGGTGGATGGGAGTTGTGGAAGGATCTCTGCAATTATACAACGGACAATGATAGCAATGCAAGTGTTGTGCTTAGTGGACAACATGTTTGGGTTGTATTCGACAAGATGATGAAGATACTACGACTTGGAAGCACAACCAGTAAGCAACGACAAGAATTCCAAAATTTGGTGATGGAGTTGACAAAGGCATTCGCCATCGCATGGGGTGAATCAAACATTACACACTATATGGTGAGTGCTTACTATTTTGACTCGGTCTGTACTATGCTTTAGTTTTGATCATTGATGTGTCATGGCTTTTTGGGCAGCACATCCTCTATGCCCATGGTGCATACTTTATGAACATGTATGGTTCATTAGTTCTTTGGAGCACACAAGGTATGGAGAAGTCACACTATCATGCCACAGGTGTCTACTTCAAGAATACAAGACATGGAGGAGGTTTAGTGCACTCATGCTATCTTCAGGAAGTGTTCAACTGGTTTTATTGCACCACCTTTGGACGCAAAGTGTTGATTGAACGTGCAAGGTCATCACGCTTGGAAAAAGAAAACCGTCAACTCGCCCATATTCATTCCTCAGAATGCTGGAGATCCTCAGAAGGTCCAGCATAGCATGCAGTGTGGCGAGCATCAAGGACTAGGGTTGGAAAAGTTTGGGTCAGGGGGTAGTAGTTGTATTTAGAATCTCATAAAATTGGAAATCTACTACATTTGGATGCTCTCTTTCTTTGGATTAAGCGTTTGCATTGTTTGATTGTTAATGCAACTTTAGAATTGTACATTTCGCTCTGTGTGTTTGAATAATTCTCCAATTTCTCATGCTTTTAGCGGCTCTTTTCCACCATGTGAACCCGCCCTTATATGGTCACCCTATATAAAGAGGTAAACCCCCCCCCCCCCCCCCCCCCCCCCCCCCCCATTCTCAAACACATAACACTCCTTCCCTCACCAAACACCACAAGCTCTACGAAGGGCCCCAAACGCACTTTCACGATGGCAAGGACTAAACAAACTACAAAGAAGAATCCAAAGACCATTGAGGTGCATAGAAAGCAGAAGATGCATGCAAATTGCCCACCTGAAGAGCTAGCTGACCTGGATCAAACAGAGACAGACACGTCCAATGAACGTCCTCCATAGGAAGGGGAGGACATCATAGTGAACCATAGGGTGAGTAGGAAGACGTTTCCAGGCCAAATGGGCCTGATTCCATTTGGCCCAGGTCACCACACTGTGGCCGGCAAGTCACTACCCAGAGGAATGGGTGCCATGCCTTCTGATCAACCCAACAATGATGAACATAGCAGTGAAGATGAACATTATGATTTGGATGCAGATGTCCCCCCAGCCACCTCCCAAGCGCCGTCGAAAGTCAGAATTCTATAGGAAGCCGCAAAGAGCAAAGCCACAAGGAGCTCAGAGGCCCCCACAACGTTGATCTCAAAGAACATAATGGTTTTGTTGAGCGTTTGTTGAGATTCCGCATTACGAGAACATAGCAGACTTGCTTAGGAAAGCACTTTTAGCATGAACATGTAAGGAAGTGCTACAAAGCTACAACATAGAGCTTTGGATGCCTGCAATTGCCCTCAAATTAATTCAGGAAGCTGTAGATGCTTATTTGGTTAGTCTCTTTGAAGACACATTTGTATGTGCTATCCATGCCAAGCGTGTAACAATCATGGCCAAGGACATGTAACTTGCACGTCACCTAAGGCAGGACTGATACCCTCTGATGTCAAAACCTTTTTTTGTAAATAACTTTTGTATTGGAATCAATTTACTTTGGAACTCTTGTACTGGATTCAAGTTTTCTTGAGAACTCAATGCATTTTCACTTTGCAACAAATACAATCCATCTCTTTTTGTCTTTCTATGTTACCTTGATGTCCAATTTTAATGTCTATTTTTCTACATTTATTTTGTTAATGGTTGAAGGTGAGATGTGAATCAGCTGTACAAAAGGCTAATCAACTGGCAACCAAAGCTGAATAATTTTTTTCGTTGGCTTGAAATTGTCCATTAGGTAAATTTTTTGCTTTGTATTTGCCAAAAACTTGCAAAGCTTGCCAAATTTGTGTTGTCCACAAGACAGCGAGTATTGGCCAAATAGCAGTCTTGCACGGCCAAATCTTGCTTCCTTGTGGACACATTGAAAAATTGGATGAAATGTCAGTAATACAGGGCACAACTAGTGCCAAAAAAGCTATTATATGCAATTTTTTGGACAAGTTTTTTTCAATATACGAAATCAACTTTCAAACAGTTTTCCTTGTCACTAAACATGAACAAAACAGTAAATTGAACTTTGCAAAAGATCATGGAGAAGAGAGATAATTTTTATTTAAAAGCTTGTACATCTGGCTTAACGATCTTTTGACAGGAGGCGCTTTGCAACCTCTCTACGACGTTCTTTAGCGTTGGGTAGAATGGATGTAAGTACAGAAGCAGCTATAGTTTGGGCACTATCAACCCCCAGGGCTTGACAAAGAGCTTGCGTGTCATGACCTTGCCGCGGAAGCCAGTGCCAAAAGTGGCAATTGCAAGTGATTTTTTCACAAGAATAATTACATGGGTTGTTTGAGGGATGGTGGCTAAACACAGGAGTTTACTTGCGTCCTTAAGCACCCACAAAACAAAATGGCCATTCAGGGAGAAATCCTTGTGTATGATGCACACATATTGCATTAGTAGTTTGTCGATGTAGTGTGCTAGGGCTGCTTGCCCAAACATCGTGCACTCTCCCCCCTTCCGGCTAGCCCAAAGGTCCATGTCCAAAACATCCTGCAAAATTGTAATTAACCAAAAGCAAAGAAGAAAGGTTGAATTATCAACGTAAAAGATGCTTAGTATTACCTCTTGTTGCTTATCTTCATCACCCATTGTTGGTGTGGCTTCAAGGTTGATAGAGGATTTGCTCTCATCAACTTTGCAGGGGCTTTTCAAACTAGGCGAATCGGGGCGGATAGGAGTTTGGTTGGCAACAACCCTGGCTTGTGTGGCAACGAACTCCTCATCCCTGACTTTGCTCTACTCTACAACAAGAATATCCGTTGTCACTAGTGCAATTGTGTCAGCAACAATAGAGTCCCGCAATGGAAGCAACTTGTCATCTGTATCTTCTGGTGTAAGATCAAGGGGGAACTCCATCTTGGTGCATATGAGGCTAAGACACTTATTTAGTCGTACACCAAAATCCTTTTCAAGATCATGTAGGAATAAATACTCCTCATCTTCTATAATTATGCTGTTGAGATGGCTAATCTCCACTTTGAGGATTGCAGCAGGGTCATGACACTTGGGGTCGGGCACTTTGGAGGTGCCAGCAATCTGCTCTCTTGCTGCAACCACTTCTTCCAAGCCATGGGGATATTCGGCAGCTTGCAGTCTTTGCTCACTTTTGACATCTATAGGTGCGGCCTTGGGATGTTTACGATCCGCCAGCACCCCACCCACTGCCAAATGCGGGATCTCCACCTCCTCCAAGGAGGGCTCCTCATTGACGAGGAAGAAGAGAGTGGAAATATTGGACAAGAAAGATTGCCCAATTTTGCGCTTCTTGAAGGAGTCAGCAACTTCCTTTGTCACTTAACAAAAGTGGTTTGCCTCTTTTGCAATCACTTCAAAGCAAGCTAGTCTCTTTGAAAATGCTATGTTTCCCTTGTGGATGTAGCGAAGCAGATTACATGGCAACCATAGCATGCCCGTTGTCTTCAAAGTTCACAACATACTTGAGTATATGTGCATGCATATACTCTATGATGTCGTGAAAAGTTTCATTGTGTAAAGAAGCCATGAAGATCACTGCGTCCAAAATAAAGAAAAGAAGAAATCGTGAAAGGGGGGTGTATGGCTCTTCCGACATTGCTGCTGCATGGGAGGAGGATGCGCTAGCATGTGCTTCCATGGCTGTGTGTGTGTGTGTGTGTGTGTGTGTCTTCTTTCTGTCTCTCTCAAGTGTTGACAAAAAATAAGAATCCCCCTCCCCTTTATATACACCCCTCAACCCCCCCCCCCCCCCCCTCCCACGACCCGCTGTAGAAAAAGACACCATCCCAAAGCTCTTTGATATACATACAAACACACATGGGTGCGCACACAAACACCCAAACAAAATCTAAAAAACTTAATTAACGAAGGTGATACTATAATGACAAAAAAGTTTTGAGTTTTCCATTAAATAAAAGGCTTTACAACGTGGCATTAGAGCCGGTTACATTGATCTATCAAATCAACTTAAAGACAGTGCACCGCCAACCCTCCACTCCTCTTGCACTTTCATGGCTGCCTCCATCCGCCTACCAATCTAAAGCAACAAAAATGCTTTTAATAAGACTAACAATTGGCACATGTAGACAACATATAAACTAAACTGACGTTTTTCCGATTGAGACGAAAGTAAGCATCTTTGATTTCTTTGTAGCCCAAGATAATCAAGTTTTCTCGTATGTTGGTGAGTGTCCAATGTCCACTGACTTGCACAATCTCAAAAACACCATTTGACAAAGTAACGGGCATGTCACATGTCACAAAATTAGCAACACTAGATTGTAAGGGTATCCCCACTTTCCACTCTTACACATCCAACGCTCATAGTAAAAACGTAAGTACAAACTAGTGCGCACTTTCAAATATCGTATCCCTATACCTGAAGCACCCACCTTACACTTGTATTTATCTCCTTGGTGCACTCTGTCAATCGTTTGCCAATTATCTCCAAATACCAGTTTTAGTGCTTCATACATGACATTCTTGCTACAAAACATAGTAGGGGTGACACAGAATGACAATGTCTTGAACAGGTGTACAAAAACATGCACAGGGCAGCACCAACTAAGCCCTACTAATCTGGAAGCCTTCCCAAATTTTAATGAGGATCAAATATCAAAAAGCATCTTCTCCTTCACTAAGAAAAATGACCACGCATTGGGTTGTGGCCATTCCGGACTCAATAATGAAGGTTTGTCAACAACAATGATTTTACCATATCCTTCGAGGCCGACACTACATACGTGTGTGAGTAGAAGAAGATTTTGCGTTGCTGTAGAATTGAAGGTGGTGAGTTGGGAAGCATCATAACACCAATGTTCGCTTGAAGAGCATTGAAGGTTCCTATGAGACTCTTGTTTGGTTGTTTCTCAACAAGGTCGGATGGGAATATATCTATGAAAACACCAAAAACTATTAAATAAAAAACAAATAACAAGCGTTTACAATCAACCAACCAGCAATGTTCTATGACTTATAATGTATTGGGAAATCTCTTAAGCTTCCATTCCTCAAGCGCACGGAATGCCAAGAGTACACGTGTTGAACAATGACCACGGTGCCATTGACTCTATGGTTTTTGAAACCAAGAGGTCTCCCCTTCCAATCTTCATTAAGGTTGCCACGGTTTCGAACTCAATGAGGCCTGATAGCTGCAAGCTGCATGAAGATCCAAGATCCTTTAGAAAACACATGCGGCACGCATTCCCCATTAGATCCCTAGTGTTATGCAAGAAAACCGTCTCTATCTCATCCTTTGGCTTCCTTGAAGTGGAGGGGGTTGACATGGTAGCACCAGAAGAAGAAGAGTTGTGGTGTTAAAGAGAGGCTTGGTTCTTCAAGAATGAAATGAAAGGAATGGTTGAATGGGAAACAAAGGGGAGAAGAAGTATTTCAAATGCATGGTGTGGGTGAAAGGGGGAGACATGTCATGCAACTATGGAAAGCTTCCATTTGTGATGTAGCTATGGAAAGCTTGGCGGGAGCGGGAGAAGTGGCTAATGGGGAGCAAGGGGAGAATAAGTAGTTCGAAGGGATGGTGTGGATGAAAGCGGTGAACAAGTGGTGTAGCTATGGAAAGCTTCCTCATGTGTTGCAGATATGAAAAGCTTGGAGGCAGAAGAAGAAAGAGAAGAGAGAAGAGGTAGAATAGAGGGTACTACGAAGAAATGCAAATTTTGGTCAAAGAAAATAGTTTTTTGACCATGTATTTGGTTAGGAGAGCTTTTGGAGAGTGAAAAGTGAGATTTAGAGATTTTCAAAAAAATTGAAATTTTAGGGTTACTTTATGGGCGCCCAGGAAAATGGAGGGAACCCCCAACCCCCCCCCCCCCCCCAAGTTCCACCTTCTATCTCTTTCTAGGGGACAAAGCTATAATGAGGGGAACAAATAGGCCCCCATGCCCCCTACTACCCTACCTTTTGAGAGGGTATAACCGTGGCCACCACCCTCTTCCTATTGGTCCATGCTTAATCACCCCTTAAGCTAAAGGGCCCGTTTGGGGTTCATATTTTATATACTCATTGGCAACGAAGATCTTTCCAAGTACTTTAAGTAGCAAGTAACTTTTACCCTCAATGATTTCAAAAAGGTTCTTTTCTCGTAGAAGTATGGACAGTATTATCGTATGCATACTCTGCAAGAGATAAGTAGTTTTCCCATTGTGAGTGTTGTTCTACTTCTATAACATAGGTCTTTAGTAGATCAAGAATTGTAAGATTGGCTATCTCACTTTGTCCATCCAGTTGTGGGTGATAGGCCTAAGAGAAATTCAACCTTGTACCTATATTTTCAAAGAGACCTTTCCAAAAATTACTTGTCATTGTAGGATCTCTATCTGACACGATGGATGTTGGCAATCCATGGTGTTTGAAAATCTGGGATATGAAGAGGGTTTCAATTTGGTGTGCATTTATATTCTTTTTGACAAAAATAAAGTGTGCTTGCTTGCAAAACCTATTGACTATTGTCCATATTCCTGTATTCCCATGGATAGACTTGGATAATCCAAAGATAAAATCCATGGATATACTCTCCCATGGTGAATTAGGGATTGGCAATGGTTGGAGTAATCTAGGTTTCTTCCCTCTATCATACTTAGTCTTTTGGCATACCACACATCTTGAAACGTACTCTTGTATGTCCACTTTCATGATAGGCCAATAGAAGTACCTCTCTACTCCTCGAAGAGTAGGTTGAATGCCTCTATGCCCCACATAGGGAGGACCATGGGATTCATACATGACTTCCTCACGAAAAGGGAGTGGGTAACACATAGCCTATTGCCATGGAGAAGGTAACCATCCTGCAAGAAGGTGAATGGTTCTTCTTTCTTCCCCAAAGCAAGGGCTGACATTATTTCTTTAAAGTCAGGGTCAGTAGCATACTCACCTATCATAGAAGATAGATAATTGTGAGTTGCTATAGACACCCCATTAACTTTTGTTCGTGTGAAAGTGCATCAGCCACCTGATTGTGCTTACCAGCAATCTCGGGGGATTCACCCTATATACAAAACGGGACGCCACCTGTGAGTGGACAACAAAACCCCTGTATATGACTCATATTAGGGAATATGACCCCCCTTTCTACGCTTATACGACAATCAATGAAAAAAACTATCATACCCCTATCTTACATATAAATGAAGGAAACTATGATACCCCTATAAAATTTACGTATGGCATTATCTAACAGAGTAAAACTAGTCAAAGAGTGTGTAGCATAGTGATTGGCAACATACTAAGGAACCACTCTTCTATTGATAACTAGATGTACCCTCAATGTATCGTCGTTTGACTTTCAAACTATGTGTCCAATCAGCCTCCACTCTGGCTACTCGTCCAATTTTGACCCATCCAAGTTACTCAAAAAAAAGGTTATAAAGTTGTGTTAAGTTCTCCCTGTAAACTTTCATCTATACAAACTCTTTAAAGCTTTCATCCCTCAACAAGTAAACTATAATCACAAAACAAGCAATTGATACAAATCAGTGTTAGTTCTAACATGTATCTTTGTAGCTATTGACTCACAAGTTTGAGGGCATACTCTTTTGGGAAGCCATAATTTTGAAACATAAAAACTTCCTCGCATTTTTTCATTTTCTCACTTCTCCCCCCCCCCCCCCCCCCCGCCGCCCTAAATATGATACCCCCCCTCCCTTATTTTTAAGCTTGGGAGATAAATTATTGGGGGCCTGCCCCTAACTTATACACTTATGTAATCTGTTAAAAAAACCCCCTCCTCTGCACTTACGTGGTGTGGTAAGTTTTCCATGGTGAATCCCCCGGGCCAGCAATGTGAGCAATATGAAAATTATATTGCAAAAGAAAATTTGCTTACCTCATTTGTTTGTCAAAAAGCTTGGTTTGCATCAGGAAGTACTTGAGACTTTGGTGGTCACTTCATAGCTTCGTAGAATAAATAGAGTCCCCAATAGATAGTGCTTCCATGTGTCTAGGGCATGTAGAACATCTAAAAGCTCTTTCTCATCATAAATGCCTATGACCCACTCATCCATATTGATCCTTTGGCTCTCATATGAAATGGAATGCCCTTCTTGAAGCAAGACTGCTCCAAAGAAATCACCACAAGCATCACATTGGACCTCAAATGGCTTTGAGAGATCCAAAATCATAAGGACTGGTTAGGAGGTAAGCTTCTCTTTGAGTTTGTCAAAAGAATTTTTCTCCTTAGCAATCCGTGAATACTTAATGTTTTTCTTTGTTAAGTCATGTAGTCGTCCTGGTATTTGAGATAATTTCTCTATGAAGCATCTATAGTATGCACACATACCAATAAAGCGTCTTAGCTCATGTAGATTCCTTGGCTTAGTCCATGCTTTTATTACCTCCAATTTTGATGGATCCATTTGGATACCATGTTGAGAGATAATATGACCGAAGTATTGAATCTCTTAAAGGAAAAATTTTCTTTTCTTTTGGTTGAGAAAAAGCTTGTTCTCCCTCAATGCTTAAAAAATCACTTGGAGATGTTGCTTGTGTTTCTCCAAGGATGTTAGCAGCGGCTAACACATAGGACACTGATTATGCACCAAGTTGGAGATTTTCTATGGATGTGCACAATATTTCCTATCCACATTGTATAAGGTCTTGCGCTCGTTGGGAGTTCCAAATTGTATATGCTAGCTAGAGGGCTCAACTTAAACCCATAGTAGAAAGGATTGTGGTGGAAGCCTTTATAAGAAAGTCTTTATGCAAAGAGGCTTCATTCTTGAGGATCCATTCTTGGGAGCTCTCTCTCTCTCTCTCTCTCTCTCTCTCTCTCTCTCTCTCTCTCTCTCTTGAGTGTTCACTTTATGGATGGCTTAGCCTTGAGCTTTTTAATGCCCATGCTTAAGAGGCTAGTGCTAATCCATTGTAATTAGAGAAGAATTTCTAATCTAATCTCTACTTTCTTCATTAGTATAATTCTTCTATATTCCATTATGTCATGAAGTAGTTTCACCTCCTCATTATTCTAGGTTTGAGTGTGTGTGTGATTAGGTCTTGCTTATTGACCACTCCTATCCTTCTATGAGCACTCGATTTGTGATATTTAACATCTCTAATTAGGTTGATTAATTTGGTTATTAACCTTATGTTAACCCTCACGCACATTCCTATCACCTAAAGACAGACGTTGTATTATTTATTTGGTAGACTCAGGTATCGGGCTTGTCAGTCTAATAAGAAAAGGGTAAGAGTGATCACCGATGAGAGGCGCACTCTAACTTGAACATTCAATGGATTAGTTGGCTAAGCATGGGTGCCCAAGTTTGAATGGGGCGAGCTCAGATAAAACTCAACTAAACCTAAAATTCACTCTCTCATTTGTGCAATTGAAGAGTGCTCTTGCTCCATCTACATCTTCTTCTTCTTCATCTCCTTGTGTGTGTGTGTATGCGTGAGAGAGAGAGAGAGAGAGAGAGAGAGAGAGAGAGAGAGAGAGAGAGAGTGTGTGTGATCAAGCATTGCGACGATGGCATGGCGGCGGTGAAGAAGTTGAGTGCGGCGTAGCGGCGTCTCCCTCTTCTTCGCGGAGAGGAATCCTCCACGATAGCAAGCGTAGAGCGGTGAGTGACACACCATCGTCATATTTGAGCTTACTAGTTTAGGCTAGTTGTGTGCTTGAAGCCATTTGTGGCTCGCACACGGTGTATCGGCAAGTCCCCTGCATTGACACGTGCGACAGACGCGCACATTTTTGGCACCGCTACCGGAGAAATGCCATACACTAAGCTTGAATGACACTCTATGCTTCTTTGTGGTGCAATTTCAATTGTAGGAAAGGTAGAGAAGGAAGGTGTATGTGTTGAGAAGAAGGAGTTTGTTTTGTTGATGTGTATTATTTTGTTAATAAGGAATTGAAAGGTACTATGTTTTCTTTGTTAATAAGGTTTTGAAAGGTACCGTGTTTTCTCTGTGATAAGGTGTTAGTATTAAGGTTGTAGATCCATAATGTTAGTTCTATGTAAAGTACAGTAAGTAGTTCTGTGATAAGGTGTTAGTATTAAGGTTGTAGATCCATAATTTTAGTTCTATGTAAAGTACAGTAAGTAGTTCTGCTAGCTAGTGAGTTGCTGTAGTAGTGTGTTAGTGTGTAACAGTAGTTGTATTAGTGGTAAGTAGGTAGGTTAGGTGTGTATGTGCTCGCGCGGACATCGCGACCGCGGTGACCTTATCCCAATATATATATATATATATATATATAATTTAAAAAAATTTAAAGATAGGACCGGATCTGGAATATCCCCCAGATCCAAGCCCAAGCTCATGCTCAAGCTCAAGCCTCAGCCGCCCTTTAAAATTACGTATTTTAGCCTCACACGTAGCTAAAAATTGACCTTTTTGAGGACCAACAGAGCTTCAGGTGACCGAACGTTGTGTTGTAAAGCACACCGTGACACTATGCGTGATACCCTTGTTTTGAGCTATCACACACTCTAATCCAAAAATCGATCATTGAAAAACATTAAAAAACGAGTGAAAAGGGACGCCTAAAAAAGTAAGCGTTTAACCTTTGAGGTTATTCATCGATGCTTGTAGGGTGCCAAAGGCACATGCATTTGTGCTCTGGTTGTGTGCTAGAGACGGAGCAACTAGAGAGAATTTTGACCTACGCGAGTTCTCATTATCCACCTACCTTAGGTTCCGGGTCCTCGGTGGGGACCCAAGGTAGTACAAACCAAGACCCAAACATAGCGGCTAGTGACTCTTCCTCTGACTACGACGTCATGGAGGGTTTCCCAATGCCTAATCCTAATAGCTCAAGCCAAGACATGCATGCCATGGGCCCACATTCCGGGCCGAGCGTGCTTAGCCGCTTGAAGGAAACCTTTAGTAGAGCCACTCGCTCCGAACATGGAGCTAATGATGTAATGAGGAGGGTGGGGAAGTAAATTTACCATTCATGACCAACGTAGACCCTATGCCCTTAGAGAGTGTGCACGTGAATACTCCATTCACTACACCCCCTGACTCTTCAGAGTTATTTCCCTTCGAGGTTATATTACATGATGGTAGAAGCTTTGCCGAAGTGCAAGAGGTTGAAAGACCAACATAGGGACTGGTGACGACCCTGTATATATGAACGACGCTGAAGAGGATTTTGATTCATGTGAAACCATGGAGACCAAAATGACCACTAAGATAGAAACCAACAAGGAAGATCTTCATGAGCCACAATGGCCAGGATCCAAGAAGAAGATAGGAACTAATTTAAACCCTACAGAGGAGATCGAGCGAGTCAAGCAATTAAGGAGTTTGGTAGAAGGTACCCAAAGGGATCTAGAACCAGCACATAGGCAGATCCAGATTACAGACACCACGTTCCCTACGCAACAACAACCTCACCAAGTCCATAGACCCTTAGCCATACCTAGTGTCATCCAAGAAAAAAGTGACTTAAAGTCATGGGAAAGTGGGCGTACTCACTTCTTGATGGAAAGAATGTTTACAGAGGGACTACCTGATCCTTTCAAAAAAAAGGAGATCCCATCTTCCCCATGTCAAGGGACTGAAGCCCAAAAGGTGTCGTTAAACATTGCCAAATTGATGGATTTCATGTCGTCAGAAGTTAGAACTACCATCATGTCCAAACTATATAAAGACCCTGAGCTAGTCTCGGCTCTTTGAGCCTTCCTCAATGGAGAACTAAAGTTTGGGCTACCACAATTTGCACAGATGGATGGAGTTGGGGAGATGCCAATAGAGGAGGAACACTTAGATCCACAACCCAGCCTGGATGAGAACCTTGTTATAGAAATACCTATTAACAAGTTGGGACAATACTTTGAGGGTGATTAATCCAATGTGACCATACCAATCACTACTAAGTGATTAACTCTGAAGGGAATCCTTGATGATGGCGCTGGGGTTAGCATTGTGACTAAAAATTGCTGGGAAACTATGGGAACACCTAACCTTGCGACCACAACCATAGTAGTGAAGATGGCCAATGGGTCTATTGTTAAACCTATTGGGATGCTAGAAGATCTCAAGATCAAGGTCTTTGGACATAAAATAAGAAATACCTTCATTGTTATGGATTTATCCAAGCACGCTATGGTATCACAGATGATCTTAGGACGTCCTTTCATGAGGGAAGCAAAAATGGTGCATGACTGGTCTAAAAACCATGTCTACTTGCAGTTCCAAGATTCTGTCATTCGAGTGGATCTTGTAACTGGTCGAGCACATCCTCTAGGAAATACGTTTATAATTGATCATAGATCTGACACCACAATTCAATCGGCCCCTTTGCAGTATTGTTACACGTGTAAAGCGGACACTGATGTTGGGGAAGATTCTCCTTATATGGATGTACTACCTGGGATGATTGAGTCGGACAATGTGGATTGGGTCCACCTAGCAGCAACCATAGACACTGGGGGAAATAGGGGAACGACCTGGGTAACACCTGAGGGGGATGAAATTCACGTACCCTTAAATATGCTAGAAGCAATGTATATAGCTTCTGACAAGACTCGTCCTAATATAACGAAGAAAACATACAAGTGGATCCCTAAAGCTTTTTTAGCGACCATGGTTGATGCTAAAAAACAGAATCCTTGTAAGAAACGTCCCACTCACTCCAAGAAATGTAAGGAAACGTGGCATTAGATTCCTAAACAACTATTGGAATCCCAAGGCTACTATCAAGGAAATGATCAAATCTGGGTGCCGAAATGTAGATTGTGTTCTTACCTATCACATGACCCATGTGCGCCCAATCCTGTAGCTCCAAAACGAATTGAAGATTGTGGAAATAAAAAAATCACAAAATGCTACACACCCTCTCTAGAGCTAGTTTGGGTACCGAAGAAAAAACAATTTGTTGCACCTAGCTCAGGAAGGGGGAGTCCCATGAAGCTTCTAGATCCTCATGTAATGCATCCATAGAGGTAAAAGCTTCTCCGCAGCCTCCACCTACAAGTGGACCTCCATAAAGCTACAAAGGAATCCACACCTCCTAGTGTTCAAGAATCACCTGATGAACCACTTCAAGTTCGATCCTGAGAGAGTACCTTATCACCCTTGTAACTCGATGAGGCACCTGAGGTAATAGAAAACTATTAGCAAAAATCCTCACCTATTACCAACTGGAAAAATTGGTTTCAAAGGGTGACAAGCACATTTCAAACGATATGATCTACCCAAGGAAGGGGAGAGTGTTTGCTGACAGTCATCATTCACTCACTCCCCTCTCAACTTTCCTTCCTGACCTCTCAATCACCAATCTTAGGGAGTGTATATATAAAGCCTTATACTCACAATAAAGAAAAAAAGTAAATTGCAAGAGCAATTAGCAAACGAGTATGCACAATAAAAGTCAAAACAGTGACCCAGAACTACACATTCACATCCGTACACTGAAACAAACACCTATGTCATAAAACACCTTCGATCCTCATCATTCGAGTGATGGAGGGTAAGTAATATTAGTACGATAGGAGTGTTTCTATTTTAGAGTTTAGTGATTAGCATTGTTCTTTCTTCCCACTGATGTGCCTCCTAGAGGTATTCTTTGTGTTTCCTAGTGTGTACAGGAACGTGTTGCTGTTGTTAGGATGTGGTCTTTCATGGAATCTTTCTCTCGTTGACACTTCAAATCAAGCGTGATCATCAACACAAACAGTGTTTCTTGTCCATTAGCATTGCCCCTTATCTTTTTTGCATCCATGTTTGTCTGTTTTAATTGTGATTGGTAGCATAATATACATCACATTTTCTTAGTATCAAACATTAAATTCAATGTAATTTTTTGTCATAATCACTTGTCTAGGTTTAAAAATCAAGCAGTTCAACTAAGCTAGTTTAACCAAGCTAGGCATTAGAGATCTTCTCTTAATACCATGGGGAATGCCACAGTAGTAATCAATGGTTACTTAGGTTCTTAATCCAATTTAGGCAACATTGTGTGAAATGTACTAGGGCTTTCTAGTGGTCTTAGTCCCTATTGACCTTTAGCTTAAGTATTATAAAGGGAGTTTACTAATGTGATGAGCCTGGGAAGGGTAACAGTTTTATATGACCCCCCAAAGTTACAAAATTAAAATGCTGAAAACGTACAAACAAAAAAAATCAAAGTGCCACAAGTAAAATCTTAAGGTGGAAGACAAATCTCATCTTGATTTTGTACTTCACTCACATGTATCGCCTATGGTACTAAAGCCCTAGAGGTTCCCAGTGTGGGCGCTTTTCCTTCAAAAGCAAAAAACCCAAGGCACACAAAATAAGCACACACATCAAAGTTGAAACAATGTGAAAAGACTTTGGGGGGTCAAAGAAAAGAAAAAAAGTTAGGGCGATGATTTCATGAGCAATTCCTTTTATCGTAGCTTAACTACAAGGTCTTCTAGGTATAGCCTCTAGTCAACCCTCGGACATGAAATACTTGGCTCTCGCGATTAAACAACTTAATTGACCATAGAAAATTGAGAAGCTTGCCCATGGTATTAATAGTCGATCTTTAGTGCCTTTCGATCGTTAAATTAGCGACCCCAGACTTGTTCAATTTTTTACCTTTCCAACTGTTTATGCATTTGATTATACTGCAATTTAATGTTTATTGCTGACAAATGGTTTAGAATTTTGCTACCAATCAATTTGTCTGCCTAAAACTGCATATGCTTTTTAATCGTATATGAGAATGCAATTATTGTGTCAATGTTGTTTGATTTTGCAGTGACTGAAGAAGGCTAAGGACATTCATCTCAAATGCTCTTCCACCTCGACGAACAAGCTTCAACTCAATAGCTTCCGAGGACAGAATGTAAATCAAGAAGGGGGGCATGTTAACTCTCATGGCTCACGGACACCATATCACCTACAACGGACGTTGTATTATTTACTTGGTAGAGTCAGGTACCGGGCTTGTCGGTCCAATAGGAAAAGGGTAAGAGTGATCGCCGATGAGAGGTGCACTCTAACTGGAACATTCAAGGGATTAGTTGACTAAGCATGGGTGCCCAAGTGTGAATGGGGCGAGCTCATATGAAAGTCAACTAAACCTAAAAATCACTCATTCTCTCATTTGTGCAATTGAAGAGTGCTCTTGCTCCATCTCCATCTTCTTCTTCTTCATCTCCTTGTGTGTGTGTGTGTGTATGCGTGAGAGAGAGAGAGAGACAGAGAGAGTGTGCGATCGAGCATTGCGGCAGAATCATCTATGAAAGTCACAAAATAGCTCTCCCCCTAGAGACTTGGTTGGCATAGGACCACGACCATTGCTATGAACAAGTTCTAGTACTAGGCTTCAAGCGCTTTCTATTCAATGGCAATGAAGTGTTCCTAGTTTGTTTTCCATAGATTCAATGCTCACTCACAACAATAGAACAAAACAAAACAAAGGTCACGCAAGCCTGATAAGACAAAAGGGAAAGAAACTCTAATGACAAAAACGAAACGTAAAGTAAAATACAAAGAGCTAAATTGGACTTTGAAAGAAGTGTGGACCATGGAGATGGAATTGGACAGTGACAAACTGGGAGAAATCAATGTTCCATCTCATTATAAAAAAAAAGTGGACTATGAAAGAAGTGTGGACCATGGAGATGGAATTGGACAATGACAAACTGGGAGAAATCAATGTTCCATCTCATTATTAAAAAAAAACACTCTGCAAGATTGCAAGATAATTGTGGAACAACCCTTGTGACAACCAAAAGAACCAGGTAAATCCTATGAGGGTCCCGAGAATGCCAAACGAATTGACCTTACAGAGCCTAGAGAAGAGCCAAGACCAAAATACATAGCTACGGATCTATTGCAAGAGGAAGAAGAGATTCTCATAAGAACATTAAAGGAATATATAGATGTCTTTGCATGGTCTTACAAGGGAGTGGAGCCTGCCATCTGCCAGTACACTATCCCTATGAGAGATGATGCTAATCCGAGTAGACAAAGACCATATACTTATAATGAGACATTTTCTAAAAAGATCAAGAAAGAGATTGAGAAACACAAAGAGGCCAAGTTCATCCATGAAATAGAACACACTCATTGGGTATCATCAATTTTGTGGTGCCTAAAAAGAATGGCAAACTCACAGTATGTGTAAATCTCAAGAAGGTGAACACCGCCACTATACGAGATAACTATCCTCTTCCTATCATAGATCATGTGCTGGAATGAGTAGTTGGAAAAGAGGCTTATAGATTTTTGGATGGCTTCTCTAGTTACAATCAATTGACTATAGATCCCAAAGATCAAACATAAAACAACTTTTTCCGTGGAATGGGAAATTTTTTCTTATCGACTCATGCCTTTTGGTTCGACTAATGCACCAACAACATTCCAAAGGCTAATGAGCCATGCTTTTAAGGAATATCTATGGAATTTCCGAGAAGTATAGACCTTTGTGTGCAATCCACAAAATGAAAGAGTCCCTTCAAACATTTACGATGTATCTTTGAGAAATGCTATCTATATAGGATCTGTTTAAATCCTGAAAAATGCGTCTTTATGGTTAGACAAGACAAAATTGTTGGATATATTGTGTCCAAAAATGGTATAGCCACAGACATGGAATAGATGGCAGTGATTCAGAATGTCTAGGCCAACATTACTCAAAGACGTTCACGCATGGAATAGATGGCAGTAATCGCTAATGGTATAGCCACAGACATGGAATAGATCGCAGTAATCGCTAAACCTATGTATGGCCTTATCACTCATTTTGAATGGACCAACAAATGTGAGGAATCATTCCAAAAGCTTAAGCAAGCTTTGACCACAACTCAAAAAAATTAGGTGATATGCCCTACTAACAAGATGAATGGGGAACGCAATATGAGAACCCCTAGGTGTGCCTATACATCATACATACATGTGAAAAACCCAAAAAAGTGCAGTTTTTACTTGTAGTGTGTGCTTTCAGGCCAATATCATGATCGCAAAGCGACATTTTGCACCACAATGAAAAATATCGATCCGTTTGACCTCAAACTCAAGGGGGGCACTCTATACATTACATTGGATATTCACCAACCTTCAATGGCACACAACTACTGGCTAGTGACCCCAAGTCAAGCTCGATTCAAAAGAGGACCAGCAACTTCACCAGGGGCAACAACAAGTACAAGAAACACAACCACCATCATAACTAACATAGTAGAAGCTAGATAGGGCAAGATTAGGGCCTAAGTGACAATAAAATGTAAACTTTATCTTAGGAGCGCCAAAGATGATATGCTTGGTTGAAAGCACTTTTTGCACATTTATTCACATGAGCATGATCCCCTTACCCATCGCAAATACTAAATCACACTAGTACATTTTTTTCATGCATTGATTACCCTAAGTTGTACTTTATTGCACCAAAGAGATTAAAAGTGTCCATAACTAACTTTTAGCCCGTCAAATGAGCCCAAACTTCATCAAGCCCCAAGACTCAACCCTCCAAAGCCAATCAAGCTGACATAAACTCAAAATGACCCAAAATTAGCCATGTCTATCTTAAGCGCGCCTAAGATAGAAATGTCAACAGGAGGACCTAACTTGTCATTTGTGGACACAAAAATGTTCATAGGGTTCAAATAAATCACCTTGACAAGTTTCATCAAGTTTGGCATAGCATAGCTCCATCATTAACCATAAGCTCTAAAAGCAAAAAAATTAGACACAAAATTGTCCATAACTCTCACCACTAGTGTCCAAAAGCCATCAAACTTCTTGCACATCACCTGCAACACATACACACCTATGCATTCAATCTGGCACCATTTTGCATGCATTTACACACATCTGCATCTTAGGAATTCCTAAGATGATTTTTGCCAAAATTATACCTTTTAGTGCTCTTCTTTGCTTTGTTAGCTTTTCTACTTGTTGGGAATTGCTGGAACTGATTTGACCACCAAATTTGATGATATTCTATCCAGTTCAATCGCATCTACTTTAGGACCTCCAAAGAAGAAGATCATGAAAGAAAAGTTGGTCAAGCTTCCTCCATATTGGAAGGAAGAATCACTAAAAGCAGCAAATGTCACATGGCTTGCCAAGGAGCAGCTAGAGAGTCAACCTCTCACACCGTCTACCATGGAACCTTCAAAAGCGCATAAGGATCTAGAGTAGAAGTCCAAATGATTCCAAAGGAAGCTCAAGACCTTGCTAAAGAGGATGCAATCAAGCCACTTTGGGAGAAGATTGGCCTCAAGGACTACATAGAGTCGGAGCCCTGTGGTGTTGATTACAAGAGGGCCTATGAGCTCGTATACAACATCACAGAATAAGGGAGGGAAACCATTTTAGATTTGAATGACTCCCCAATAGAAGTAAACATCACAGAGGATCAAGTTGCAGATGCCCTAAAGCTGCAAAAAGGAGGAAAACCAATGAGAGACTACGAGCTATCCACAACCTGCATTTCACTAGTAGATCTACTTCATTTCATTTTTTTATATAAAACAAAAAGAGATAGAGCAGGAACTTTGGCTCTATCACCAGCATTTTCATTTTACTGCAAAGTAACCTCCGAGATACACGGTTGCGAATCCTACCGTGGCTTTCACATTCACTCAAGTAGCAAAGAAAGTGGGAGTAACTGAAGCGAATCATACTCAGTATCTCTTTACAATCCTAACCCATGTAAAAAAGCCAGATCTATGTGTAGCCTCCATGCACTAGTCGGGTCAGCTATGTCCCATGGATTGACAATTTTTATGTCTGTGTTCTCGCTTTGTTAGCATTGATATGGAGAGGCTTGGTAGTCGGCCAACACAAGTCCTCATAAATTACCTTCTTTTGTCCAGAGTTTAAATAGTAGCATAGCCTAATCAACCCAAGACCAACAAAATTATCAATCCTAGGATTGACAACCCGGATAGGGTATGGAAGTACAAGCATCATCAGATGTATCGAATGAGGGGATTCAAGAGAATTCTCTTCCAATGCAAATAGAGATTAGCCATGAATCACTAACTCTAATCACATCATCAATCAAGCATCACCTACATACATTACAACCAACAAAGTCCAACTTACCATAAACTAGAATCTTAAAGCACACTCATGACAAGCACACACTAATTGCATTGGTGTTGACCTCTCCAATCACCACATGCCAATCAAGGTACTTCATCAAAAGCTACACACACAAGGTGAATGGTGCTAGAGTTTCATTAAAATCATCCACACATAAGCAAACAATATGGCACATACACTAATCACAAGGTGTGCGCGTCTATCACACATGTCAATGCAAGGGACTTGCAGATACACTGTGTGCGAGCCACAAATGGCTCCAAGAACGCAACTAGCCTAAACTAGTAAGCTCAAAGATGACGATGGTGTGTCACTCACCGCTTGACGCTTGTTGTCGTGGAGGATTCCTCGCCGCGAATAAGAGGGAGACGCCAATACACCGCGCTCAACCGCTTCACCGTCATCATGCCGTCATCGCAATGCTTGATCATTCTCTCTCTCTCTCTCTCTCTCTCTCTCTCTCTCTCACACACACACACACACACACACACACACACACACACACATACACACACACACACAAGGAGATGAAGAAGAAGAAGATGGAGATGGAGCAAGAGAACTCTTCAATTGCACAAATGAGAGAATGAGTGAATTTTAGGTTTAGTTGACTTTTATATGAGCTCGCCCCATTCACACTTGGGCAACCATGCTTAGCCAACTAATCCCTTGAATGTTCCAGTTAGAGTGCACCTCTCATCAGTGATCACTCTTACCCTTTTCCTATTGAACCGACAAGCCCGGTACTTGACTCTACCAAATAATAATACGGTGTCCGTCTTAGGTGATAGGAACGTGCGTGAGAGTTAACATGCCCCCCTTCCTGATTTACATTCCGTCCTCGGAAGCTATTGAGTTGAAGCTCGTTCGTCGAGGTGGAAGAGCATTTGAGATGAATGTCCTTAGCCTTCTTCAGTCACTGCAAAATCAAACAACATTGACACAATAATTGCATTCTCATATACGATTAAAAAGCATATGCAGTTTTAGGCAGACAAATTGATTGGTAGCAAAATTCTAAACCATTTGTCAGCAATAAACATTAAATTGCAGTATAATCAAACGCATAAACAGTTGGAAAGGTAAAAAATTGAACAAGTCTGGGGTCGCTAATTTAACAATCGAAAGGCACTAAAGATCGACTATTAATACCATGGGTAAGCTTCTCAATTTTCTATGGTCAATTAAGTTGTTTAATCACGAGAGCCAAGTATTTTATGTTCGAGGGATGACTAGAGGCTATACCTAAAAGACCTTGTACTTAAGCTACGATAAAAGGAATTTCTCATGAAATTTTCGCCTGATTTATTTTCTTTTCTTTGACCCCCCAAAGTCTTGTCACAGTGATTCAATTTTGATGTGTGTGCTTATTTTGTATGCCTTGGGTTTTTTGCTTTTCAAGGAAAAGCGCCCACACTGGGAACCTCTAGGGCTCTGGTACCATAGGCGATACATGTGAATGAAGTACCACATCAAGCTAAGATTTCTCTTTCAGCTTAAGATTTTACATCGTGGCACTTTGATTTTTTTTTTTTTGGTTTGTTCGTTGGTCATATAACACTGTTACACCTCCCCAGGCTCATCACACTAGTAAACTCCCTTTATAATACTTAAGCTAAAGGTCAATAGGGACTAAGCCCACTAGAAAGCCCTAGTACATTTCACACAATGCTGCCTAAATTGGATTAAGAACCTAAGTAACCATAGATTATTAGGAAGGCATTACCCATGGTATTAAGAGAAGATATCTAACACCTAGCTTGGTCAAACTAGGTTAGTCGGACTGCTTGATTTTTAAATCTAAACAAGTGATTATGACAAAAAATTACATTGAATTTAATGTTGATACTAAGCAAATGCATTGAATATTATGCTACCAATCACAATTAAAGCAGACAAACATGGATGCAAAAAAGATAAGGGGCAATGCCAATGGACAAGAAACACCTGTTTGCGTTGATAATCGTGCTTGATTTGAAAAGTGGATGAGAGAAAGATTCCATGAAGGTCCAAATCCTAACCACAACAATTGTTCCTGTACACACTATGAAACACAAACAATACCTTTAGGAGGCACATCAGTGGGAAGAAAGAACTTTGCTAATCACCAAGCTCTAAAACAGAAACACTCCTATCGTACTAATTTTACCTACCCTCCATCACTTGAGTAATGACGATCAAAGGTGTTTGATGACATAGGTTTTTGTTTCAGTGTACCGGATGTGAATGTGTAGGTCTGGATCAATGTTTTGACTTTTATTTTGCATACTCATTTGCTAATTGCTCTTTCTCTTTACTTTTTTTTCTTTTTGTAAGTATAAGGCTTTATATATACATTCCCTAAGATTGGGAGATTGAGAAGTCAGGGAGGAAGGTTGAGAGGGAAGCAAGTGAATGATGGATGTCAGCAAACACTCCCCCCTTCCTTGGGTAGATCATACCGTTTGAAATGTGCTCGTCACCCTTTGAAACCAATTGTTCCACTTGTTTTTAGGTGAGGATTTTTGCCATTAGTTTTCTATTACCTTAGGTGCCTCATCGAATTGCAAGGGTGGTAAAGTACTCTCCCAGGACCGAACTTGAAGTGGTTCATCAGGTGATTCTTGAACATTGGGAGGTGTGGATTCCTTTGTAGCTTTATGGAGGTCCACTATTGTAGGTGGAGGTTGTGGAGAAGCTTTTACCTCTATGGATGCATTACATGAGGAGCTAGAAGCTTCATGGGACTCCCCCCTTCTTGAGCTAGGTGGAACAAATTTTCCTTTCTTTGGTACCCAAACTAGCTTTGGAACGGGTGTGTAGGTTCCGGGATTGGGCTCACATGGGTCAGGTGACAAGTAAGAACACAATCTACGTTTTGGTACACAGATTTGATCATTTCCTTGATAGTAGCCTTGGGCTTCCAATAGTCGTTTAGGAATCCATCGCAACATTTTCTTACTTTTCTTGGAGCGAGTGGTACGTTTCTTACAAGGCTTTCAATTTTTAGTACTAGCCATGGTCGCTAAAGAAGCTTTAGGGACCCACTTGTATGTTTTCTTCGTTACATTAGGATGAGTCTTGTCAGAAGCTATATGCATTGCTTCTAGCATATTTAAGGGTACATGCATTTCATCCCCTTCCGATGTTACCCAGGTTGTCCCCCTATTTCCCCAAGTGTTTATGGTTGCTGCTAGGTGGACCCAATCCACATTGTCAGACTCAGTCATCCCAGGTAGTACATTCATATAAGGAGAATATTCCCCAACATCAGTGTCTACTTTACACGTGTAACAATACTACAATGGGGCCGAGTGAACTGTTGTGTCAGATCTATGATCAATTATAAACCTGCTTCCTAGAGGATGTGCTCAACCAATCACAAGATCCACTCAAATGACAGAATCTTGGAACTACAAGTAGACATGGTTTTTAGACCAGTCATGCACCATTTTTGCTTCCCTCATGAAAGGACGTCCTAAGATCATCTCCGATGCCATAGTGTGTTTGGAGAAATCCATAACAATGAATGTAGTTCTTATTTTATGTCCAAAGACCTTGATCTTGAGATCTTCTAGCATCCCAATAGGTTTAACAGTAGACCCATTGGACATCTTCACTACTATGGTTGTGGTCGCAAGGTGAGATCTCCCCATAGTTTCCCAACAATTTTTAGTCACAATGCTAACCTCAGTGCCACCATCAAGGATTCCCTTCAGAGTTAATCCCTTAGTAGTGATTGGTATGGTTCCATTGGATTCATCACCCTCAAAGTATTGTCCCAACTTGTTAACAGGTATTTCTATAACAAGGTTCTCATCTAAGTTGGATTGTGGATCTAAGTGTTCCTCCTCTATTGGCATCTCCCCAGCTCCATCCATCTGGGCAAATTGTGGTAGCCCAAACTTCAGTTCTCCATTGAGGAAGGCTCGAAGAGCTGAGACTAGCTCAGGGTCTTTATATAGTTTGGACATGATGGTGGTTATAACTTCTAAAGACATGAAATCCATCAATTTGGCAATGTTTAACGGCACCTTTTGGGCTTCAGTCCCTTGACGTGGGGAAGATGGGATCTCCAGTTCTTTTATAGGATCAAGCAGTCCCTCTGTAAACATTCTTTCCATCAAGAAGTGAGTACGCCCACTTTCCCATGACTTTAAGTCACTTTCTTCTTAGATGACACTAGGTATGGCTAAGGGTCTATGGACTTGGTGAGGTTGTTGTTGCGTAGGGAACACGGTGTCTGTAATCTGGATTGCTTGACTCGCTCAATCTCCTCTGTAGGGTTTGGGTAAGTTCTTATCTTCTTTTTGGATCCTGGCCATTGTGGCTCATGAAGATCTTCCTTGTTGGTTTCTATCTTAGTGGTTGTTTTGGTCTCCATGGTTTCACCTGAATCAAAATCCTCTTCAGCGTCGTTCATATATACAGGGTTGTCACCAGTCCCTATTTTGGTCTTTGAATTGGGGTCTGACTTTGCTGCTTTTTGCGATCTCTTCCTTCGTATTTTCTTCTTTTTCTGAGATTGGGAACTTGGTGCCATGTCTCTTTCCTCTTAGAATATAATTTTGTTTTTGGACCATCAATCGTGTGAGTACGTTTACTGGTACCACATGTGTACTTTGTGATGGCTCCTCGGTAACTTCAATCAAGTTTAATGGCATGATCTTTGGTGCATTTGGATTATTTGGACATTGGGCAATCAAATGATCTATGCCACATCGATTACACATGAGTATCGGCATTGTAGACGTGCTCGCTTGATTGGTTTGCATTAGTGTGGCGTTATTTTGTAGCCTAATAGGACACTCGGCTACATGATGTGGAACTCCACACTCATAGCATTGAAGAGGTGGTCTCTTAGCAGTGTAATTGATATTTTGGCCTCTTGCCGCAAGAGCAGCTACTTGATATACAGGTTTGACTTGTCCCCAATAGTCCTCCATGTAGTATTGTGGAATTTCTTCAAGCACATCCATCCCATAAGCAATATTAGGATCTATATCTTCCTCACAGCCTTCCAAACAAGCAATAGATGAGTCACAACCCACTTGATTCACCGAAGTGATTCTCGGATGTGGTGGTTGCGGTCCTAGCACTAGAGGTGGTAAGGGTGTTGTTTGAACAACATTTTGGGCCCTACGGACCATGTGTTGTCACGTTTGTTGAAGAGGTGGGGCCGGCATCAATGCAGGCACTCGAGGTGTGTCTGTCTATGCTAAGGTTGGTCTATTGGCTATCGCTCGCTTAAATACTATGCAATCCTTAGCTTGATGACCATACCTCCCACAGGCATTGCATTTCCCATTGAATTTGACTCTAAAAGTAGGACATTCACTGGTACTATGTGGACCATAGCATAGTAAGCACCATTTTTGCTCCCTTCTTGGATACATATGATTGTTTTGTGGAGTACGATTATCCCTAAGACTCTCTTGAATAGCCGTGGTGAGATCTGCTAAAGTCATCTCAGATATCTTTTGGCTCCTTAGCAATAGTCTTTAGGGTCATTGACTGATTCCCTGATGCTTGCAAGCTAATAGATTTAGGCTCAACAGACACTCTTTCTCCTTGAATCACTAAATTATCCTCCAATTGAATCTCATTGGTGGTGACTGCTTCCCAAGTGGTGATACCTCTAATGACTAGGCCATTGTAGATATCCTCACGTCGTAACCCCCTAATGAATCTATCAAGCAATTGGTTATTGTTGAAGCGCTCATTTGGATTACAATGAGAATTCAAATGCTTCAAGCGACTAATAAAGTCTCTCACCGACTCTCCTTGCTCTTGTTGGGCTTTCTGGAGCTGAGAGGCTACACCCCAAAGCACTCCCTCTCGTATGTATTCCTCCAAGAACAATCTCCTAAGAGTAGGGTAAATCGTTTTTTCTTCCACCCTTAGGGTTCTATACCAATCCCCAGCCTTTCCACTTAAGGTTATGCTTAAAGCATTACTCTTATGCAGGTCATTGTGTTCTCCTAGAGAATCGCATATTTGTTCAAACACTTCGATATGCTTTCTCACATCCCCGTCTCCACTAAATGTTTGTGTGAGCTTGGCTATTTGTACTACCTTACTTCTAGGCTCTCTATCAGGCGTGTTACGCATATTCTCAGCAATAGATCGACCAATAGCTTGAGCAAATGTTGCTAAGTCACCTAAGTGAGCAGGCATTGTGGGTGAAGGCGCTCCAGAGACTACATGTGGAGTAGGTATTGGCATGGGACTTGGCACATAGGAAGCCCTTGGGTTCCACGTTTGGTACGGTGTGGTGCCATGTGGTGGCCCAAAGTTCATATGTGTGGCCCTAGGCATCGGATGTGTGGCCCTAGGCATAGCAGACATCGGATGTGACATGCTAATGCTAGCTGGTATGGTCCCATGGAAATAAGAACTTGGGTGTTGTGGTTGTGGAACATAGGTAGTTGAAACCATGGGAGGAGTAGGGACTACATGAGTGCGATGACCCATAGGTGCCTACGATTGGTACACACTTGTAGGTACTGTTGCATGCATTGAGCTACCATGTAGTGGTGCTTTACTAACAAATGAGGTCCATGGCGTATTTCGCGGCATGCCCATCATTGGGGTAGGCATGGTAGCCGTGGTGTCATCAAGGGAAAGATGAGCTAGACTTGGAAAGGTAAAGCTATCACTTGTGGGCTCAGATTGCACCGAGACCCCTGGCAAAACAACATATGGGGGATCCATCGGACTTACCGAGGGAGTCTCCATTTGCGATAAGGTCGGTTGTTTAGCCTTTCCTGTATCTAAGAATCTCATGAGACCCGTTGAAGGCATGTTGATCCCCTTGTTCTGTCTCTCTAACTCAATGACCCTATGGATGACCTCACAAACTCTTTCTTGTTGATCCTCCACACTAGTAGCACCCATTGTGGATTGTAGGACATCTAACCAAACCACGTGATAGGTGTGACCTGTGTATAGGTCGGTCAGAGTTTTCGTTTGTAGTTCGTACTCCCAGTTCTCATTTAAGAACGCTCCATCTAGGATTGAGGTGCTAGGGGTGTCCTTTGAACCAGATGTAATGTGGCTTTCTAAAGGTTGGCCCTTCGCGGTTGCCAAGTCAGGAGCACTCGATTGCTCTCTTAGCAAGGATATTGACATAGGGGCTTTCGCTTTTAACTCTCTTCGTTGCTCCGCCTTGCATAAGCTCTCGACTTCCTTTTCCCTTGCTGCAAGGATATACCGCTCAACCTCTTGCACTTCGGCAAGGCTTCTACCATCGGGTAATATGACCTCGAAGGGAAATAGCTCTGGAGAGTCAGGATGTGCGGTCAATGAAGTATTCACTTGCACATTCTCTAAGGGTATAGGGTCTACTTTGGTCATGAATGGAGAATTTACTTTCCCACCCCCCTCATTTACATCACTAGCTCCATGTTCGGAGCGAGTGGCTCTACTAAAGGTTTCCTTCAAGCAGCTAAGCACGCTCGGCCCAGACCGTGGACCCATGGCATGCATGTCTTGGCTTGAGCTATAGGGATTAGGCATTGGGAAACCCTCCATGACGTCGTAGTCAGAGGAAGAGTCACTAGCCGCTATGTTCGGGTCTTGGTTTGTACTGCCTTGGGTCCCCGCCGAGGGCCCGAAACCTAAAGTAGGTGGATATTGAGAACTCGCGTAAGTCGAAATTCTCTCTAGTTGCTCTGTCTCTAGCACACGACCATAGCGC